>NC_140977.1:30037460-30174960 GCF_056783735.1 Eptatretus burgeri
ACGTGCTGAGGGCGTGGATCCCCGGTAGCCGAGACCGCGTGGTTACTTAGGTAAATTGGTTTCAGACAAAAAGACCCTTTGCCACGCGGTCGAGATATTGGCGTTCCACGGTCGGTTCAGCGACCTGCCGGCTCACGGAATTATCCAGAGCGACGGCCTACAATTTCGGGGAGTCTGGTGGGAGACGACGTAACCTTCCCCATCTAGTGGTCGTTCTCGCCACTGGACCTCCGGCCCACAACAGTTTGGTGTCAGGAGTTAGGATCTCGAACCCCTCCGCCTACATAGAGAAATTTACGAGATTCGGACCATGGGTGTGCTTGGCAACCCACCCTCCCTCCCCTCCTTCCGAAATTAAAAGCAGTCAAATTTTATTTATTTCTCGGTACGAACCATGGCGGACCAAGACGAGCTGGTACAGGTGGGTTCTGATATAATTGTGGAGGAATCCGTGGCCCAGGACAACACCATGTAGGTTGACCTTTCCCTGCAACCAATTCAGGAGGTAACATTAGGGGCAACGGCAACAATGTCGGAACCCCCCCCCCACACCACCCTGCATCAAATTCCCCCCTCAGAGGCAATCCCTGTCGGATCCGCGCCCGAACGTGGCGGATCGGCTCTGCCGATGCGACTTGACGTGAGCCAGATAGTGGAGATGATAAGTCAAGCACGAAGAGGTGAAACGCAGAGCATGGGAATAAACATGGAAAACCGAATGGATGTGAATATGCAGATGCTGAAGTCGGGTCAGCAAGTAATGAAGGCAGAGTTGGTAAAGGTGAAAGGCAAAATGCAGATCATGGACCGGAAAATGGCGGATGAGATCGATACAGTACGTGGGGAAATGACCGAGTTGAAAGGTGTTTGGTCCGCAATGGAAAAGGGAAAGGAAGAAGTGACGCATAAAATAAGGACGGTTGGGCGAGAGGTGGATAAACTCGGACAGAGGATGAAGAAAATTAAAAAAGGACAAGGACAATTAAAAGAGATTGGGAAAAAACACGACCGCGAGGCAAAATTTTAAACAAGGCCAGCAGGAAGCAAAGGGGGGATTGGAAGCCGTAAAGGAAGAGTGTAAGATGAGACACGAAGAAATGACGGAAATGGTAAAAGAGATGGGACGGAAGGTGAGACGGAGAGCCAAGAATTGGGGAGCGATTGAAGAAACACGAGGACGAGACAAAGGAGGGTTTTAGCAGGGCGAAGGAAGAATTACCAGAGGGAAATAGAACAGGTAAAAGATGAATTGAAGAGTGAAGGAGGAGCAGACACAGATAGAGGGGAAGGTAAGGGACATTAAGGTTGAGCTTGTGGAATGTCTTGAGACCCGATGTAAGGGGTCGGGTTAACCTCACACAGGAACAAGGGGAGACGGTGTGCTCCCCCGAGGCAGGCCGTGACGAGGTGAGTCTGGTAAGGCCGTACGAGGTGAGTCTGGTAAGGCCGTACGAGGTGGGTCCGCTAATGCCGTACGAGGTGGGTCCGCTAAGGCCGTACGAGGTGGGTCCGGTAAGGCCGTACGAGGTGGGTCCGGTAAGGCCGTACGAGGTGAGTCCGGTAAGGCCGTACGAGGTGGGTCCGGTAAGGCCGTACGAGGTGGGTCCGGTAAGGCCGTACGAGGTGGGTCCGGTAAGGCCATACGAGGTAAGGCCGTACGAGGTGGGTCCGGTAAGGCCGTACGAGGTGAGTCCGGTAAGGCCGTACGAGGTGGGTCCGGTAAGGCCGTACGAGGTGGGTCCGGTCAGGCCGTACGAGGTGGGTCCGGTCAGGCCGTACGAGGTGGGTCCGGTAAGGCCGTACGAGGTGGGTCCGGTAAGGCCGTACGAGGTGGGTCCGGTAAGGCCGTACGAGGTGGGTCCGGTAAGGCCGTACGAGGTGGGTCCGGTAAGGCCGTACGAGGTGGGTCCGGTAAGGCCGTAAGAGGTGGGTCCGGTACGACACCAAATCAGCACATCAATGGAGCCTGGTGTTGGCTTTGTGGATAGGGTGGCAGCTTGGGACCCAAGGGTCCTGAGTTCAAGCCCTGCTGGCCGCCGTGTTAATACACCTGGGGGTTGACTCAGCCCGTCATCCTTCCGAGGTTAGTGAAATGAGTACCAGTGTGCACTGGTAGAGGGGCACTGCATCAGAGACAGTCACGCTTCCAATAAATGATAGCTTCCCCGGCAGCTAAGCTGCCATACGCAAGAAGAACAACCACATCACTATTATGAATGCACATGCAAAGACGGAGGTCGAAGTCGAAACTGGAAAAAAAAAAAAATTATCTGGAGGGGTGGGTGGGTTGAGAAACTGAATCCCAATGAAACCGACAGGAAAATGACTAAGGGGAAATATATATTCCACCAAAGAAAAAGATATAGACAATATGTCAAGGAGGAGATTGGGACCACACTCTTTGCAGAGCATTGGTGCTGCCGAAGCAGTCTCCTTGGCTATTGGGCACAATCCTGGACGGGTCGCCACTCCGACACAGGATACCAGCAAGCTGGCACTCATTTTAGCGACCTCGGAAGGTTGACAGGCCGAGTTAACCCCACCTGGTATTAATTCAACAGCTGAGTGGGATTTGAACTCAAGACCCTGGGATCCAAAGCCCACCACCCTAACCATTAAACCAACACCAGCATTAAATGTTAAACAGTAGAGAAACCGTGTTCCATGCCTTTCCACCGAAATGTTAGTTGTATGCATCGAAGACTCCAATATAGGGACAATCAATAAATTGACCAAAGAGAAATTAAGAAATGAACAATTTTTTTTTTAAACAGGATGAGGCTCATAATGGGGCTGCCACACACATGGACAACAACAGGCCTGTTAGACCAGCCAAGCAGCCACAGAGCTTGGGGGTAAGTGCCAACATTTCCTAGGGTACTGGGTACCAGCGATGCATTTCTGAAGAAAATTTTCCATGCCTGTAACCCTTTAAATGCTGATTGTCAAGCAAGGAAGCAGCACGTACAATTTTTAAAGTCATTGGTATGACTCGACCGGAGTTTGAACAGCCGACCTCAGATACTCTAACCATTACACCATCGGAGTCGATGAATAAAAACATGGGCAACTGGAAGGGCACGTACCTTCGCCATGCAATGCCTGAACCAATAAAACACAAGGAGCCCAATGCAGTTTTGAAATATGATGCAATTTATCATTTTTGGCCCAATCTCAATGGTGAAGAAATCACCTTGAAAATTAAACAATTCTCGTATCCAGATCTTCACCAAAATCGAATCAGTTCGTACTTACAACTCACCCAATCTGTCCCCAACTTGGAGACATCCTACATACAAACAGACAAGAATGGAAAATAAAATAAAACTCCTTCCACCTTCAGAGGCTGAGGTAATAACCACAAACCTGATGGGAGGAGGGAGGAGGAGGGTGAGGGAGAAGAGGGAGAGGGATTCAACAAAATAAGCTGGACGAACATTTTAAAGGTACATTTATTGATCAATGGGTTAACATCACTGATGAGCACCACACCGTACAGCATTCACAAGGTAAGATGGATGTCGATACCTCAACATTCAGCTTTTCAATCGACAGGGCTTGCCACTGCAGCTTCATTTCAACGTCCTGGTTTATTTTATACATCAAATAAAACGAGTAATTTATCATGGGTGTAGCAGATCATGGCAAGAAAAAAGACAAAAAAAAAAAACACATGACGGAATTTTTTTTTTTTTTTTCAAGAGCCCGAAAGTGAAAACTTCACTACATTGATGCAAAGCATAAAGCATCGACTTTAGACAGCAGTTTGAACAAGATAAACATGAAGAAATTTACACCGCATCAAAAACGATGACAAAAAAGTTAAATAACTCTCACACAAAGGATTAAGGAGAGGGAAAAAAAATTGGGAGGAATTGAAAAGGAGCAGATTCAACATCAAGTTACCACAAATGACCATCATAAAGTTTTTTTCTATTTTTTTTTTTAAAAATCAAAGAAAATAACCACCCAAAAACAACAGCCATTTAAGATTTCTCAACTGCCTCAATTGAAGGATTCAGGGACAGGAAATGTGTGAAGGGAAAGACAGACACAGGGAGGAAACAGAGGGGTGGACAGAGGGCCATGCTGGCAAGTCGAAGGTGTATTCTCCTCGGCTTCAGACAACACCATTGTGGCTCTGACTGTGTTCCTCGGTGCCTTTCACTTGGTTGACAAGATGAGGGCAACTATGAGGCCGTAAAGGCCAAGAACTTCAGCGAAGATGAGAATCAAAATCATGCCGACGAAGAGGCGAGGTTGTTGAGCCGTACCGCGCACGCCTGCGTCGCCGACGATGCCGATGGCGAAGCCTGCTGCCAGGCCACTCAGGCCAACACTCAGTCCGGCGCCCAGCTGCAAGAAGCTCCTGAAAAGACAAAGGAGTTATGAGGGGATCTATATCAGCTCCTAATATTCTTATCCTGAGAACACCAAACTTTTACTGTCAGACCAGAAAAGTTTGTAAATAGGGGAGAGTTGCAAGTCAGGAAAATATTTGTGCAAAGTCCATCTCCTCCCCCTTACAAGTTCAATGCAATAATTAAAAATGCCTCACAGCATCCAAATCTTTTTCTACAAAGGTTGAAGAAAAAATATGTTGTAAGTGGACTACCGTTGATGCAGTTTCTTTTACGCCACCTTATTTAACAGGTTACATAGGTCCGTCATGCCTGTTTGTGCCCTTTGTAACATTCCTGATTGGAATGATTTTCTATTTTGTTTGACTACCAAAATGTAGTTATGGATTTTAGAATCCGGTTTGATGAATGCATCCACACATCCAGGTCCTCAGACAGTTATTTCCTTAAATGCATGTTCAGATTAGCCCCATCCCCATGTCTAATGGGATCTTAAATGTGATGGGTGAGAAGGGTAAAGGATAGATCCCCTCTCTTTTGGGAAGGTTTTTTTTTTGTTTTTTGTTTTTTAATTTATGACAGACTCGGACACGTTCATTTTTCTCACGAGCTCTGAAGCCAGCCCTCATTTTTCCTCAGCAACATTCTCTGCGTGAGCTCCGACGCCCGCCTTTTTTGAGAGCGCACGGGTCGTCATGGTAACCGTGCCCCAGTGGGGTGGTGTGAGTTTGGGGCGGACGGCACGGGATATAAAAATGAGTGAGAGAAAGTGTGAGGTACGTTCTGTGAGGAGAGACGTTCTGAGAGATAAAAAAAAAAAGTGAGGAAAAAGCGAAACAGATACGTTCTGAAGAGAAAGAGATACGTTCTAAAAAAAGTGAGGAGAGAAAGGAGGGGAAAAAGCATTCTGAAGAGAAAAAGTGAGAGAGGAAAAGCGAAAGGAGAGAGGAAAAAGCAAAGGGCGAGAGAAGCGACCAAGAAGTGGGTGTCTGACTAGCGCCGACGAGACAATTTGCCCTTCTGAGTGCTTCAGCAAGCGAGCGTGTGGGTGTGAGCAGCGCCGCCAAGTGAGACACGGGTCGATCACCAACAATACCAGGGTCTAAATCCACGACGGACGATTTGGTGCCCTCCAGACGTCGACTGGCATTCAAGGCTGCCCCGCGAGAGGGTGCACGGCAAAGCTGGGTGCTGACAACGGACGTGACATGCATGCACGCATTTTCAGGACGTTTTCGCTTCACGGACGACTTTCTGGTGAGCGAGACGATTCTCCCCCCTCGCCTCACGCTGAATGATCTGCTGGGTACCCTTGTCTGCGTATAACTGCAAGTCAACTCCCGATAAGCATCTGCTCTTTATCTCTTTACCTGCATTTTGATTGATTTTGCTTTGAAATTCATTCTTCATTTACCTCACATAAATAAAAATAACCTTTTATTTGCTATTTTATTATTAATAAATTATTTGTCGATTTCCAATCTCTCAGTGTTTGTCCTTTTCTTCTATTGGTCGAGCATTGTTCGAACCGAGATGGACTGGGAGGAAATTACTACAGATTTGACCAAAAAATCGTCAACACGCACCAGCGGTTAAAATGCTCGGTCACCCTAATTAAAATCTAATCAGATAATATTGGTGCTTTGCCGAGGGTGCGCTCCCGCTCAGGTAACCACGTGACCTCTAGTTAAACGGAATAATTAGACGGTGGACACTGGAAGTCGTGGTTGACTGGGTGGCGTTCGTGGTTTTAAAACAACCCACTGTACCATAGCGTTAATCGTGAGCGGTGGCCCCAGGTCCGGCTCGACCGAGGACAACCGGGGATTAATCCACGAATAACATGCTGGTATCTCGGTATCTGTGGCCACAACTATATATATATATATATATATATATTTATATATATATATATATATATATATATATATATATATATATATATATATATATATATATATATATATATATATATATATATATTTATATATATTGTTACGGGGCCGGGGGTCGGCCGCCAACAGACCGCTCTGACGGAGCTGCAAGTCGAGTCGGCTCGACCCATCGCCCGGGATAAGTCAGAGTCGACGGGTCCTTTTACAAGAACCGAAATACGCCAATGGGCAGATCACGTGGGGTCGGGTCGATTGCCAATCTTCAATGTACCTAAATACCCACGTGATTCAACGACCAGGGTATTCCACCCTCGACGGAACTCATACGGAACAAACCGCTGAGGCGAGCCTGTCCCGTGCGTGATTCCGAGCGGCTTAATCGCCGAGAAATGTCGGTCCAAATGTCCCCCTTTTACGGCAAACCAACGGATTTCCAACTACCAACACACGAAATGCTCAGTCAATGAAAGAATCGACACGACGAGCTGAAAACATTTAACAATTGGGGTATTTATTAATAATAATGGGGAACGAGGGAAGCATGTAAGAGCAGAACGATTCCGACTATACGAAATGCAATGCAAAGATTTACAGCACACAAAGCACAACAATTTCCTACTTATTAGACGAGCCCACGGATACACACACCCAATAAATGGTGGCTGAGGCCTTTAATAACGAGCTCCAGCTCGGAGGACAGGTGAGCTGAAACCCAGAACCTATCTCGAACCTCTCCACCTCGTGTGATCTTCAAGTTGTTCGGACCCGGGCACCAGCGAGAGCGAGCTGGATCCAATCGCAGTGAGCCGCGATCCTTCCCGAGCTCCCGCGAATCCTCCCGTGCTTCTCAACACGTGCTGGTGAGACGAGGCACCGATCCTTCCTGTCGATGAGTCGCTTCCCCGAGGAACCACCTCCAAGAAGAGGTCGATGAGTCGCACTAAGCCGGGAACCAAATGGAGAACAAAGAGCTCCACCAACCAAGAAAAGAAGAAGAAGAAGCCACCATTCGCAGGTCGAGCCAAGAAATCGGCTCAACTTTCTTCCAAACAAAGCAGCTCTCCAAAAAGCCTGCTGAACATAGCAGCCTGCTGAACATGCTGAACCGAGCCAAGCAGGACCCGAAGCTCTGCTGAACAACTCCTCTGCAGAAGCAAAAAGTTTCCGAAGGTCTCAACCCTAACCCAAGCCAAACAGGACCCGAAGGTCTGATGAATGACCACCCTGCCACTCCCACTCCATGTAAGAAAGGATCTCCTCTTATCCTTTTCCGCCCCCCTCTCCCGCGCCCGGCGTGGCTCATGCCCTCGTGATCCATCCCCCGCTCAACCATGGGTGGGAGGGAGCGAGTTGTTGACGTCATGAATCATGGGACGGAAGGGTTCTTCTTCCTCTTCGCAGAAGAGGGGGAGGGACGTCTCCATTGTTCGCTCCCTAACTATTAAATCGATCCGCCACGCATCTAATCGATTTCTGAACATTTAAACAATGGAAGGTGAGCTATCGAGGGAACAAGCACTTAGACATAGCTGATTAAAGGAACCTGTATGTTGTGTGCAATCGAATTCCAAATTCGTAACAATAGAAATATATATATATATATATATATATATATATATATATATATATATATATATATATATATATATATATATATATATATATATATATATATATATATATATATATATATATATATATATTATACTATACTGTTACGGCTGTGGAAATTTTGCAATACACCAGAAAGGTCCTCAGGTGAGATATATCGATAAGTTTATGTGTAGTTAGTTCGTCCACACCCGTTGTTTAGAGGGATTATGTGCGATTCATCTGGGCTGCGACGCTTTGAGTTAGCCATTTTTCTTTACCTGTCGTTATTTTGGAACAACCACGCCATCTCAACAACCACGCCATCCACACCACAACGCCACAAAAGGAGCAAGGAAACCAGCCCCACCCCAATTTCTCCTCCAGAAAACAAGTTTGACGGTTGGAAACCAGCCCCACCCCAATTTCTCCTCCGGTAAACAAGTTTGACGGTTGGAAACCAGCCCCACCCCAATTTCTCCTCCGGTAAACAAGTTTGACGGTTGGAAACCAACTCCTGCCCCAATTTCTCTGGAATGTTCCTCCCCCCACCCAAGCGCCGCAAAGGGCGGGGTGGGCACAGGAGAAATAAAAGGGCAAGAGGAGCGCCTGGAAAAGCACGCGGATAGCAGAGACTTGGGGCAGTCGTGTGAAAGTCTTGGTCGTCGTGGTCTTGGTCCAAGTCTTCGTCATAGACAGACTTGGGGCAGTCGGGTGGAAGTCTTGTCCTGGTGGTTGTGGGGAGAAGGCGTCACGACCTGCCCACCGTTGCAAGACCCGAGATCAGACGCGGCTGTCCTCGTGGCCGTGGGGAGAGGGCGTCATGACCTGCCCACCGTTGCACCACGAGGGTGCAGGTAAGGTAAGAGTGTGTAGTGGGGATGTAGCTTAGCTACGTAGTGTTAAAAGGAACGTGTTGTAGTGCAAGGGATGACGAGGGAGCATGAGGTCGTTAGGGGATGTAGTGAGAGGAATGGCAGAGTTCAGCGATATAGTGAAATGGAATGTAAAATGTACATGTTGAGTGAGTGAGGCCAGCGGGTCTGTATATATGGAGCGAATGTGGTATGCATGGTGCGATGAGGGATTGGGGGAGGAGTGACTCCTACCCAAGGGACCCCGGGGTCAGCGTAATGCGAGTTAGGGGGTTATTCAAATTGACAAAATGGAGGTCGTTTTGCTGTTGGTGGGAATGTAGGCTCAAAACCCGTTTGGAGGGGTGCAGGAGCCCTGTTGACTGGCTGGGAGCGTGGCTGCGAATGGTGAGTATCGCTGAGTCGGTACCCCGGGCACGTCGGCCATGGTAGGCTAAGGGCCCATGGGGGGCCGGGATAGCGTAGTGGGCACGGGTGACCCGCTGATGCGGGGCCCGGGGCGCCATAGGCCGCGTGGGCAGTGCGTGGACACGGGCGACCCTCGGAAAGGGGCCCAAGGACGCCAGCCTGCCACGTGAGCGTTTCAGGGGAGTCGACATTGAGGGCACTCCCCGGTGTTTAGGGAGCTGGTAGGCTCGGAAGCAGTGTAGTGTCCAGGGGTGCCATCGTTGGGGAATCGGCAGAGGGCAGTTCCTGCCAAGGGAGCCACGCGTCCCAGCCATGAGACCGTGTGAGGGCACGGGAGGAAAATTGGAGGGCGAGGCCAGAAATTGTGAGGACACTAACACAGGCGACGGGAATCTGGGTTGTTAGAAACGATAGTTTAAGCAAGAGGCGCTTGTTGGAAGCCCTGGGGTAGTTCAAAAAGTTAAATGGATAGGGTCGATGAGGAAGTGTACCCCTCCGCACCAACCATCCCTTCGCTCTCGTTGTGGGCCGCTGGACCCACTCTGGGCAGATCGCTGAAGTCCTAGGAAGCCATCTTGAGGCTTGAGTTGGGCCTCGACACAGGACACTAGTCCTCCCTTACTCTCCCTTATTCCCCTCCAGGAAGGGAACGTAGGGGTTGGGAGTAGGCAAGGAGACGATAGGTTAGTCGAACAAGGACGATAAAGGGGGTTAGGAGACAAATTCATAGTGGGGGAAATAAAAGTGTAAAAAAAAAAAAAAAGTTGGGGCTAAATTGGGTTTTGACAAATTAAGGGGGTGGGTATGGACAGAGACAGGCAAAGGTGATAGGTTGGGAAGGAGACAGTAGGTAGGTCCGAGCCCACCCTCCGAGTGGCCAGCACCACCGCACTCCCTCCACCAAAAGGCAAAGGCTGGCCAACTTCATCGGCTGGCTGTTTACTGCAAGGCCTGTGCCGGTCGGATCGTCTGACGGCTGTTTTTGCTTCAAGGCCTGTGCCGGTCGGATCGTCTGCCATCTATGTTTGCAGCAGCGGCCCTGTTTTGCCATGCCTTGCCTGCACACCTTTGCCATCTATGCCTCCTGCCCTCGTCATCTTTTGCATCCCCCCCACCCCCCCTTGTTCATTGCCATGTGTGCCAGGATCGTTGCGCAGTTTGCGAGGACTGCCCTGTTGGCAGCTACAACACGGGCCTGCAGTGGTGGCCCGTGCACAGTGTTTGCATCCATCCATCCATCCATCCGTTGTGTTCATTGCGTGTGCCACTTGAGCTGGCACGGAGACTGCGTTGCGCAGCTCATGCGCCGTTGCATTCATTGCGTGTGCCACTTGAGCTGGCACGGAGACTGCGTTTGCGCAGCTCATGCGCCGTTATGTTCACTGCGTCCATGTTAAAAGGAGGAGGGTCCTGGACTGCGTTTGAGCAGCCAGCCACGTTCCTTCCCTGTCACCTGCATTACTTGAGCCAGAGACTGCGTGCGAGCAGCCTGGATCCCTGCTGACTTTTGTTTTTCTCTTTGCAGAGTCCATTGATCCTGGGCCATGAAATTGTGTAAATTTGTAAGTTAAGGTTAAGTTGTTAAGTTGTGAATTGAAAATATGAGTGCGCCCACAGCATGTGAGTCTTCGCGCCAGCAATTTATTTAAGTCGTCTGTATGAGTGGGTTTGTTTAGTTAGTTACTCAGCCCATAGGTTATTTATTTTGGGGACACGAATACCATGAATGTCGCACTCAGGGATCTGAAGGTAAAACGTACTCGGGGAGAACTACACATGATGGCACACGAAAATTTGACGACTCGGGACGAGTCTGTAAAAAGGGGAGGGGGTAGTGTTACGGCTGTGGAAATTTGCAATACACCAGAAAGGTCCTCAGGTTAGATATATCGTTAAATTCATGTGTAGTTAGTCCACACCCGTTGTTTAGAGGGAATATGTGCGATTCATCCGGGCTGCGACGCTTTGAGTTAGCCATTTTTCTTTACCTGTCGTTATTTTGGAACAACCACGCCATCTCAACAACCACGCCATCCACACCACAACGCCACTAAAGGAGCAATGAAGCCAGCCCCACCCCAATTTCTCCTTCGGTAAACAAGTTTGACGGTTGGAAACCAACTCCCGCACCAATTTCTCTGGAATGTTCCTTCCACCCACGCGCCGCGAAGGGCAGGGCGGGCGCAGGAGAAATAAAAGGGCAAGAGGAGCACCTGGAAAAGCACGCGGACAGCAGAGACTTGGGGCAGTCGTGTGGATGTCTCGGTAGTGGTGGTCTTGGTCCAAGTCTGTCGTGGTCCAAGTCTTCGTCGTAGACAGACTTGGGGCAGTCGGGTGGAAGTCTTGTCCTTGTGGTCATGGGGAGAAGGCGTCACGACCTGCCCACCGTTGCAAGGCCCGAGATCAGGCGCGGCTGTCCTAGTGGCCGTGGGGAGAAGGCGTCATGACCTGCCCACCGTTGCAAGGCCCGAGAACAGGCGCGGCTGTCCAAGTTGCCGTGGGGACAAGACGTCGCGACCTGCCCACCGTCGCACCACGAGGGTGCGGGTAAGACCCTTCAGTCTCGTAGGCATTTTTGGTCATCCACGGCCCACGACCATAAAGGTCTACGGACCCAGTCTACCCCCTTGCCTGTGAGGGAGGTCTTTTTGTTTTTGTATGCATGCTGTGGCGCCGTGTCCTGCCAAGTAGAAACTGTGTAAGTGCTTGTAAATAATAATTATAGTCAGTCGTATTGCTTTTGCATTCTATTGGTTGCTTGTATATTGCATGATTCCTTGCTTGTGTTGCGTGTGCAATATGTGCTTTGTAATAAATGTCCTTGTGTGAAATGTATCCCGTTCGTCATCTCTTTCCACATTGAAAGTGCCATTTTGCATCCCGTAAGGGATTGGTAGTGGGTTTAGACACCCAGTAAATAATCTCAACCGTCGAGGTCGGCGATAACTCGGCTCGGTTATCCCTGCAGCACGGAACGAGCCGCTTAAGCGGTTCGTGTCCGGAGTCGACCTGCGGTGTGGTACAACTCCTCTGTACGCTACCGGCACGGGTACCTAGGTATATCGACATTCGGCGATTCACCCTATTCCACGCGGGTAGAATGCGGACTGGGTTGTGGTGAGGTTAAACCCCCACCCGTGGCTCGCTCCTTGGCGGTAGTTCCAAGAGGGTCACGACTGAATTGTCCGTTCCGGTGGGCGACGCGTCGCGATTTGAGTTACATGGCCGATCGCACGCCGGGCGGGCGAAATTCGTAACAATACATATAGTAACAGGTCTAGCGGTTAAGTTAATCCCACAATCCAAATTGTGGTGACGGGCAGTTAACACAGTCCGCTCGGAGAGCTGAACAGTTTTCCTTCAGAGGTTGACATGTTGATCCACAAAGATAACACACGCGGGAGGGGTAGGGCACGGCACTGGCGGAGCGACAGAGGCAGAGAGGGGTTTTACTCGAACCCCACAAGAAATACATGGACGCATCAACTTAAAATAAATGCAGGAATTTAATGATAATATAAATATTTACAAGGGAATAATGCAAAATGCAATAATAAAGGTGAGATGAATTCAACCTAAAGTCAAGGCATCTCCACACACAGACAAAAGGAAAACGAAATAAAAGAAAATGCTCCCTTTATTTTGGCACTTCGCTTGTCCAGAGATGGTCTCTGTGGAACTTTGGAAGAGGCGCTTCGTCCTGCACGTGTAGACGCACCCAAAATGGTGCCAAGCAGCTCTCTCGCAGCGGGAAAAACATACGTCAGGCAGTTCGTGAGTTGTATTCAACACCAGGGCTCAGAGACCACCGTGCAACTTCTTCGTCTATCGTGCTTGCCAATACACGGCACTGCAGAATGACGCCGTCCCCTTCGGTGACATACACGAGGCTTCGAGGTCCATCTCACGACCTAACCAAGAGCCAATGGCCAGCGTCTTGCTCCACCACGCGAGCCAATTTGATTCAGCATGAACATGAGAATCGCACAGTCTTCTTCATGCGTCGAAGGAAAGCCATTTTGTCATGCCAAAAGGAGAGCAAAGCAAGATCCTCTATCCGAGCCACGTTATCTCTCTCGACCGCGTGCGTCCCTTACTCCTAACTCGTGCATTCGCTTCCTATCTCTCTCGACGTCACACCAAACAACCGTTCCACCTCTGGGATGTGGCTTGCTCACACCAAACCCGGGAAGGCGGGGCTTCTGTCTGCTCGGCACACCTGGCTCGCTTGTTGTTATCGTTGTGGCGATTATAAAAACGCACTTCCTGGTTGGCTTGTAAATGCAAAAAACGTAGGAATAAGTCACAGTGGGCAAACACAGACTGAGGGAACTTATCCTTAATCCCAATCGAATTAAATCTGCACCACCCCCCATATGGTGATACGTAACACTCAAGCTCACAGTTTCCCGACTTAATTACATCGAGATGTCTCGGACACGTCCATGGAGCAAACAACTCAATTTCATCCGAACTTTCCAATTAAATCCCTCCATCTACCCCCACACCCGCAACAATATATTCCTGCCTTCCACATAGTTGTAGTACGTTGCGAGCCACCATGTTAGGGTGGCACCATGGGTGGCAGGGTTCTTTTCCTGCCGTTTGTTGCATTATTCCCACTGAGCTTCATATACAGCAATTCCTCGTTTAATGCAGTATTTGCGTTCCGAGAATTCACTGCTTTATCTGAAAATGTGTAAAACGAAAGCAATTTTCCCACAAGAAATAATGTAATCTGTGGAGGTTGTGTGTCAGGATGTGGGTGGGTGGGGAAGACAGACAGAAAGACAGCGAGACAGTCACTTGTGCATTTAAATAAAATTTAATGAAACTTCACCAACCTATGTTAAATGCTGCTTGCAGTAATGGAGGTGCAGGGGTGATGGTGTGGAGTTAAAGGGAAGGAAGGTGCAGGGTCATTAACATCTGATGCAGTAAATCACTTTAACCTGACTTGCAGTTAATCAACTTGCAGCTAATGTGACTCACTTTCTTTGCAGTAATGACAAAACATTGAGCACTTGGTTTGATTTTTAATCGGCATTTGCACGCATCATTCATTCGTAAGGTGGATTCCGTCAGTCCAAGTGCTCAGCAAATGTTCACTGCTCTTATTGCTCGATAATTTCAAATGTCACCTCCATTTAAATAGCTTCCCTTTGTTTCTTTGGCACAGAGGCACTCGTCAATCCCTGACCAGTCATGGTGTCGAAGGGTGCACAAGATAGTACGTGCGAAGTTTAGCTGGAGGTTTTGACTTTTGATGCTGACCACACACTGGCCTAGCATCCCACAGCCCATCTCCGACTCGTTCGGTCAGCATGGAGTGATAGTGGGATACGTTTCAGATGCTTATATCAAAGGATACAGTCAGTGTAAACTCAAAGAAACCATGTTACATATCTGACTGCATCTGTGTGAGGTAAACACAAGTACAGATTAAAATTTCCCCACAAGAAACAGGGTGCAGGGCACAGCGTGCGCGGAACGAACAGTGCACACGGCACGAATGGCAGATTCAGCTGCGGGGCCGACAAGAGACGCCCCATATGCGAGAAGAGCGTATGAATGGTCACAATGTGGCTTCTGGGTGTGCGTCAGGCCCAAGTGAAAGCATGAAAAAAAATCACGAGACAACCCGTATGCACAAGTGGTTTAAGAATGTCCCACGGTACGAGGGTGGGTGTGTGAAAGGATGCGAGGCAGTCCCGTATACGTGCGACGTCTGTGGAAGTTCCACAGCACGAATGGTGGACGTGGCAAACATGGCTTGGTTTGCCATGGAGAAATAAATAAATTGAGATTTAAAAGCAAAAAAATATATACTGTACAATCTAACCTTTTCCTGAGGCATATTATATCTAATGCTGGCGACAAGCTTTCACTAATGTTCTGCAGTAACCACCTGATCTGAGGGTCGCTGCAGATGCTGACTTGACACAAGGGGGAGCTCTAGCTACCTACCATCACAAGGAGGAAAGTTTTTTTTTTTTTTCTTCTTTTGTTTAATGTTTGTTTGTTTTTGAAATAGCAGCCATATTTTAATATCGGCTGATATATCAAGTTCAAAAGACAACATTCCACTAAAATAAAGTCGCTCCTCGATCATCGATGATGTCCTTCCCAAAGAGTAGGTGAGTTATCGCCAACACTATGAACAAATTCCTGCCCTAACCAGCAGAGGGTATTATATCAGCGGCACAGCCACTCCCTCAATCAATGATGTTACCACACAGCCTTATGCTGCATATCAGGTATGGGAGCATGTGCCAGAACAGCACGTCGCTGCGTCCACTTTCCGCCGGTACTCCAGGGGCCTCCGTCTGGCCATCCCCCAGGCAGATGCCAGGCCCATCCCCATCTCCTTGAGATGATGGTCAACCTGTTGCAACCATGAGGCACGTGGTCAACCCACTGGCCTCCTCCACTCATGAGACTCCCTCGCTGAGAGAATCTGGTGAGCAGGATCAGAGTCAGGAAAACGAGCCACATGTCCATACAGCCGCAACTGACGCTCACGGACTATGCAGGTAACAAATCTCATCCGAGTCTCTCTCAGCAACCGCTCGTTGGACACAAAATCCGACCAGCGATAGCCAAGGATTCTCCGAAGAGACCTGGTACCAAAGGAATTAAGTCTCCGTCTCAGATCCTTGGTCAGAGTCCAAGTCTCGCACCCATAGAGCAAGACTGGAAGTACCAAGGACCTGAAGACTCGGACTTTCGTCCTCCCGCACAGGTACCGGCAGCGCCACACCCCATGATCCAGTGAGTCCATGACTCCCCAGGCCCGACCCAGACGTCTATTGACCTCTGACTCGCAGCCAGCAGAGACATGAATATCACTGCCAAGGTAAGTGAATCTCTCCACGACCTCAACATCCTCACCACAAACAGACACAGACAGGACAGCAGCATCCAAGATGTCACCGAAAGCCTGGATCTTAGTTTTGACCCAAGAAACCCGTAATCCCAACGGCTCCGACTCCTCATTCAGCACCTCGAGGGCCCCCAAGAGGATGTCTAAAGTCTCCGCAAAGATGACTGCATCATCTGCAAAGTCAAGGTCCGAGATCTTGACATTCCCAAATGACGCACCGCAACTTGATCTCTCCGACATCCTCCCTAGAATCCAGTCCATACAAGTGCTGAAAAGTGTGGGAGCAAGTACACACCCCTGACGAACTCCAGTAACAGCTGGAAATAAGTCAGAGATGGTACCACCACACTTCACAGCACTCTCAGTACCAGAGTAGAGTTCAGACATCAGATCGATCAGTTTTGGTGGCACCCCACGAAGACCAAGAATCCTCCAGAGGACGTCCCGATTCACTGAATCGAACGCTTTACAGAGATCAACATAGGCTGCAAGCAGCCCCTGCCGAAACTCTCGTCTGCGTTCGGTGAGGACACGAAGTGCAAGGATACGGTCAATCGTTGACCTCTTTGGTGTAAAGCCTGACTGCTCTGGACGCTGGTGCTCAAGCAGATGATGGCGAACCCTATCGAGAATTATCCGAGCAAAGACCTTGCCCGGCACTGAGAGCAGCGTCACCCCTCGGTAGTTGTTGCAGTCTTGGCGATCACCCTTCCCTTTCCAGAGAGGGACAACAAGGCCCCTCTTCCAGTCAGTTGGGATGATGCCTGTGTTCCAGGCAGAGCACAAAACTGCATGCAACGACACGAGTGCAGCATTTCCACCAGCCTTGAGAAGTTCGGCATGGATGCCACAGATCCCTGGAGCTTTGCCCCGTTTCAACTGGTTCACCGCAGCCCGTGTTTCCACAAGCGTAGGTGGACCACAGTTGATTCGAGGGTCAGCAACAGGGATTGTAACACCCTTGACGTCCAACTCGACAGTTGGGGGATCAGCCTGGTACAACCGCTCAAAGTAACCGGCCCAGCGGGCCTTCACTTCGGACTCCTCTGTCAAGAGCCTACCACTCTCTGCTCGAACTGTAGTGCTCCGAGGGATGGGCTTGGATGAACGTAATGCGCGAATTCCCCTGTAAGCGGGACGAGAATCACCTGTCCACAGGTGATGCTCTACCCCCTCACAGATTCCTCGCACATAGGCCTCCTTGTCCACCCTCAGTGCACGTACAGTTTTACGCCTCAGCTCCCTGAACAGCTCAGCTCTGCCATTCAGCCTGGCCCTGCGACTCTGGTCAATGGTATCCAGTGTCCCTTGAGAGACAAAATTCTTCTTTGCCCTGCGGTGAGCTCCAAGGCATCCACCGGCAACATCAAGGACGGTGGTCTTGAAGGCGCTCCACAACTCTTCAGGACCCCCAAAGCACCCAGACCCCCCAAGTGTCCACTCAGCCTGTTTGCAAACTCCTCAGCTACTCTCTCATCCCTGAGCTTGGCAACATCCAGCCTCGGCTGGGATGGTACCATTCTCCAGGATTTAAGGTGCAGCTTTAGAGTTGCTACAACAAGCCTGTGGTCAGTATTGAGGAACTGAGCACTCCGGTAGACCCTGCAGTTCTGGATCATCCTCCAACGACCGTCAATGAGGACATGGTCAATCTCCTTTGCCACACCACCAGCGTTGGAATACCAAGTCCAGCGATGAGCTTGTGGGCGCTGAAACCATGAACCAGCCACCCTAAGTCCATGACTTCTTGCAAAGTCAAGGAACTTAGTGCTATTCTGGTTCATAGTTCCTGACCCATGGGGACCAACACACACCTCATAACCGTCCCTATCAGTTCCAGTCGATGCATTGAAATCCCCCAAGACTAGAAGTGTATCTCGTCTGGGGCACTGATCAACCACAGACTCGAGTGTGGCGTAGAATGCATCCTTCACGGTGAGATCACTCACCTCAGTCGGAGCATAAACAGAGACCAGGGAAATGACACCTAAGGAGTGACGAATCCTTAATCTCATAATACGCTCGTTGACCGGTGTTACCTCAATTATCATTGGGGTCAGCTTATTGGACACAGCTACAGCAACTCCTTGGGTATGGTAACCATCAGAGCGACCAGACCAATAGTAGGTGTAACCACCCACCATATGCTGCATATGAACGACCAAATTTAAAAAAAAATAAAAAATAAACATAGCAAGGCAAAAGGGATCACTCCAAATTACTCACTTGAACAAGGTGATATCTGCACTCAGACCGTTAGCAATCAGTACAGCTACGACGAGTCCATAGATGGCGATGATACCAGCCATGACGACTGGGATTATGGATTTCATGATGAGCTCCGGCCGCATCACAGACATTGCTGCAATTCCCGTGCCACTCTTGGCAGTACCATACGCTGCACCCAGTGCTGAAGAACAACACACACAGACAAACACCATCAAAACAACTTGAAAACCAGCAGTAACACTTTTAGTCAGAGTTTAGGCCAATGAGGTTCACAACACCGAGAGCATTTTTGGGGGGAACAACGCAAACATCCAAAGCAACCAGCAAAGTGAACTTTGCATGCCTCTCGTAATCACAAAACACCAACCAGCTCAATGCTCCACTTTAAGATGGTGAGCTCTCACTGAAACTCACTAGACTGAAACAATATTGTTGCGAATCTGGAAACTTACAGCACTCAACATTCAGGTCCTATAGAACAGTTATATCGGTATGTGTTTTAGTTAGGGTCTCTGTCCCTTGGTTAGTGGGTGAATAAATGTTCATGCGCTGTGAAGTTATTTTGATAGTCAGGGTTTCCTTTTATTTTTACAACACCAACGAAAACCCTCTGCTCCTGGCATTCTCCGCACGCTCGCTTGGGCACTCCAAGTTATGGAATGCAACATGCCCCACCCACCGATTCACTTGGCGGCACGCCGAGTAGGGGAAAGGTCAGGCCCCACCCGTGGCGAATGGGCCACGCCTGAGCGAGCCGCACCCAAGAGGTATAAAAAGGGAACGGAGAGCACAGAAAGTAGTTGGTGGTTGTTTGGTTGAATCTACTCGAGCGGGTTGCGAAAGATCGGCGCCTCGTCTTCACCGGCGCGTGTTCTGGAGCGCGTGAGGATCCGCCGGAGCGCGGGAGGCTGATCGCGGCTCACCGGTGTTCTGGATTTGGCTCGCCTCTCGCTGGTGCCCGGTTCGAATCAGCTCGAAGACCACACGAGGTGGACAGGTCCGAGGCAGGTTCTAGTCTTCAGCTCACCTCTCCATCTGAGCTGGAGGCCTCAATAAAGACCGCTTTGGGTCCGATTAGTGTGTGTGTGTGTGTGTGTGTGTGTGTGTGTGTGTGTGTGTGTGTGTGTGTGTGTGTGTGTGTGTGTGTGTGTGTGTGTGTGTGTGTGTGTGTGTGTGTGTGTGTGTGTGTGTGTGTGTGTGTGTGTGGCGTCAGTCCATTAGGTAGCCATTGTTAAGTGCCTTGCTGTACATACGTGCCTCTTATTATTCGGATAACTCTGCTTCTTACGTGCTCCCCTGCCCCATTACAAATGTATCGGTTCGTTTTGTGTTTCCTTTATTGGTTTAACATGGTGCGTGTTGGAGAATTAGCCAGGCTGTTGCCGCTGTAAAGGGATATTTGGACTGACGGACCTCGGTGATCATCCGCTCGGGTCGCACATGGTTCGAGCCCGCTAGCGGCTCGTTCTGTACGGGTGCCGTCGAGGGTGTGGATACTCAGTAACTCACCACGTGGATCTCTAGGTATTTTGAAGCTTGGCAAATAACCCTGTACCACATGGCAGAATTATTGACGATTCACGGTCCGATAAGGGACCCGTATTTTTGAGTCTTCCGAAAAGGTACGATCTAAATTCCGGGTGTTTGGTGGAGCCGACTCTGCTGCTCCATCTAGCGGTCGTGCTCGTCGCAGATACCCAGCCCCGCAACAATATTACAAGCACACTCTTTACATCTTTTTGCTGGAACTCAAATCGTGATGTTCAATGCTGAGCACGGGAAGCTGCCAAAAGCAGCAGTACTCAACCTCCTGTCTATCAACCCAGATTTGTCATATTTCTTTAAACATATTCTATATAGCTGCAGTCCACAACATTGGGAAGTTGCTGAAAGAGTCCATGCAATTGGAACAGCGAAGCCTGGTGTGGGCTTGGTGATTAGGGTGGCTGGCTTAGGATGCGAGTGTCCTGAGTTTGACTCCCGTTGGCTGCTGAATTAACACCAGGTAGGGTTGACAGCCTGTCATCCTTCCAAGGTCGGCGAAATGAGTACCAGTGTACTGGTAGAGGGGCACAGCATCAGCAGCAAAGCCACGCTTCCAAGAAATGAGAGCTACCCCAGCAGGTAGCTGTCATAAGCAAGAACAGAACAGATTGGAACAGCTAATGTACAAGGATATGTGCAAAATGAATAATTTCCCTTACCATCAAATCAATGGATATCGAGCGAGAAGAAACCTTCAAGGATGCTCACAGTAAAGCACACACAGGGCACAAGGGCAGAAACCACAGAGTCGATCCAGAACAGTCACACAACCAGAGCAAGACATACACAAGAGATACAAATGATGGATAGGCAAATAAACTGTTCAAGAGGGTCCAAACTTTTCTTTGGTGAGGTAACACAAATGAATGAATGCAGGTTTTGATTGCTGGGCTGCCAAATGTTAGAGCAAATACAATGCTGAAATCAAAACAAGTCAAAAATAATGTTGCGGGCCAGGGGGGGGGGGGGGGTAGGTGAGAAGACCACCGATGGGGGGAGGGTAACTATCTCGGGTTTCCACCAGACTCCCCGGAATCGCAGGCAGTCACACACAGAAAATTCCGTGACACGGCGGGTCGCTAACCGACCATGAACGCCAATAACTCAACCACGCCACTTAGGGTCCTCAGTTTAGTTTATCAGGTTACCTAAAAAATAATCACGTGATTCAAATCCCAGGGGACACGCCCTCAGTATGCCTTGTCCGAACCACATCACTTTACCGAATCAGACGCAGCCGAGCAACACTGCCAAGGATGTACTGGCTAAAAGGAACGGATCGTTGAGAAGAAAGTCCCAGCTAGGCAAGGATGCGGACCATGCTGGATCAATGAAAGAAAAGACAAAAACGAGCTGGGAACATTTATACTAATAATTTATTAACAGGTAGGCGAGGAAAGATATGTGGCACAATTAATAGTTTTTATTGTTGTGTGTAAGATAGCAAGAAATGTGAGAGGTGTGACAATAAACAAGCAACTTACAAAAGCAGACATGGGGCAGAGTTATCCCGATATACCTTCGGCAGTCTTAACTTAAACGAGAACAGGCGCCTTGACACACCACACGCACACGAGTTAAGGAGAAGAAAAAGGAGAGGAGATGAGGCTAACGGTCTCAATACCTTGCACGATTGACCGACCACACCACCAGTACGTTTTGGGGGGATGCTCCGCTGGACGATACCTCCCCGACAGCTGGCGAGTCGTCTCCCGCTTTGTGGCACTTCGTGCAGCAAAGCGTCGATCCAGAGAATGGGGCACGACAGACAGGCGTGAAGGAGGGACTTTGGGTGGAGTCAGAAGCCAGTGGGCATAGTGGAAGACAGGATCAGGTGGGTGGGTGGATGGGCGGAGCCAGCGGCGAGTTGGTGGTGAAGGGCGGAGCCAGCGGCGAGTCGGCGAAGAGCGGAGCCAGCGGCGAGTCGGCGAAGGGCGGAGCCAGCGGCGAGTCGGCGAAGGGCGGAGCCAGCGGCGAGTCGGCGGAGCCAGCGGCGAGTCGGCGAAGGGCGGAGCCAGCGGCGAGCAAGGGCGGAGCAAGCGGCGAGCCGGCAAAGAAGGGCGGAGCAAGCGGCAAAGAAGGGCGGAGCAAGCGGCAAAGAAGGGCGGAGCAAGCGGCAAAGAAGGGCGGAGCAAGCGGCAAAGAAGGACGGAGCAAGCGGCAAAGAAGGGCGGAGCAAGCGGCAAAGAAGGGCGGAGCAAGCGGCAAAGAAGGGCGGAGCAAGCGGCAAAGAAGGGCGGAGCAAGCGGCAAAGGAGGGCGGAGCAAGCGGCAAAGAAGGGCGGAGCAAGCGGCAAAGAAGGGCGGAGCAAGCGGCAAAGAAGGGCGGAGCAAGCGGTAAAGAAGGGCGGAGCAAGCGGCAAAGAAGGGCGGAGCAAGCGGCAAAGAAGGGCGGAGCAAGCGGCAAAGAAGGGCGGAGCAAGCGGCAAAGAAGGGCGGAGCAAGCGGCAAAGAAGGGCGGAGCAAGCGGCAAGCCGGCGAAGAAGGGCGGAGCCAGCAGGCGAGTGGGTGGGATGGCAGGAACCAGCAGGAGCAAGCAGAATGGAACGATGAGCAGGAACGGAAACAAACCAGCAGACGGGAAACAGCGCAGGAAAGATGATCCAGACGGCCCCGCGACCCGTCCTTTTATAGACCCTGTGGTGCGGGGCGGCGGCGATGACCCGAAGCGGTGTCGTCACCCGAATCGGGCGCTCTGGTTGGGCCTTGGCTAGCACACGGCCCAGCCGTGATGGCCGGAAGTGGCTCCACTTTATATCCGGCAAGAAGATTCCGAGCTGCAGAATTGTCTTGCTCCGGACACCGTGGCACAAATCACCGTGCACCGAACTCCCGGCCCGTGCCCCGGCGGTCACCGCCAGTCAATGCGCTGCCTGTCCGCAAGCCATGCTGCCCGAGCCGTACAGCACGCCTCTGCCTGGCAGCAGCCTCCCCAGACGAAGAGGCGAGAAGACGTCCGCGGAGGACACCCATAGTCGCGGTGGTCAGCGAAGACCGACGGTAAGATGCTCCGGTAAACCCATGCACAGACCCGAACAAGATGTGTGCCATTCGTGCCCTGCTCTGTGTATGATAATATTTTACCCCGGGGCTGCGCGTGGGTCCGCCGCCATTGAGCATGCGGTCATTTATCAAAAGTGGTGGTGTGCACGGTGCCAGCCCTGATCTGTCAGGAATTGAGGGAAAAGATTGGATATAATTATTAGACGTTGACTTGGATGGGGAAAAAAAAATAAAAAAAAAAATAAAAAAAAAAAAAAAAAAAGAGTATAGATACAAGTATTAAATGAGGATTTGGATTGAAAAGAGGATAGATATATTCATTACATTCATAAATGGGTTTAAAAGAACACGTTTGTGCATCGTTGGCATTTGGGTCTTTTGTTCCTATTTCTTCTGCACAGTGGGTGGAAATAATCGCTGGGCTACACGTGTTCCATGCAGCATGGGCATTTGGTCTTTTGTTTCTTTTGGTCTGCTGTGAGGATGTGGCCGCGGCTTTTACAGGTGGCTATGGCTTGGATTTACCTCAGGAATAGAGAAAAAGAGTAGGACTTAAGTGAGAGATATAATCAGACCTAACTACGAGATCCACATAACACACTGTCCTGTTTAACCTATTAGACAAGAGGGAAGGGTCTATCTGTACGTATATTAATAAAATAACTGTCTGGGGACCACTGTATGATGGATGTCATTGCGTTGGGGGGATGGGGTTCCCAGAACCACAACAATAATTACATGCTGGAATGAAAATGAGGGAGGGTACTGGATATGATGAGGAGCACGTCATGACGTAGAGCAAGAGCTCATTCATTGAATTAAGTGCATGTATCACATGTCACCAAGTGGACCAGGAAGCACACAAGATCCTATTTATGATTTCCTTGCTGAGAGGATGCAAGTAGTGGGGTACCTCAGGGATCAGTACTCGGACCATTACTATTCATTATTTACATCAACAATTTGGATTGTGGGGTGAAGAGTAAGCTTTCCAAATTTGCAGACAACACAAAGCTTGGAGGGAAGGTGGATAGCAAAGGGGGTGGTGATCATATTCAGGAAAGTATTGATACTTGTATAGATTGGGCAAAAGATTGGCAGATGGAATTTAACCTGAGCAAGTATAAGGTGTTGGGGATGGGAAAGAACAATGAAAAGAGAGATTACAGGATGCAAGGGGCAATTTGGAAGCGCGTCACACAGGAGAAGGATCTGGGGGTGGTAATAGATAGGGGAGGTGAGCAGGTAGCACAGTGCCAGGCAGCTATAGGTAAAGTAAATAGGGTTTTAGGTTGTATTCGGAGGGGGATCACTTATAAATCAAAAGAGGTGGTGTTAATATTGTACAGGAATTTAGTGAGGGCCACATCTAGAATATTGTGTGCAATTTTGGTCACCACAACTCAGGAAGGACATATATTCCATAGAGAGGGTTCTGCGCAGGACTACTAGATAGATTCCAGGCCGAGCTTGACTCAGCAATGAGTGGCTGAAGGAGACGGCTTTATACAGTAGAAAGGAGGTGGTTACAAGGAGATATGATCGAGATGTTTAAGGTAATGAAAGGTATAGATAAAATAAGTGCAGATGATAAATTCAGCAGAGTTGACAGTGATAGGACTGGGGGCTAAAGCCTGAGAGAGAAGAAGAGGAGAGTTAAGATGGTAGTGAGGTTGGGGTATTTTTACTCAGAGAATAGTTAATGCATGGAATGGTCTCCCTGGAAAGATGGTGGCAGCAGAAACAGTAGATAAGTTGAAATTCGATAGGTACAGTACCTGGAGGTTATGGAGATAGAGGGGTATAGGGATATTGACAGGGTATAGGGATATTAAGTAGCTTGAGTATTGATGGGTGATTTTGTGCTGTGTACGTAATGCTGTTGGTGGGGGTCTCGTCAAGGGGTGGTGTGTGCTTGATGTTGTGTGTTATGCAAGTTATGGAGATAGACGACATGACCACTCCCCGGCAAAAAATAAATAAATAAATACTTTTTTTTTTAAAACAAACATTTTACATTTTCTTCTGTTGATGAATTAATGTGGTGTTGATGTGGCACAGGCATGATGGGCTGAATGTGCCTCCCCGTGTTCCTTGTGATAACGATCCGGAGTGTGCTGCAAGCACGAAGCTCGCCCCCGACGACAACAGAACATAGCGCAGATCTGGCGTCAGAACTGAAGGGAGCCTGGACAAGCAGACCAGCTGAGAAATGGACACCAATCAGGTGCCTTTAACTCCCCACGTGAAACAGCTTGGCGGTTCCACCTCCTTTTCCATTTTATTCTATGCATCTTCGCCATTTTCCTTTGTTCTTATATTTATGCTGTAACCTTGTGAATCCCTCTGCTCCACAGTTTGATTAGTAATAAAGCTCCGATTTCTGTGGATGTTCATGTCATCATCACAGGATCATCGGAGAATCAACAGGGTTGGGGTATCGATTTCCCAATTATGGTCGTATGAAAATATTAATCGTACCTGATAAACAAGACTTGCATTCCCACTGTTGCAATTAATATATTGTTGTGGGAATGCCTTATGGGGGGTAACTTTGCCCAGTACTATTTAACAATAGTTATTTCCCATATTGCATGCAACAGCGCAAGGTAATTTAATCGAGATAAAAGATATGCATCGTTATATGTACAGAAAGCTGGTGTCTTCCCCCTCCACCAATGTGTCAAACTCCCATCCATCAAAACCATTTTTAATGTTCTTCCCTTTGTAATCTGTCTTTTATGTCCTTCAGAGCATTCCGACAGGCCATCAGGCACCAAGCTCAGGCAGGAAAGCCACCATAGTGGTCAAGCATGCCATAATATCAGGTGAATGTTGGTGGGGCGAACCCTTCCCCGATCTGAGTATGGGTCAATGGCAGCTTAGTGAGAAGGGGTTAAGTGCGCCACGAATGAAGGTGGGGGCTGTACCTGTAAAAGGACATGATGCAAACACTGGGAAGCCAAATGCATATGGAACTTGCGGCAAAGCCTGCACGAGGGCTGAATGAACCAAGCCTTGCCTGCAGCAGCTTGTAGCCACGCCCCCAAACAGCAGGCCATGCCCACTTCTGCCCACTGCCAGACCATGTCACGACTTCAACCAAGCTGCATTCTGCTGGATGCAGTCTACGGTATCTGTCCTGTCCACTAGTCTTCTTTTCTATCCACTGACGTGTGTCCGAGGCCTCAAGATTTAAATTAAGGATCTCCGTTTGTTCATTAGCTCAAAGCACGCATTTTGTAGGGGATGAATCACCACTTTGCTTCATTCTTGTATTCCCACCCTGTGTTCTTGCAATACACCATTATAAAATCACTTGTAGTTAGGGAATTTTAGCAAATTGTATTGACTATCTGTGAAAAAATTGCTTTCCAAAAGATTTCTTCAGTAACATATTCATCTCAGTGTCTACTAACACATATCAATTAGTGCAAACCCAAATCCTTGTGGAAAAATCTGGGGAGCCAATCAAAGTTCGGGTGCTCAGATGGCCTGCGCGAAAAAAAATTTAAAAAAATAAAATATAAAAAAAAACAAATCAGAAAATTAACTTTTGCCAATATTGCCTAGTGGGATGTCAAACGAGGGGTTTTTGGGGGTGCTGAATTGATTCCAACCATTATTTTGAGAAAAAAAACTCCTTGATCATATAAAATGTATTTTATTGACATTTTTAACAGAACTGTGCTCAATGGAAATGTTGCTTCGTCAGCTTTTACAACCTTATTCATCAAACTCCCCAGTATCTTCCTCACTCCTCTTGTCATCCAGCTGGTTTATGTTCAGGCAAGAGTTACCATGACAGATGCCGCAAGCAGAAATACATTTTGACTCCTTGCTTTTTACAGCAGCACCTGAGTGAGCTGCAGTCCCCAGCACAGTTGCAGCTGGCAAACGTCAGGAGGTCGTCTGGTGCAATGGGGTCTGGAGAAGGGACTGGTGCATATCCTTGCTCAGTGAGTTGCCATCCATAGTCCCGAGCATCCAACGATGGACTTTGCAGCATCAGCCAGTCTCGAGTCTGGAGGTAGGCTCGGAGAGAGTGCTGTGCTGCAGCTCCTGTTGTCGGGGAAATTTTTCAGGTTTTATGCTCCCAGTAGCAGCTCGCTTGCTGAAGACGTCGAATCTCAAGTCTTCCAAGTCTTTGGAGGATTTCCCATGGAACATGAGCATGAAAAGATCACAGCCTGCTTTAATGATATCACCTTTCTCAGCTCGGATGTCCATAAACACGTCCATTGCCCTCTCTGCTTCATCAGTCTTGCAGAGCTTGCTTACCAAAGTTGGTTTGCTAAACCCAAAAATTGCAGACACTATCGCAGCCAGAGAAGCTGTGCAAGAAGATGAGATACCTCCAGTATATCTCTGGGAGGGCATCCCAAATCTTTCCGACATCATAAGATGTTTCTTTGGCTGTCGTGAGGAAGATCGGATGGTCTGCAACATGATGAATCAGCATAACCAGGACGTCTGTGTCCTCAGCCCTCACCTCGACAGGGGACTCTCTTGCCTCATCTTGAGCTGCGCGGACGATGGAGGTGTCGGCATCATTGGAGCATTGCTGTACACAGATTCCATTCCTACGAAATGTCTCAGCAAGGAGCAGAACGAGCTTTGTTGTTCTTTGTTCAAGGGCTTTGTTGTTCTTGTTATCGAGGAACTTTTCACTTGCAATGATGATTTTGAGATCCAGATGAATCTGAATGTCACAGCATGCATTCTTTGTTCGTCTCAAGTGGTCATGGTCCTTGGTGGAGCTGCAATATCCGTCAAAGACCACCGTTATCCGGAGGCAATGGCTCCCCATGGACTTCACAAACCAGAGGTAGCTATCGGCAACATCCTTCCAAGTAAGGTTAGCCTCCCACTTGACATTGTGCAGGAGCCACCCACCATCAACCACAAGGCTTGTGCAGGGGGGTTGTTCGACAGGTGCCAAAAATGCCTTCAGGGACCTTGCTAAGGCAACCTTGTCTGGCTTTCGCAACTTTTGTTTTTGTCAAACGGAGACATCGGTTTTGGCGTCAACTCAAAGCACAGAGCGTCTTTAGTCTTGACTTCACGCTCACTGATGACAATGAGGCGGTTGAATAGCTTCAGCGAGTCATTTTTTTGTAAACAGACAGGACATGAAATTTTGACACAAAACAGACAGAACACACATACAGTGATGCGTTTTAACATTAATAGGTCCACTGTACGTTGAATTTATTCAACTTCAATTGAGTCAGGTACACAATAATTTTATAGCTAAAAGCTCTTAGCTAACGTCAGCTCACACAGAGAATTCTACTGAGCATGAGCACAAGTATAACCAACAATATAGCAGTGGTTTCAACAATGTTGTATGCTGGTTTCAGCACAATTTGAACAATCTGAATCAATTGAGCTAAATTACCGCAAAACACAGTCAGATATCTAAAAATGTATCATATCAATATTTTACGGCCAGGGATTCATTTTTCCTCAAATCTAATGGTTGGAATCAATTCAGCACCCCAAAAAACCCCAAGTTAGACATCCCACAAGTCAATATTTGCAAAAGTTAATTTTTCCAATTTTTTCGCAGAGGCCCTCTGAGCACCCGAACTTTGATTGGCTCCCCAGAATTTTCCACAAGGATTTGGGTTTGCACTAATTGATAGGTGTTAGGAGACACCTCGATGAATACATGAGTGAAGAAATTTTTTGGTAAGCAATTTTTTCACAGATGGTCAATACAATTTGTGAAAATTCCCTAACCAACAGCCACGCCACCACCACACAACGCCAACAACTCAACAACCATGCCACCTCCACCACAACACCAACAACTTAACTACCACGCCATCCCCACCACAGCGCCATCAACATCGCGACACCATCACGCCCGCCTGAGCGACAGCGGCAAAATGCCGTGATGCGAACTCGCAGCGCGACAGGAAGAACCACATTCCAGCCTCCGTGTGCAATCAGCTGTGAAGACGGCTGTGAAAAAAGCCAGCCAATCAGAGCTGAAAAGGGCGGAGCCAGCCTGGGGTGAAGGTTCAAAGGTGAAAGGGGGGAGCGCCGATTTCGGGTGGTGAAACCTCCAGCTATAAAAAGCCGCGATGGCAACGCGCGAAGAGAGCAGTTGGTGGTGAAGCTGGCGAGCGGAGGAGGTTGGTCGTCGTTGTTCACGGGTCGTTCACCGGTGGAGCTTGGAGTCGTCGGAGCTAGCGGCAGCATCAGAGCGTGGGGGTCCGGGCAGACGGCCCCGATATGGTCGGGCGACGCTGAGGAGTGAACGGGTCGAAAAGAGCATCAACTCTGAAGGAGCAAGAGACCCGTTCGCTCCTCCGAAGCGTCGCCGGCCAGGCTCGCCAGAAAGGGGCCGCGACGAAACCGGGCCACCGAGGCCGTTCAAGCAGCTGTTGAAGCTGCTCGTCAAGCCGCCCAAGCGACTGACGCGTTCACGACCAAGACGCCAAAGGTCACCGAGCGAAGACCACCAAGTCGCCTCCAAGGAGCGGCCAGGTAACCAGCCCAGCCTCTCGGAGCCTTCCGGTCATCCTGACTCTGAGAACATTAAAGGCTCAAAACCCAGTTTCCTTTCCTTGGTTTTGGATAAAAGTCTGTGGCGCCTTGTCTTCCTAAATAGAACTGAATAAGTGCATGATTGTGCACATGATTGAATAGGCATCAGCTGTAGGCTTTTGCTCGTGTCTCGTCCCCATCCCCCCATTCATTGACTGCATGCCTACTGAAATTAAATACCCCATTGTTTGAATGTTCACCTGCTCTTTGCGTCATTTTCTGCCATTGACCGCCACGGTGCACTCGGGATGTTAACTGGCAATTAAGGCCGACAAACGTGATAATCTGGTCAGACAGGATTTGGCGAATTAAAACCGCTCGGCTTCGCACACGGAATGAGTACGCTTAAGCGACTCGTTTTTGTACAGGTCCCATCGAGGAATAAACTCTCGGTATTTCTGTCTGCGCGAATAGTTAGGTATATCGACAATTCGTCGATTGACCCTGTAGCGTGTGGACAGAATAATTCACTAGTTTATGATGCGTTAAGGCATCCGTGGCTGGATTTCGGGTTTGGTCTGGAGAGTCACGACTGGATTGTCGCCTTCGGTGGGCGCGCGACCGCGATTGGACTAAAATGGTCGTCCGCACACCGAAAAAAACCACAAATATAAATATATATATATATATATATATATATATATATATATATATATACAAATATATATATATATATAGATATATATATATATATATATATATATATATATATATATATATATATATATATTGTTACGAATCTACCGCCCGCCCAGCGTGCGAACGACCGCTTTTCACTAAAAGCAGCCACACGCCCACCGGACGAGCAATTCAGTCGCGACTTTCTGGAATGTCAACGCCAGAAACCAGTCACGGGAGGGTTCTTAACCCCACCACGGCCGAGTCCGTATTCGACCCGCGCGCGACAGGGTCAATTGCCGAATATCGATATACCTAAGTATTCGCGTGGGTAACCTCCCGAGGGACCGTACCTCGGCAAAGGCCTGTTTGGACACGAAACGCTGAAGCTGTTCGTTCCGTTCTGGGATAACCGAGCGGGTTATTATCGCCAGACCTCGCCGGATCCGATTCTTTTATCGGTATTCAAAAACCAACTAGTATTCCGAAAAACAACATGGCACTTCAATGGGGGAAAATGACACAACGAACGGGATACATTTAAACAAGCACATTCATTTTACACACATGCACATATACAGCCATGCAGGTATGCAAAAACACGCATGCAGTCATGCAACCAAACAAGCAATGCGCGGGATGGGCACAAAACACGAGCAAGGACCAAGAGTTACCACCGTCTATTAGTTATTATCAATGTACACTTAAGTTTCTACTTCGCAGGACACGGTGCCACAACATTCATTCAAAGAAACGCAAAGAAAAGACCCCCCTCATAGACATGGGAGTCAGACTGGGACCGTGGGCCATTATAATGTGGGGCTTTGGTGACCGAAAGGGCACCACGAGACCGTTGCCGGTTACCTGCACCCTGGTGGTGCCTTGATGGGCGAGTCGCGACGTTCCGTCCCCACGGCAGCTTGCGTAGCCACGGTTGAGCTCAGGCCTTCCATGTGGCAGGCGAGCTCTCTCCAGCTAGGTTCACGCGACACAGCAGGGTGGCGCCTTCAGCCCGCGTCTCCTTCGCGACGCCCAGACCTCTACCGACTGACTGTTCCAAGCTCCCGACTCCGACACGAGCCCAGACCTCCACACAGCTCCTTGGCTTCTCCAGACTCTCCGAACCCCGACAGAGACTCTGTTCTCTCCACACAGCTCCTCTCTTACGACACACGCACCTTTCGCTGCATTTAGCGCTCGCTTTTATTCCCCCTCCTTCCTCGCCCTGCCCTCCTTCCAGCTCCTGCGGGAAACTTCCAGAAGGGGGGCGTTGCCCTCATGGGTCGGGGTTTTTCGTAGCAATCATCCTGGAAGCACTTCTCTATTCTCCCTCCACTCGCCCCTCCCCCGTCCCAAAGCGCGGGAAAGTAAGAGGAAAAATCCGTGCGTTATCGGAACGCCTTCTTCTTTCTCCATGGCAGAGACGGTTTTTGATGCGGAGAGGGTTGTAGCGTGGGTGTGGAGAAGGTGATTGGTGGTGTGGTTGTTGTAATGGTGGCGTGGTTGGCGTTGGGTGGTGGTTGTGAGGGTGGTGTGGTTGGGTGTTTGTAAAAAAGGTGGTTGGTGGTTTGGTTGGTCCAACATAACGATAGCAAAGCATAACGGTAAACTCAAAGATCAATGCCCTGATAACACGAGTAATTCCCTTAAGACCACGGTGGGGAAATCTGAACACACACTTAGCGATACAACTGAACTAAGGACCTTTATGGTGTTCTGCGAATTTCCACGGCTGTAACAATATTATATATATATATATATATATATATATATATATATATATATATATATATATATACATATATATATACACACACATATAATAGTCCAGAGATGATGATTGTATATTTCAGACATAAAGTCACCTGTCAGCAGGTGACGTCATTGGAACGATGACGGCAAACGTCGCCCAATGTCGAATCAAGAATTAGTGATATGTGGACCCCGAACAATAAAACCATCATCACACTTGAACCCATTGAGATCCCATTTTAATTTATGCTGAGGTGTTGGAGTATATGTAGGGGTATTCTCACACGAAAAAAATAGGGATCGGTTTGGCTGGGGGGCGGGGGCCCAAGGTCAAAGGATTCCCCAAACTATAACTTTTTGAATTACTGTTTGAGTGATTTTACTTTACGCGATTCGAAAGATCTCGCTTTTTCCGAGCATTTTGATATCAAGATCATCAAAATCTGTGATATGGCCACTGGAAGATTGTAGGTCAACTGGGGGCGCCCAAATTTGGGGGTGCCCTACAATGGGCCCAGATGGGCCCCCAGGTCTGAAAATTGACACATAATGTTTTACAGTGGATGCAAACACTTGCACAAAAAAATAAAGAGAGTGAAATCTGAGACGGTGTCAAAATTTCGCTGAAAAATGTGTACACTTGACATGGAACGCCCCTATTTGCGTAATGTGTGCATTCCAGGATAAATTTGATGTTAGTGTGATACCCAGTATGTTTATTGTATCACATGGTGTGATGCAATCAGTTTGGAAGCATTTTAAAAAAACCAAAAAAACATTTAACTTGATTACATTTGCCCCACTTGGGAGATCTTGTCCAAATCCGAATTTAAAGACGTGGCTGTGATGAAAAGCGATGTAGATCGAGTGAGGGAAGATTAGTGGGATGGGGGAGTGGGATGGGGGAGTGGGATGGGGGAGGGGTGGGGGGATGGAGGAGGGGTGGGGGGATGGAGGAGGGGTGGGGGGATGGAGGAGGGGTGGGGGGATGGAGGAGGGGTGGGGGGATGGAGGAGGGGTGGGGGGATGGTGGAGGGGTGGGGGGATGGTGGAGGGGTGGGGGGATGGTGGAGGGGTGGGGGATGGTGGAGGGGTGGGGGGATGGTGGAGGGGTGGGGGGATGGTGGAGGGGTGGGGGGATGGAGGGGTGGGGGGATGGAGGGGTGGGGGGTGGAGGGGTGGGGGATGGAGGAGTGGGGGGATGGAGGAGTGGGGGTGGTGGAGGGGGAGTGGGGGTGGTGGGATGGGGGAGTGGGGGGTGGTGGGATGGGGGAGTGGGGGGTGGTGGGATGGGGGAGTGGGGGTGGTGGGATGGGGAGTGGGGGGTGGTGGGATGGGGGAGTGGGGGTGGTGGGATGGGGGAGTGGGGGGTGGTGGGATGGGGGAGTGGGGGTGGTGGGATGGGGGAGTGGGGGTGGTGGGATGGGGGAGTGGGGGGTGGTGGGATGGGGAGTGGGGGTGGTGGGATGGGGAGTGGGGGGTGGTGGGATGGGGGAGTGGGGGTGGTGGGATGGGGAGTGGGGGGTGGTGGGATGGGGGAGTGGGGGGTGGTGGGATGGGGGAGTGGGGGGTGGTGGGATGGGGGAGTGGGGGTGGTGGGATGGGGGAGTGGGGGTGGTGGGATGGGGGAGTGGGGGTGGTGGGATGGGGAGTGGGGGGTGGTGGGATGGGGGAGTGGGGGGTGGTGGGATGGGGGAGTGGGGGGTGGTGGGATGGGGGAGTGGGGGGTGGTGGGATGGGGGAGTGGGGGTGGTGGGATGGGGGAGTGGGGGGTGGTGGGATGGGGGAGTGGGGGTGGTGGGATGGGGGAGTGGGGGTGGTGGGATGGGGGAGTGGGGGTGGTGGGATGGGGGAGTGGGGGGTGGTGGGATGGGGAGTGGGGGGTGGTGGGATGGGGGAGTGGGGGGTGGTGGGATGGGGGAGTGGGGGTGGTGGGATGGGGGAGTGGGGGTGGTGGGATGGGGGGTGGGGGTGGTGGGATGGGGGGTGGGGGTGGTGGGATGGGGGAGTGGGGGTGGTGGGATGGGGGAGTGGGGGGTGGTGGGATGGGGGAGTGGGGGTGGTGGGATGGGGAAGTGGGGGTGGTGGGATGGGGGAGTGGGGGTGGTGGGATGGGGGAGTGGGGGTGGTGGGATGGGGGAGTGGGGGTGGTGGGATGTGGGAGTGGGGGGTGGTGGGGGTGGTGGGATGGGGGGATTGTGGTGAGGTGAGGAGGTAGGATAGGTGGGGTGGGATCAATGAGGGATCCGGATCTGACACACATTGGAGATAATCAAAGGCGAATTCTCAAAAGACTCTTAACCCGTGACGGAGAAGGGGGGGGGGGGAGGAGGGAGGGTGGTATCGTCGTTATACAGGAGATGGAGTACGAAGTGTTCTCAACCCTTGTGCAAAACCTCGACATATATTTAATCCCAAGCCGACACGTCAGACATCCAGGACAGATAACCCAGCGTCCCCGAGACTGCGCCAATTACACATCACAATGCAACAAGGTCAGCGCGCATCGTAAACGACGATGGGGATAGAGGGGTGTCGCTTGTACGAACGATCGACGCAAGGCCCCAATTTTGACCCAGGGCTGCTGAGCACCATGATTAACCAGACTTTCACCCGTACGGAACCTTACCGCTGAACACCATCGCGGATGAAGCGCCCATGACGCCGAAGAAAGACGCATATTCTGGAGACGCGGAGGTGGACATATTGGTTGAGATGAGGGATCAACGGACGAACTCCGGACCGGAAATAGCCCTGGTGATGCTGTGTCACGAGCCGCTGCTGCCACCACCCACAAAGATAATGGCCGCCTCGGACACGCCCCTCAGCGAGGCTAATCCTCGATATCCACGCTAATAAAAGCCCACACTCCGCACCAACTGCGACGACAGCCGACGTTCGACCGCAGGCTCCACGACGTATTTAAAATTCTTGTCGCCGCTTACTCGACTCCGCAACTGTGAATCAATGCTAACCCGGATGCAAATGGTGTTATGCGGCTTGCGTGATTACGTCAGCGCGTTTTACGTATTGACATGGCACGCGTGATGATGCACACTGCGCCACGACAAATCTCATCCATTATAATGATTCAATCATTGCAATTCAGTCTTCCATATACAGATTCGAGGTATGTCGGTGTGTAAACGAATCTTCCAAATGGCCTCTGATCAATGTTGCATTTTATTAACACTAGTACGTGCCTGAACGGGCGTGGCCGTGCGTGCAAAATAAAATAAAATAATAATAATAATGATAAATAAATAATAAAAAGAATTGTGACGTCAATCGTGACGTCATAGCACCGTGTCCTGTCATTGGTTTGATAAATAAATGGCCATAACTTGGGAACCACTTGTCCGATTAAAATCAAACCTTGAAAAGGCACATCCACAGGGCCCCAGCAATATACCTGGCAAGTTTCGATTATATCGGACCAGTGGTTGTCGAGAAACAGCGATCGCAGACAGACAGACAAGCCGGTAGGTGGCCATGGCTCGCCGAGCATCCGATGACCTTTGACCCCTGATCTGAGTTAATCTTGTACTAAGTACTTGCATTGCAATCGAATCGATTAACCCGTGTATGAGCAAGGGGGCTTTGAATGGTCATTTTGCCCGAACAATGCACTCATTGACCTTTGACCCCTGACTTAGCCGAGATAGGTCAATATGTGCTGAAGCAAAGTTGTAGTACCCATTGAGTACTCTGTACCGATGAACTTTCATTCGTATCGGTTAATCCGTGTAGGAGCAAGGGGGATTTGAATGGTCATTTTGCCCGAAAAATGCACTCATTGACCTTTGACCCCTGACCTAGCCAAGATAGGTCAATATGTCCTGAAGCAAAGTTGTAGTACTCATTGAGTACTATGTACCTATGAACTTTCATTCATATCAGTTAATCCGTGAAGGAGCAAGGGTGCCTTGAATGGTAATTTCGCCCAAAAAATGCACTTATTGACCTTTGACCACTGACCTACTCGAGATAGGTCATTATGCAAATGTGCAAAGTTGTAGTACTCATTACGGTCTATAAGCATGTAAAGATTCATTCGATTCGGTTCAGCCGTCTTGGAGCTTGTGCACTTTGAATTTTCAGCAGGAATGCTCAATGGCCCTCGGACACCCAAGTTGAGAGGGTTACCATTTGGAAACTATAAGATATAGAAAAAATAGATGTCATATCGCGGATAGGGAATCACCTTAAGATTATGCATACCAAATCTCATCGAGTTCCATCTACTGATAACTACTCGGTATCAATTTTAATGAAAAGTACCGAAAATGCGGTTTGAAATCGGAAATCCCCAAAGTTCGAGGGGGTGCTGTGGGTGAACAAAGATCTAAATCGAAAATCCGGCTTGATCGTTTGTGCACAATGTATTCCAGACGATTAGTGTGAATTTTCGTGACCATCCGACCATAACTCGAGGAGGAGTAGCATTTGGCGCAAAGGCACCTCCAGCTCTCTTATCGATTTTTGCACTAATTGACCTTTGACCCCTGACCTAAGCGAAATCGGTCAATATGTCCTGAGGCAAAGTTGTAGTACTCATTGAGTACCATGAACCTGCAAAGTTTCTTTCGTATCGATGCACTCACCTGGTCGCTAGGGGGCCTTCAATTTTCGCCAATTTTCGCGCATACCCTAATTGTAGGGGGCGCTGCGGGTAAAGTATTCCATGTATCACAAAAAACGGAATATATTTGGTAGAGCATCACCTATAGATCATTCGTGCCAAATTTCATAACCCTACGTGGGATAATGGCTTTCGGAATTGATTCCACGTGAACGGTACCGATTTTGAAGGTTTTCGGTTGTTGCTCGGGGACCAAAGCGTCCCTAGCAACCGTCACAATTTCCAAAGCACTCGGTCATAAGATGTACCGACCACCCGAGTTTGGTCAAAATCCGCCTACGTTTACTACCAATTATGCTGATGACAAACGAACAAACATCCAAACAAACAGACAGAATTACTGACAATAAAGGTCACCAACTTCGGCGACCCAACAGACACACAGAGATTGCTGGAATTATAGATTGACAAATTGAGAGCCGAATTATTCGGTCTTGGACCGTATATTTATTACGTACGCGATTATGTATGAAACTCTGAAGCCACGCCCCTTTATCCCCCCCCCCACTGCCACGCCTTACCCTTCATCCCTGCGTCATAAACAGACGCTCCTTTACAGGTTAATGACAGCACAATGGCAGTAATTTTGAACTTTGCATCTGTTGTACGAAATCATTTTTTATTGCTGCATGTCCGGAAAGAAAGTCTCGCTCACTTGGCAAACTCTAATCCTTAATGCATCACGTGGGTCAGTGTCTTGGCTGCTAATGCCGTGACGTCACGAGACCCACCCTTCCACCCCCCCCCCCGGGGGGCGTGGCTTTCCAAAACCTCTCCCAACAGGTTTGGTTCGCCCGGAATAAATCCATTGTCACGTGATTATAACCCTATTCGTCATCACTTACCTCGATGCACAGGTGACTTAATTTTGCGTTCACCCGTGAAAACTAAATCTTCTACTTTAATCACTTTCTTCAAACACAACAGGCGGAGCTCGACACTGAAAGCAATTATGTCATGATTGAAACTTTGATATGTTTCTTAACTTTAGCTCATCGCATCTCACAGGGATATACAAGCTCAGCGATCACGAAGTGCTTGCTCGCAGCGATGATAGACCAGAGGGAGTTCCATTACCAATCAGCCTGGAGAACGCTCGCCAAGCGGCTTAAGCACTTAAGCAGGCACTCCATAAGAAACTGTGGATAAGGAACGGCTTGCTTGGCAAGGGCAAGCTTGTTCGTTCCTTATGTTTTCACCCCTGGCTGGCTATCTGTTTCTGTTTCTGTGTCTGTGAGCAGGATATCTCAAAAAGCTATGGATGTATTCGGACGAAACTTGGTGGACAGGTTGGCCATGTCACAAGGACCAAATGATTCGATTTTGTTGAATATGCGAATCCGGATCGAGTGTGGAGGATTTCAAACAAGCTCAAATGAGCTAAGATCCTCGTCCTCTCGATGATGACGTCATAAAAACGAATATGACGTCATTGTGATGTATCAGGTTTGCGATAAATTATCTGTGCTAATGCCCGGCTTGATTCCCACAAAGAAAATTCAAACAGCTTGCCTGGTTTCGGAGGTAATGGTATAGGCGATTTCCATTAGCGGCGATATTATGACGTCAACTTTTTTTTTCGAGGAAGAATTCCCAAAATCGGAGATGGTTACTGCCTGCGCGTGGTTCTTTCTGCATATACATGGCAAATTTCACGAAGATCCGATGAAAACTCTGGGTTGTGAAACAAAAAAATGTCAAAAATAGGAATGACGTCATAAAAATTGATATGACGTCATAGTGATGTATCATATATGCGGTAATTCATCTCTGCTAATGCCCTGTTCGATTCCCGCAAACAGAATTCAAAAAGCTTGCCTAGTTTCGGAGATAATTTTTGGGCGATTTCTATTAGCAGAGATATTTTGACGTCATAACTTTTTTTCTCGGAGGAATTTTCAAAATCGGAGATGGTTACTGTCTGCGCAGGGAATTTTTACATATGTATGCCAAGTTTCAGGAAGTTTCGATGAAAACTGTAAGCTGTGAAACAAAAAAGTCCACAAGAACAACAACGTGAGTAAGACTTCGAGATCCTCCACGAGGATCTAATTTTTTTTGGATTTTTTAAGTGATTCTTCCCCATTGACAGATGGATCCCAAAACGATGTATAGCATGCAACTGCCACAAGTTGTGGACGGGTTATGCCAAAACTTAGTGGATGAGTTAGTTGGTTAAGTGACAAGAACAAGTTGATACTGACTCCTTCCCAGAAACAGAAATGGATGCATAACACGCCAAGCGTAATACCAAGGAGTTTTCACAATGTCCAACAGTAATGGAACACCCTGGATTTCTTGTTTCCTTTCTTCTCCTCCCTCATCCTCTCCATCGTTCATCTCCTTGCGGTGTCCACCCGATGCCCAACTGTCAAAACATTGCCTTCTCCCCTCTGTCAACTCGTTATTCTATGAGCCTCGACTTTGTGTTAAAACAACTACAGAGTTCATAGAACACCTTACCCCATGCATTTTTGAGAAAAAGGTCATGTGAAGGGCCTTTTAAACTCTTGCTTTGCATTTCCGAGCACAATGTATATTTCCTCCGACCCATGATTTTGTTTGAATCTCGATATTCCCCAACGTTGAGAGTGCAAGCGGAACATTTGATTGGTCGAGATGGTGTAAAAAGGTGGAATACTTAGTCCAAGTATACTGTGAGAGTGGAGGTTGTTTGATGTGTAAATAAAACAGTGATTTATGTTCTCCAGTGTTCAAGTGTATCATTCAATTGAAATAAAATCAAGTTTTTAAAACTGAAGAATTTTTTTTTAAGTTTACCGCTGTTGATGCACTGTCTTTTACACCACCCTATTTAACACATTTAATTATTTATTTGTGCCTGTTGTTTGTGTCCTTTATGATGTCCCTAAAAAAGTAAGGTTCCTGTTTGGAGTGATTTTCAATTTTGTTTGATTGCTGGACAGGCAGACGGAATAAAAAAAATAAAATTTATGTCACTCCTCCCTCTCTCTGCGCATGCAGAATCGGGATGAAATCCCGCGCAACTTACCAAATTAAGAGCCAAAGTACTGCGAAAGTGCAGGATCATGTTCCGGTTCTTAATTGCTCGAGTGGTGGGCTTGGGATCGTTGGGTCCTGAGTTCAAATCCCGCTTAACTGTTGAATTGATACCAGGTGGGGTTGACTCAGCCCGTCATCCTTCTGAGGTCGGCAAAATGAGTGCCAGCTTGCTGGTATCCCGCATCAGAGTGACGACCCGTCCAGGATTGTGCCCAAATAGCCAAGGAGACTGCTTTGGTCGCACCAACGCTCTGCACAGAGTATGGTCCCAATCGATGGATGCATGTTCCTGTTCATGTTTAGATTCGTGTTCTGCAATGTTCAAAATGTATAATGCAGTTGAAATTAAGTAGTTCTTCGATCATAGGCTGACGTCTGTAGACAGATAAAGTGAACCAATTGCTTTACCCTGCTTTACGATTCACGTGCAGAATAACAAACGTCAGCCTTGGAAGCATGCTCCTTGATGCAGCACCCATTTCCAGCATTGCATCCAGTTCCAGTCTATCAATCCCATAACCCTTTGGGCATAGTAGTGCCTAATAATAAGTCCTGTGAAAGTGCAATCGCTGGGAATTCTTTAGATGAGGTCGTGACCCCAACCAACGGGCGACCCAACGTGAGTCAAAGGGGAAGACTTGTGGTGATAGTACAATGGACTTGTGTTTTTGAAAGCACCATGTGATCTTGAACGTCTACATTGACTATAATCTAACTTTATATGTTGCTAAGAGAGCATGTTTCATGTCCCCACTCGAAGAACGCCATGTTTTTAGTCAACTCAACAACTGAACCCAGGAACCAATCGAGCTAAACTAGTAAATCAATCTGAATCAAATGGAAGACCAAATCATGCATTGGACATCAGAAGGAACACGAATAAGTAAAGAACAAAGAACAAAGGGAAGGACCATAATAAGAGTCATCAGGAGGAACATGGATAGGATTCAAGGTTCAGCCGCTACTCCACTGCAGTCAACTCTATCCAGGCGCTATACCCTCAAACCCATCCAAGTGCTACCCTCAAACCCATGCAGGCTCTACCCTCAAACCCATCTAGACGCTACCCTCAAACCCATACAGACACTATCCTCAAACCCATGCAGGCTCTACCCTCAAACCCATCTAGACGCTACCCTCAAACCCATACAGACACTATCCTCAAACCCATGCAGGCTCTACCCTCAAACCCATCTAGACGCTACCCTCAAACCCATACAGACACTATCCTCAAACCCACACAGGCGCTATCCTCAAACCCATCCAGGCACTACCCTCAGACCCATACAGGCATTATTCTCATACCCATCCAGGTGCTACACTCAAACCCATCCAGGTGCTACACTCAAACCCATCCAGACGCAGCCAAGTGAGCCTTACAGAAGATCTTCTGTTCTTCTTCTCCTTAGACAGATAGATATTCACTTGTCCAACTACAGATAGATAAAGAAAGAGATGAAAGAAAAGAAAAAAACAAGAATTGAAATGAATAAAGAGAAATGTGAAAAAGTAGAAAGAAATTTGAAAGGAACAAAGACCAAAGATGTTGGGAAGAACCTGGACAGACAGATTTCATGGGTTACTCCGCAGGCTTCAAATACGGCAACAGGGACCAAGCTACCAGCGGTCCGTCGGTGGGGAAGCACAGTCCACACAGCCTCAGGAGATGATATGAGAACCGTGTCTTCCATGAGATGTACAAGGACATGTAAAGATCTTTAACACAGCATGGGGCCATTCGGCCCATCATGCCTGTGCCATATCAACACCACAAAATTGTCTCAGTGTATTTACAGAATTTAAATTTCACAGGGGCAAGCACAGGTATCACCAGGGTAATGTATAGCACACACACACACACACACACACACACACACACACACACACACACACACACACACACACACACACACACGTGCAGGTGTTAATTTCATTTTTATTTATTTAATTCGGAGATGAGGCGGTGGCGTTGAATGTTGCATGAACACCAACAATCTGTTCATCTTTTGACGAGACCCATTCATAGACGTCACAATCACTGCAGTCCACACACATTTATTAAATGGTCTACACCAGTTGTTGTAGAGATTTAGATTTATAACTGAAAACCATGCAATCTTTTGCATGAGAGGGTGTGGCAGGTGAGAGTGTGCAAATCGAGTGGAGAAGAACCCGCCAAGATGGCGAAAGTACCTTCCATGGAAGACATTTGTGTCCACGACGTGATTCAGTTGATGCGAGACTGCACAACTCACACGGATTTTGCTCATAGATTATAAAATAAATAAATCTGTTCCCTTTATGTCAAAGATGCCATTGATTCCGATGCGAAGAAAGTTCCAGTCTTACTCCTGCACAGATTAATCTCCACCGCCATGAAAAACAGCCGGCATTACGTGGTAGATGTTAAAGATCTCACTGTGTCCTAAAGAGCAGGCGAGCTATCACTGGCACCGTGAACAAAGTACAAAATCCTGCCATAACCTACAGGGGCCACTGCATCAGTGGTGCAGCCACTCAGCCAATTTTGTTGCACTGCAGCCTCGTGCTACATACGTATGTATGAAGAAGTGGTCTTCGTCTGGACCATAATAAGGGTCATCTGGACCATAATGGTCATCTGGACCATAATAAGAGTCATCTGCCCATAATAAGGGTCATATGGACCATAATGAGGGTCATCTGGACCATAATAAGGGTCATCTGGACCATAATAAGGGTCATCTGGACAATAATAAGTCATCTGGACCAAAATAAGAGTCATCTGGACCATAATAAGGGTCATCTGGACCATAAGGGTCATCTGGACCATAATAAGCCATAACATGCAGGGTCGAGACCAAAGTCTCCAGGTCTGACCTGGATTAAACAATCTAATGGCTTCCTACACTCTGGTCCAGATGAAGAACACTCGGTGGTGGTGATGGTGGTCTCTCTGGTCATGGTTTATATTATTACCCCATCCATGCGAAGCGAAAAGTGGGGTTAAACAATTGCTTCATGTCCATCTGTCTGTCCGCCCATCTGTCTTATGAGTTTATGATCGAGGAACACCGTATTTCAATCAAATGATAAATTTTGAACACAAATTGGAACATGAATACAGTGTAAAGACAAGCTTGCCATTTCACCTTATTTTGGATCTGAATTTATCCCAATTGCTCATACACAGAAATGAGTGAGATTTTTTTTACTGCCTGTTAGCCTGGCTGTCCAACAAAATTTAGAATCATCACAAACAGGAAACTTACTCTTTTTTAAGGACGTTATAATGGACACAAACAACAGTCACGAATGACGAATGTGACGTGTTCGATAGGGTAATGTAACGTGTTAGATAACAGTGGGGAAATTGGCGGTAAAACCCAGAATTAATTAATTTATACCACTTTAAACTTCTGAATTTTTATTTAAATTGAATTATAGACTTGAGCAATGTATTACTCAAATCACCTTCATCATACTTCCAAAAACAAACCAATATATCGACAAAAAGCATGAGAGGGCAGTGGCGTGTGAGAGTGTGAGAGTGTGAGAGTGTGCAAATCGAGTGAAAGAGGACCCGCCAAGATGGCGATGAACGATGTCCATTGGCGCCACATTGGATGGTGATCAATGAAGCCTCCATCTCCTAAATTGCGACTCAACGTTGTCGTATTACAGTGTTTCAGGGTGCTTGGAGAAGAAGACTCCTTCAATACTTTGGATTTTTTTCATTGATCTTACAAATTATTACTTTATTAAGATTGGGGTACAGGAGGGCCGAACTGTTCCTATATTTCCCCTTCGTGGATTCCCTCCATCACAATGAATTTATTCAGGCTAAATTTGCAGATATATTCACCGAATTAATTAACATGGACTGTTAACACAATAACCCTCTCAAACCCTTAACATGGGCCGTTAACACGATAACTCATTCAAACCCAAAACATGGGCCGTTAACACAATAACTCACTCAAACCATTAACATGGGCTGTTAACACAAAAACTCACTCAATCCCTTAACATGGGCTGTTTACACAATAACTCACTCAAACCCTTAACATGGGCTGTTAACACAAAAACCCACTCAAACCCTAAACATGGGCCGTTAACACAATAACCCACTCAAACCCTTAACATGGGCTGTTAACACAATAACCCTCTCAAACCCTTAACATGGGCCGTAAACACATTAAACTCATTCAAACCCTTAACATGGGCCGTTAACACAATAACTCACTCAAACCCTTAACATGGGCCGTTAACACAATAACTCACTCAAACAATTAACATGGGTCGTTTACACAATAACTCACTCAAACCCTTAACATGGGCTGTTAACACAAAAACTCACTCAATCCCTTAACAAGGGCTGTTTACGCAATAACTCACTCAAACCCTTAACATGGGCTGTTAACACAAAAACCCACTCAAACCCTAAACATGGGCCGTTAACACAATAACCCACTCAAACCCTTAACATGGGCTGTTAACACAATAACCCTCTCAAACCCTTAACATGGGCCGTAAACACAATAACTCATTCAAACCCTTAACATGGGCCGTTAACACAATAACTCACTCAAACCCTTAACATGGGCCGTTAACACAATAACTCACTCAAACAATTAACATGGGTCGTTTACACAATAACTCACTCAAACCCTTAACATGGGCTGTTAACACAAAAACTCACTCAATCCCTTAACAAGGGCTGTTTACGCAATAACTCACTCAAACCCTTAACATGGGCTGTTAACACAAAAACCCACTCAAACCCTTAACATGGGCCGTTAACACAATAACTCACCCAAACATTAACATGGGCTGTTAGCACAATAACCGACTCAAACCCTTAACATGGGCTGTTAACACAATAACTCACTCAAACCCTTAACATGGGCTGTTAACACAATAACTCACTCAAACCCTTAACATGGGCTGTTAACACAAAAACCCACTCAAACCCTTAACATGAGCCGTTAACACAATAACTCACCCAAACATTAACATGGGCTGTTAACACAATAACCGAATCAAACCCTTAACATGGGCTGTTAACACAATAACTCACTCAAACCCTTAACATGGGCTGTTAACACAATAACTCACTCAAATCCTTCATATGGGCCGTTAACACAATAACTCACTCAAACCCTTAACATGGGCTGTTAACACAAAAACTCACTCAATCCCTTAACATGGGCTGTTTACACAATAACTCACTCAAACCCGTAACATGGGCTGTTAACACAATAACTCACTCAAACCCTTAACATGGGCTGTAAATACAATAACTCACTCAAACCCTTAACATGGGCTGTTAACACAATAACTCACTCAAACCCTTAACATGGGCTGTTAACACAATAACTCGCTCAAACCCTTAACATGGGCTGTTAACACAAAAACTCACTCAATCCCTTAACATGGGCTGTTAACACAAAAACTCACTCAAACCCTTAACATGGGCTGTTAACACAATAACTCACTCAAACCCTTAACATGGACCGTAAACACAATAACTCACTCAAACCCTTAACATGGGCTGTAAACACAATAACTCACTCAAACCCTTAACATGGGCTGTTAACACAATAACTCACTCAAACCCTTAACATGGGCTGTTAACACAATAACTCACTCAAACCCTTAACATGGGCTGTTAACACAATAACTCACTCAAACTCTTAACATGGGCTGTTAACACAATAACTCACTCAAACCCTTAACATGGGCTGTTAACACAATAACTCACTCAAACCCTTAACATGGGCTGTAAACACAATAACTCACTCAAACCCTTAACATGGGCTGTTAACACAATAACTCACTCAAACCCTTAACATGGGCTGTTAACACAATAACTCACTCAAATCCTTAATATGGGCCGTTAACACAATAACTCACTCAAACCCTTAACATGGGCTGTTAACACAATAACTCACTCAAACCCTTAACATGGGCTGTTAACACAAAAACCCACTCAAACCCTTAACATGGGCCGTTAACACAATAACTCACCCAAACATTAACATGGGCTGTTAACACAATAACTCACTCAAACCCTTAACATGGGCTGTTAACACAATAACTCACTCAAACCCTTAACATGGGCTGTTAACACAATAACTCACTCAAACCCTTAACATGGGCCGTTAACACAAAAACTCACTCAATCCCTTAACATTGGCTGTTAACACAATAACCTATTCAAACCCTTAACATGGGCTGTTAACACAATAACTCACTCAAACCCTTAACATGGGCCGTTAACACAAAAACTCACTCAATCCCTTAACATGGGCTGTAAACACAATAACTCACTTAAACCCTTAACATGGGCTGTTAACACAATAACCCACTCAAACCCTTAACATGGGCTGTTAACACAATAACTCACTCAAACCCTTAACATGGGCTGTTAACACAATAACTCACTCAAACCCTTAACATGGGCTGTTAACACAATAACTCACTCAAATTCTTAATATGGGCCGTTAACACAATAACTCACTCAAACCCTTAACATGGGCTGTTAACACAATAACTCACTCAAACCCTTAACATGGGCTGTTAACACAATAACTCACTCAAACCCTTAACATGGGCCGTTAACACAATAACTCACCCAAACCCTTAACATGGGCTGTTAACACAATAACTCACTCAAATTCTTAATATGGGCTGTAAACACAATAACTCACTCAAACCCTTAACATGGGCTGTTAACACAATAACTCACTCAAACCCTTAACATGGGCCGTTAACACAATAACCCACTCAAACCCTTAACATGGGCTGTTAACACAATAACTCACTCAAACCCTTAACATGGGCTGTTAACACAAAAACTCACTCAATCCCTTAACATGGGCTGTTTACACAATAACTCACTCAAACCCTTAACATGGGCCGTTAACACAATAACTCACTCAAACCCTTAACATGGGCTGTTAACACAATAACTCACCCAAACCCTTAACATGGGCTGTTAACACAATAACCTACTCAAACCATTAACATTGGCTGTTAACACAATAACTCACTTAAACCCTGAACATGGGCCGTTAACACAATAACCCACTCAAACCCTTAACATGGGCTGTTAACACAATAACTCACTCAAACCCTTAACATGGGCTGTTAACACAAAAACTCACTCAATCCCTTAACATGGGCTGTTTACACAATAACTCACTCAAACCCTTAACATGGGCTGTCAACACAATAACTCGCTCAAACCCTTAACATGGGCTGTTAACACAAAAACTCACTCAAACCCTTAACATGGGCTGTTAACACAATAACTCACTCAAACCCTTAACACGGGCTGTTAACACAAAAACTCACTCAATCCCTTAACATGGGCTGTTTACACAATAACTCACTCAAACCCTTAACATGGGCCGTTAACACAATAACTCACTCAAACCCTTAACATGGGCTGTCAACACAATAACTCGCTCAAACCCTTAACATGGGCTGTTAACACAAAAACTCACTCAAACCCTTAACATGGGCTGTTAACACAATAACTCACTCAAACCCTTAACATGGGCTGTTAACACAATAACTCACTCAAACCCTTAACATGTGCTGTTAACACAATAACTCACTCAAACCCTTAACATGGGCTGTTAACACAATAACTCACTCAAACCCTTAACATGGGCCGTTAACACAATAACTCACCCAAACATTAACATGGGCTGTTAACACAATAACCTACTCAAACCCTTAACATGTGCTGTTAACACAATAACTCACTCAAACCCTTAACATGGGCTGTTAACACAATAACTCACTCAAACCCTTAACATGGGCTGTTAACACAATAACTCACTCAAACCCTTAACATGTGCTGTTAACACAATAACTCACTCAAACCCTTAACATGGGCCGTTAACACAATAACCCACTCAAACCCTTAACATGGACTGTTAACACAATAACTCACTCAAACCCTTAACATGGGCTGTTAACACAAAAACCCACTCAAACCCTTAACATGGGCTGTAAACACAAAAACTCACTCAAATCCTTAATATGGGCTGTTAACACAATAACCCACTCAAACCCTTAACATGGGCCGTTAACCAAATAACTCACCCAAACCCTTAACATGGGCTGTTAACACAATAACCTACTCAAACCCTTAACATGGGCTGTTAACACAATAACTCACTCAAACCCTTAACATGGGCCATTAACATAAAAACTCACTCAATCCCTTAACATTGGCTGTTAACATAATAACTCACTCAAACCCTGAACATGGGCCGTTAACACAATAACTCACTCAAACCCTTAACATGGGCTGTTAACACAAAAACTCACTCAATCCCTTAACATGGGCTGTTAACACAAAACCCACTCAAACCCTTAACATGGGCCGTTAACACAATATCTCACTCAAACCCTTAACATGGGCCGTTAACACAATAACTCACTCAAACCCTTAACATGGGCCGCAAACACAATAACTCACTCAAACCCTTAACATGGGCTGTTAACACAATAACTCACTCAAACCCTTAACATGGGCTGTTAACACAAAACTCACTCAATCCCTTAACATGGGCTGTTAACACAAAACCCACTCAAACCCTTAACATGGGCCGTTAACACAATAACTCACTCAAACCCTTAACATGGGCCGCAAACACAATAACTCACTCAAACCCTTAACATGGGCCGTTAACACAATAACTCACTCAAAACCTTAACATGGGCCGTTAACACAATAACTCACTCAAACCCTTAACATGGGCTGTTAACACAATAACTCACCCAAACTCTTAACATGGGCTGTTAACACAATAACTCACTCAAATCCTAAATATGGGCTGTTAACACAAAAACTCACCCAAACTCTTAACATGGGCCGTTAACACAATAACTCACTCAAACCCTTAACATGGGCTGTTAACACAAAAACTCACTCAATCCCGTAACATGGGCTGTTAACACAAAAACCCACTCAAACCCTTGACATGGGCCGTTAACCAAATAACTCACCCAAACCCTTAACATGGGCTGTTAACACAAAAACCCACTCAAACCCTTAACATGGGCCGTTAACCAAATAACTCATCCAAACCCTTAACATGGGCTGTTAACACAATAACCCACTCAAACCCTTAACATGGGCTGTTAACACAATAACTCACTCAAACCCTTAACATGGGCTGTTAACACAAAAACCCACTCAAACCCTTAACATGGGCTGTAAACACAAAAACTCACTCAAATCCTTAATATGGGCTGTTAACACAATAACCCACTCAAACCCTTAACATGGGCCGTTAACCAAATAACTCACCCAAACCCTTAACATGGGCTGTTAACACAAAAACCCACTCAAACCCTTAACATGGGCCGTTAACCAAATAACTCATCCAAACCCTTAACATGGGCTGTTAACACAATAACCCACTCAAACCCTTAACATGGGCTGTTAACACAATAACTCACTCAATCCCTTAACATGGGCTGTTAACACAAAAACCCACTCAAACCCTTAACATGGGCCGTTAACACAATAACTCACTCAAACCTTTAACATCATCATCTCCATCAACTCGTCGTTATCGTCGTCGTCATCATCATCGTATTATTGGATCACGTTTATCGTTATTATGATTAACGGTCAGTTTCGTGATCTTAATAAATCAAGAAAATAAACTTTATTTCATGTTTTCAAAATACAGAAAGTTAACCCTGGTGTTGCCCGGTTAAGGTGGCTGTCTTCTGATTCTCGGCTTGGGTCTTGAGTTTGAGCCCCTGTTGTGCTGTTAACAAACACCAGGTAAGTTGACTCAGCTTGTCATCCTTCTGGGGTCGGCAAAATGAGTACCGGGTTACTAGAAACAGGGCACTGCATCAGCAGCACAGCTGCAATCCCAGCAATGATGCAACCTGCAGCCACAGGCTGCGTATGTCATCACAATAATACTTTATTTTATGTTCTTAATAACTCTTTTATTAACGAAAATTAATATCACAAACTTATTCAATAAAAGTACAATTTGGACAAATTTTAAAGGTGAAATCCCGAACTCGATTTTCCCCATTACCCCCAAAGTTTGCGGATTTGAGGTTCACAGGGATGTTCAAGAACGTCACCCCCGTGAACGATAAGACCCTCCTGTATCTACCTGAACACTGCGCGGGGTATCGTGTTCCATGAACCCTCCAGTTGGTTCGAGTGCTGTTTACCGTTTCAGCCAAGTCATGCACTTTGAGATCCCAAGTCGAGAAGTTGTACCCAATGCAGTGAGCACATACAACTAGCCGAGCGAGATAAACGAGTTTATTGGGTGCAAGTTCCGACCTGACCTGCTCGAGCTTGGGTGTGCCTCGCCAAGGCGTCCAGATACCTCCGGAGAGGTCGGTGGTGGTTCAGAGTGTTTCCGATCAGGTAGAACGTGCTCAGCAGAAGAACGATCTCTGCTCTGATTTGTCACCATTGCTAACGACATCTCATAAACAACCACTTTGACTCGAACCGGATTAACCAGAAGCACCAATTGCGGGACGTTGGTTCGTTAAAACAACCTGTGTTGTTTTCGTGGTATTTTTGCGGAAATACTTTATGATCATCGTACTTTACGCAGATTTACTAAACGTTATCTGAAGCTCAAACTTCGCTAATCTGAAGTCCTGCACGAGGCCGAACTCGACTAATTGGCCAGCAGGAGGCGCCGCATCCAGGAGTACAGCAGAGGGAGCACCCGGCTCAAAGCCGGCTGTCTTGTCTTGCACTGATGTTGTGCGTTAAACATTCCACGGTGTTTGTCGAAAACGCTCCAATCGCCAATTGAAGGCACAACGGTGAAACTGTCGGGAAATTTTTGTTGGTGATTTTAGTCTGACAACGACCCTTGCAGTCTTCATTGCTTCTATTAATGACGTACGCATGAAGGAAGAGATAAAATGAGAAATTAAAATTGAGAAAGGATGTAATTGGGTGTGTGGGAGAATTGGAGAGAGACTGGATAGAAGGGAGCTGATCGGGGTAAGAAGCTGGCTTAAGATATTAGGGTCTTGAATTTGAGCCCCTGAATACCGTTGAATGAACACCAGGTGGGTTCACTCAGCCTGACATTCTTCCGAGGTTGGCGAAATGAGCACCAATGTACTGACAATAGAGGACACTGCATCAGTGGCACAGCTGCACTCCCAGAAAATGATGCACCCACAGGCTGCACACGAGAAACGAATGGCTCATTTTTATTTTTTTATTTTTTTTTGTATACCTTGGTCGAGGCTCGTATGAGAGCTAACACACAACTCACAGCAAGGAGGCATGAGACAAGAGGGGCGGGAGTGGATGGGACAAAACAGTGGGGAACAGACACATTAGGTGAACTGTGGAAGGGAGAGGGATGGGGATGGGACGGGGAACATGGCGAAGAGAAGATGGACATTACAGGGACTTTCAGGAAGGAAAGCAGGAGAAATGAAGGAAGTGGGCTTGGGTGGATTATCGGGGGAAGAAAAGATCGAGGATTTGGATGGGGGAAGATAAGAGGTGGTGGTGGTGAACAGCTGTTTTGAAAGCCTGGAGGGAAGAATGGGAAAGAATTGAGTGAGGAAGTTTATTCCAAAGGCGGGAAAAAAGAGGAATGAAAGAGTGAAGATGAGCAGTGATTCGTGATTTTGGTAGTTTTACCAGAAGGGGGTTGTTGGAGGACCTTGAGCGCCCTGTGGAAATGTGGTGGGGACAAATCGCAGAGAGAGAGAGCAGGGGGGGCAAGGCTGGAGAGGAGTCGGTAGAAGACAGAAAGACCACCGACCAACCTGCGGTGATTGAGTGAGAGGCCCAAAGACTCAGCTTCATTGCGGGAGATGCCGATGATCTTAAATGCCCTGGTTTCGACAGCGTGAAGCCGAGAAAGGTGGGAGGCAGGAGCACCAGCCCAGAGGGGAGAGCAGTACTCCATCAGGCTACGGACAAAAGCTTTGTAAGTGGTCAGGAACTCAAGAGGGCCGAGGAAGGACTTAGCACGACGGAGGATTCCCAGTCGGCGACTGGCTTTTGAGGCAAGGTTGGAAATGTGACTTTCCCAGGAAAGGTCATGGCAGATAGTGAGACCTAGAAGCTTGAAAGAAAAGACTTCTTCCAGAGGATTGTTGAGAAAGTGGATGGGGGGGTTTTGTAAACGGTCCTTTCGAAGAGACATAGTGAGAGTGTGAGATTTGTCTGGATTGAAAGACATGTTCCACGTGTTGGACCAGTTTGTGATTTTATCCAGATCTGCAGTGAGCGAAGAAGCTGCTGCTTGCCGGTCTGAGGGATGACAGATGGTACGGCAGAGGGTGGAGTCGTCGGCAAAGAGAAATAGAGGATTTTCCAGAGAGTCCGAGAGATCATTGATGAAAACCAGACAAAGAACAGGGCCCAGAACGCTACCTTGAGGAACTCCAGCCTGCACAGGAAGAGGGGATGAAAGAACTCCATTTAGGGCCACACGTTGGCTGTGACAGGAGAGGAAGTCTGCGAGCCATGAGTGGAGATGGCCTTGAATACCATGGGAAGAGAGTTTGGTGAGTAGGGCAGGGTGCCAGACTGTGTCAAAAGCACGTGATATGTCCAGGGATCCGGCTCGGATTTCCTGTCTGGCATTGAGGACCTCCATCCATTGATGGGAGAGCAGAAGCAGCATATCCAGGTAGAGTGACCTGGTCTGAAACCAAATTGATGATTGGAAATCAAGCCATTGGAGAAGAGGAAGGATTTCATATCTGAAGCGATGATGGATTCCATCACCTTGCTGATGATTGGGAGAAGGCTGATTGGTCTGTAGTTATAGGGATCTGTTTTTGCACCTTTTTTATGCAGGGTAGTGATGTTAGCAGATGGCAGATGACCTTGGGCAAATGAGAGGGTGAATAGAACAGAGAGAGGGTGAGCAAGAGCAGAAGAGCAGGCTTTGAGGACACGTGGGCTGATGCCGTCTGGACCGGTTGCAGAATCTGACTCGAGGTTTGAAAGCAAGCTCTCCACCTTGTCAGGAGAAAAGGATACAGAGTCCAGGGACAGTTGGGTGCGACTGGGTAAAGTGGGTAGAGATAGTGATGGGTTTGGGACACAAGATTTAGCTGCAAACACCGAGTTTAGACATTCAGCTTTATCACGTGTGGTATAAGCAGTGCGGCCATTTGAGGTAAGGGAGGGGATGGAGGGGGAACATACACCAGAAACAGATTTGATTAAACGCCACCAGGATTTTGAGGAGGGAGAGAGGTTTGAGAGTTCAGACTTGAGATGAGAAAGATGTTGTTTTCTGGCTCTCCTGAGGGTAGATACACACTTGTTCCGAGCTTTGTGGAAAGAACTGAGATTGCCCTCAGTTGGGTTTGCTTTCCATGAGGCAAAGGCAAGTTGTTTCAGGACAACTGCCTCGCCACAAGCTTCAGTAAACCAAGGGCGGGAGGAAGGGTAAGACAACTGAACACAAGAGGGGATAAATCTGTGCATGAGGGAGAGCAAGTTTCTTTGAAAGAATTCCCAGGATGAGTTGATGTTTGAGAAAGTAGTGATAGGAGACCAGTCTGTAAGTTTGATGGCTGCTCGGAGACCCTGCCAGTCGGCTTGAGTGAAATGCCAGACTCGACTGCGGTGAGGTGGTTCTCTGATAACAGCCAGAGAGATGTCCACTTTAACAAGGACGTGGTCAGAAGAACCAATTGGAGCGAAGGAAGAGCAGCAGATATTGTCAGGGAAATTTGTCAAAACCAGATACAGAAGAGATGGAGTACCATTGGTTGAGATCCGGGTCGGGAAGTTGACCGATTGAGTCAGTCCCAATGAGTCGCAGAAAGCTTTTGCTGAGGTGCCATGGCAGGTGAGAGAGGTACCCACACCTAGCCAACTGGCGTGATGACAATTGAAGTCACCACATAAGAGGAAGAGAGAGTTTGGATGAGAAGATAGAAGATGGTCCATGTGGTCCAAGATGGTCCAAGATGGTCATTTAACTTCTGCTAGTCCTTCTGATCACTCCTCGTACATCATTCGGAAAAGAAGAATTATTTATGTGAAACTCGTTAATGACGTTATCTATATCTATCTATTTATGTATATATATATATATATATATATATATATATATATATATATATATATATATATATATATATATATATATATATATATATATATATATATATATATATATATATATATATATATATATATATATATATGTAGACATATAGTGGTAGTGTATGTTTGTACTCTTATAACTCGAGAACTAGGCATCCCAGAGTAAAACTAAAGGCATATTCGGAATCAGCATATCCAAGAGGTACTACAGCACACCTGAGATGTTTAAAAAACCGAAAAAAATCGTCAATTTTATTTTGGCCGTTACAATTTTTCTGATGTAATTTATTGATTTTCCGCGTCGCGACTTTTTTTATTCACAACCTGATCAAAATAAGACAAAGACCAGACCAGTGGATGGACAGACCGGTGAACGTTTACAAAGTTTCTGATGAAAAATTTGACTTTCTGATTTTAGATGTCCCGAAGAAGGAAGAGCTCCATTGGTCCCAAGACAGCTGCAGCGAAGTGAAATCACTCTTCGAGACAACAGGAGACTGAAGAGGAGCGATCAGCCAGGCTCAATGAACAGGTTCATCGGCAACAACAGCAGCGGCGAGCAAATGAGACTGAGGGTGTGGTGCAAGACTTGAGGCAATGCGTCACCACACTGCAGAAGCACGAGAACTGACCCGGGTACAAGAGCACAACAATGCCAACAGGGTGGCATTCACGTATGACCAGGCTGACCCAACAACTCATGCAGACATCGGCCGAATGGACCAAGTCTGTACTCACTCAGGTCAGGTCAGACATGGGAGCATGTGCCATAACAGCGCGTCGCTGCGTCCACTTTCCGCCGGTACTCCAGGGGCCTCCGTCTGGCCATCCCCCAGGCAGATGCCAGGCCCAACCCCATCTCCTTGAGATGATGGTCAACCTGCTGCAACCATGAGGCACGTGGTCGGCCCACTGGCCTCCTCCACTCATGAGACTCCCTTGCTGAGAGAATCTGGTGAGCAGGATCAGCGTCAGGAAAACGAGCCACATGTCCATACAGCCGCAACTGACGCTCACGGACTATGCAGGTAACAAATCTCATCCGAGTCTCTCTCAGCAACCGCTCGTTGGACACAAAATCCGACCAGCGATAGCCAAGGATTCTCTGAAGACACCTGGCACCAAAGGAATTAAGTCTCCGTCTCAGATCCTTGGTCAGAGTCCAAGTCTCGCACCCATAGAGCAAGACTGGAAGTACTAAGGACCTGAAGACTCGGACTTTCGTCCTCCCGCACAGGTATCGGCAGCGCCACACCCCATGATCCAGTGAATCCATGACTCCCCAGGCCCGATCCAGACGTCTATTAACCTCTGACTCGCAGCCAGCAGAGACATGAATATCACTGCCAAGGTAAGTGAATCTCTCCACGACCTCAACATCCTCACCACAAACAGACACAGACAGGACAGCAGCATCCAAGATGTCACTGAAAGCCTGGATCTTAGTTTTGACCCAAGAAACCCATAATCCCAGCGGCTCCGACTCCTCATTCAGCACCTCGAGGGCCCCCAAAAGGATGTCTAAAGTCTCCGCAAAGATGACTGCATCATCTGCAAAATCAAGGTCCGAGATCTTGACATTCCCAAACGATGCACCGCAACTTGATCTCTCCGACATCCTCCCTTAAATCCAGTCCATACAAGTGCTGAAAAGTGTGGGGGCAAGTACACATCCCTGACGAACTCCAGGAACAACTGGAAATAAGTCAGAGATGGTACCACCACACTTCACAGCACTCTCAGTACCAGCGTAGAGTTCAGACATCAGATCGATCAGTTTTGGTGGCACCCCACGAAGACCAAGAATCCTCCAGAGGACATCCTGATTCACTGAATCGAACGTTTTACAGAGATCAACATAGGCTGCAAGCAGCCCCTGCCGAAACTCTCGTCTGCGTTCGGTGAGGACACGAAGGGCAAGGATACGGTCAATCGTTGACCTCTTTGGTGTAAAGCCTGACTGCTCTGGACGCTGGTGCTCAAGCAGATGGTGGCGAACCCTATCAAGAATTATCCGAGCAAAGACCTTGCCCGGCACTGAGAGCAGCGTCACCCCTCGGTAGTTGTTGCAGTCTTGGCGATCACCCTTCCCTTTCCAGAGAGGGACAACAAGGCCCCTCTTCCAGTCAGTTAGGATGATGCCTGTATTCCAGGCAGAGCACAAAACTGCATGCAATGACACGAGTGCAGCATTTCCACCAGCCTTGAGAAGTTCGGCATGGATGCCAGAGATCCCTGGAGCTTTGCCCCATTTCAACCGGTTCACCGCAGCCCGTGTTTCCACAAGTGAAGGTGGACCACAGTTGATTCGAAGGTCAGCAACAGGGATTGTAACACCCTTGACGTCCAACTCGACAGCTGGGGGATCAGCCTGGTACAACCGCTCAAAGTAACCGGCCCAGCGGGCCTTCACTTCAGGTCCTCTGTCAAGAGCCTACCACTTGCTGCTCGAACTGCAGTGCTCCGAGGGATGGGCTTGGATGAACGCAATGCACGAATTCCCCTGTAAGCAGGACGAGAATCACCTGTCCACAGGTGATGCTCTACCCCCTCACAGATTCCTCGCACATAGGCCTCCTTGTCCACCCTCAGTGCACGTACAGTTTTATGCCTCATCTCCCTGAACAGCTCAGCTCTGCCATTCAGCCTGGCCCTGCGACTCTGGTCAATGGTATCCAGTGTCCCTTGAGAGACAATATTCTTCTTTGCCCTGCGGTGAGCTCCAAGGCATCCACCGGCAACATCAAGGACGGTGGTCTTGAAGGCGCTCCACAACTCTTCAGGACCTCCCAAAGCACCCAGACCCCCCTAGTGTCCACTCAGCCTGTTCGCAAACTCCTCAGCTACTCTCTCATCCCTGAGCTTGGCAACATCCAGCCTAGGCTGGGATGGTACCATTCTCCAGGATTTAAGGTGCAGCTTTAGAGTTGCTACAACAAGCCTGTGGTCACTATTGAGGAACTAAGCACTCCGGTAGACCCTGCAGTTCTGGATCATCCTCCAACGACCGTCAATGAGGACATGGTCAATCTCCTTTGCCACACCGCCAGCGTTGGAATACCAATTCCAGCGATGAGCTTGTGGGCACTGAAACCATGAACCAGCCATCCTAAGTCCATGACTTCTTGCAAAGTCAAGGAACTTAGTGCTATTCTGGTTCATAGTTCCTGACCCATTGGGACCAACACACACCTCATAACCATCCCTATCAGTTCCAGTCGATGCATTGAAATCCCCCAAGACTATTAGTGTATCTCGTCTGGGGCACCGATCAACCACAGACTCGAGCGTGGCGTAGAATGTGTCCTTCACGGTGAGATCACTCGCCTCAGTCGGAGCATAAACAGAGACCAGGGAAATGACACCTAAGGAGTGACGAATCCTTAATCTCATAATACGCTCGTTGACCGGTGTTATCTCAATTATCATTGGAGTCAGCTTATTGGACACAGCTACAGCAACTCCTTGGGTATGGTAACGATCAGAGCGACCAGACCAATAGTAGGTGTAACCACCCACCATTATCTCGCCGCAATCCGCAATCCGCAAACCTCAGAGAGAGCTGCAATCCCGATGTCCAAACGCTTGAGCTCAGATGATAACAGAGACAGGTGATCATCCTCTCCTAGGGATAGGACATTCCAGGTACCCACCCGAAGGGACCGCCTCAGGTTAACCCAAGGAGACCGCCGTCTGTACTCACTGCTCTGCTTACAAGTTAAAGGTAGAGACCAAGGGTGTGTGCTGCAGCGATGGCAAGGTCGTCCTTGAGCCCTCTCCTGCCCTTCCTCCCTTGCTGAAGGAACTTCTCTCAGGCGAAGGTCCCCTCAGCAAGCACTACCTTGACAACATTCGGACGTATAATGGCAGCTTTGCGATGACGAGCTTCGGGCACAAGGAAGCTAAAAGTCCAAGGAAGCCAAAGTTCCTACAATTCTAATTCCTGGACTCACACGCCAAGGACCTGGCTGCCAGGAACCACAGCGGCCTCAAACCACACATCCTTGAGATGCTCTCAAAGTGGTTTCACGCGAATAACCATCTGATCCATGAGCTCAAGACTGCAAAAGATGTACTTGCAGAAGGAGAGAACTCTGAAGAGCGTCAGGTCATCATCAGAGATAACAACCGACCTCAAGAAGAGCACACACGCCGCTACAACACCCAGTCTGCACCAGAAGTCGCCATCCTAATGGACAATGAGCCAACAGAACCCAGAGACATTGTCTTCAGACTTCGCGATGGGGAACTTAAAAGGATCAGTGAGCTGCATGCATCTTACGATGCACTCCAGTATCCCTAGTGTTCCCATATGGAACAGATGGCTACAGCATCCATCTGGTGGCCAGGACTGCTACTGGACAAGATGGATGAAAACTCACACGGCTGCAGTACTACAGCTACCACATCATGGTGAGAGAGGGCAACCACGTACTGCAGATGCGAAGACCCTTTCAGCAGTTTCTGGTCGATGTCTACTGCAAGATCAAGACAGAGCGACTGGGCTTTATCCACCGAGAGCAAAATAACTTATTTACTGATAACTACGATAACCTCCCTGACAGCCTCATGAGCACTGATGACGAACTCTGACAACGACAAAGAAATGTGAAATATGTCCAAATTTAATGTGATAAATATATAAACAAACAAACACATGAAAAATAAAACAGCAGGATGATATTAATTAAATTGATGTTAAAGTCAGAGATGAAATGGATCGCATGTTAACAAAATAATAAAAGGATTTATAAAGCATCTTTCCCTCCCAATTGCAGATCGACCAATGCTGTGATGTGTGCAACCTTGGCAACAACTCCGGTGGAAACTGTAAATGTTGCCGACAAACAAAATGCTTTCCAAACTCCCTCTTTGAACGTCATCTTCTTCTTCCTGATTCACTGTTGGAGGTTTGCTGGTAATTAAAGATCAAGGGTTGGTTGTTTTCTTTTTTTTAACACTCATTTTCTCCCCCATCATATCATGCCAAGTAACCCTGAGCTTTGCGTGTGGAAAACAAACGTGACGTCATATATATATATATATATATATATATATATATATATATATATATATATTTGTAGACGCATTCGAACGAAATTTGGTGGACAAGTTTTGTGTGGGACAAGGACGAATTGATTAAATTTTGGTGAACATCCGGATCTGGCTACTGGAATTTTTTTTGTTTCAGTGATTCTGTACCGTTGAGAGAAGTGGCCAAAAACGATGAAAAGCATGATGATAGTCCAAAAATTTGAGGACGAGTTATGACAAAACTTGGTGGATGAGTTTGTTAGGTGAAAAGAACAAGCCGATTCGATTTTGGTTCAGGTCCGAATCCAGATCCGGCCTATCGGTGAGATACAAAACGTAAACTGTTCGGCCTGGCGGAGGTATGCGCTCCACCGAGTTCCATTCCGATATACTTTGATATCCAGTATAAATGCATCTTCTAGAGGTTTCTAGTCCAGTTTCATTTTCCTTTCCTTTTCACCATCACTCATCTATTAATTTTCCTTTCGTTTTTAACTCTTACTACTTTCATGGCCCCAATTATCCCCACCATCTTAATATGGGGTTGGCAGCAAGAGGTTTCCCTCTCCACAACACTCTATCCTGATCATCCCCTCTCTCTCTCTCTCTCTCTCTCTCTCTCTCTCTCTCTCTCTCTCTCTCTCTCTCTCTCTCTCTCTCTCTCTCTCTCTCTCTCTCTCTCTCTCTCTCTCTCTCTCTCTCTCTCTCTCTCTCTCTCTCTCTCTCTCCATTCCCAACTTTCTCAAGGTTATCTTTACAACCTCCTTCCATCCCAAGTTTGGCTTGCCACTTCTCCTCCTACTAACTTCCTTCATATCAAAGGCCTACTCCCCACCCTTGCCCGCTCTCACTCCTCTGCAACTGCCCCACCCATCACAGAGCTGACTCCCATACCTTTTCACGAATATCCCTTACTCCTGCCCACCCCCTGATAGCCTCATTGCTTTTCCTGTTCCTCAGCAAGATTCCCATCAACCCTCTCAACATCCCCATCTCCATCCTCCGCAGCAATCTCTTCCTTCTTCAAGGCCCAAGCCTCACTTAAAATCAGGAGAGCCGGTATTATTAGCGATTTGCAAATATACACCCTCAGCCTAACTGGAATCTTTCCATCATAGACCGCTCTGGAAATACTCCTCCATCATTCCTGCATCATTCCCCCACTCTCCTTCCCATCCTCAATGCAGAGGCCCCATTCCTCCAAAGTAAAACTCTGCAGGGACTTGAATTTTTTCACCTGCTATAACTCCCTACCTGCGCTATCATGATTATCCACATCCTCCTTTCCCTTTATCTTGTTTACCATTTCCTCTGTTATCCCCACATTAATCTTCAGTCCTGCACTTTACCTTCATTTGAGTATCACTTAGGTAATCTTTTGTTGGTATCTCAATTATTATAGAGCAACCACCCCATTCCATTTTCCGTCCAAAATAAGCTCTATCTTTACCCCACAGGCTATTATAACTATAGTTTTGTAATTAGAAGCAATAATTTGCCACCCTGGGATGCTTATTGTTTTTGAGTGTTTCTAACATATATATATATATATATATATATATATATATATATATATATATATATATATATATATATATATATATATATATATAGTTCCCATTCTGGCACAGAGGTGACAACACTTTTTTTTCTATACAATGTCAAGGCTCATGAAGGAACTGGAACAAAGAATGGATCAGGGGGTAATGGAACGAAAATAACATGAGAGAGAGAGAGAGAGAGAGAGAGAGAGAGAGAGAGAGAGAGAGAGAGAGAGAGAGAGAGAGAGAGAGAGAGAGAGAGAGAGAGAGAGAGAGAGAGAGAGAGAGAGAGAGAGAGAGAGAGAGAGAGAGAGAGAGAGAGAGAGAGAGAGAGAGAGAGAGAGAGAGAGAGAGAGAGAGAGAGAGAGAGAGAGAGAGAGACAGTGGGGGGAGGTGATGGAACACAACAACTGCAGGGTTTAGGGGACTAAATGGGGGGAGACTTGGAGAAATAATGTATGTTGGGAAGAATGAGGGTGATAGGAGGACACAGGGGTGGAGAAGATGGATGCAGCCACAAACTTTCAGGAAAGAGAGACTAGAAACTTGGAAAGAGGTGGGCTTGGGGAGGGTTAATGGGGTTGGAAAAGACCATAGGTGTAGATGGGGGATGCTCCTTACTCCCACCCTTACGTATGCGGTGAATGACTGTCGTGTCGTTCCATTGAAGTGTACGTGAAACACGGTGCCAACCATCGGTAGAAGTGTACAATCAGGGGCCAGTAAAAAAATTTAGACTTTGACTGAGGGGATAAAAAATCCCCAAATTTATTGCAAGGTTCGCAGCTGAGTTCGATGGTGGTGATTTATCATGGAAAACCTTGTAGACCTTAAAGAGAAGTTTAAATGAGGTGTTGACATGCAGAGTGAACCAGATCTACACTCTGGTAGAGCACATACCCCCACCAGGTTGAACTGCTTACGTTTTGTATCCCACTCCTGATCCAGACCTGAACCAAAATATAATCGGCTTGTTATTGTCACTTCCCGAACTCATCCAGACATACACCAAGTTTTGTCATAACTCATCCACAACTTTTTGAAATATCGTGCTATCGTTTTGGCCCCATCTCTCAATGGTGAAGAATCACTTGTAAAATCGAGTATCCCGGTCCAGATCTTCACTGAAATCCAATCAATTCGTTCTCGTCACACACCCAACCTGTCCACCAAATTTTGTTACAATCTGTCCACACAATTAGGAGATATCATGCACGCAAACAAATGAGCAGACAGACGGAGAGACAGGGGGTGAAAAAACACCACCTTCAATGGCAGAGGTAATAATAAGGAACACCCGAGAGCGAGATTTAGGTGGAACGTCACATATGAGCGAGAGTGCTCGCTGAAGGAATCTTCATGAATGGTGTTGGTGGTTTCAATGAGGTTTGCAGAATGAACGACAACGAGCAATGAAAGATTGCATACCCACGCTTTCAAGATCAATCATGCATTTTGTGATAAAAAGCATGAATCTTGGCACAGAGATGGAACTCATCAAGACAAACAAACTTCGACCCAAGGCCATCTCAGATTTTGCCCGAGATGGCGCTGGTCGCCATTTTTAAAGATGGAGACCACAAAAGCCTATTTTTCTCATGTCCTAAATACTACTTCACTGAGAGCAATAATTATTTTGTCAAAATATAAGTTTTTGGGGATAGGATAAGGATTTCCAAAATTTTAGTTTTGACCATCTCTCACCTTTATATGGACCATTTTAGAAGATGGTAGCCACAAAACAAATTCCATCACCCAGAGCCATAAAATTGTGTCAAATTTTGGAGAATGATGTTTTCAAATGTTTTATTTTCCACCTTCTATGACGTTAATTTCCACCATCGAAGTCTTCATTAAACAAGAGGTCAGCACAAGCCAAAAAAAAAATTCAGGCATTGGACACCAGGGCACTACAGTGTGTACACAAGAAACTTTTTTTCAGCACTAAAAACCTTTCAAATTTTAGGGTTTAGATCGTGTACAACTGGAATTGAAGCAGAGATGGAGCTATTAAATAAGACACATGCAATGAAAGTAGGACAAACCATGTATAATTTGGAAGAAAGCTGTCATACACATCATTATGTATGTATTTTTGTTAGTTTATGTGTCGAGCCGTCATATTATTGCTCGGCGTAGTGGCGTGTGCCTGTAATCTGGCTACTTGGAGGCTGAGATTGGGGGATTGCTTTAGGATGGGAGCCCTGTGTTGTGCTGTGCTAATAGATGGTACAGAGCAGCCTGGTGATGTGGTGGCACCCAACCCTGATTGTCAGGCCAGATCAGATCTGTGGCTTGTTATGGGTGTCATGTAAAACCTGTATTAACCTGTTCATGGTCGAGTGTTGATGATTAAACCAGCTCCCCCAACCAGGTCTCCCTGGTGTGGAGGGTGTATGGACATGGACAACCAGCAGGATTAATTACAAAATCTGCCAAAGGGTGGAGTAGCTCCTGGTGAGCCAAATGCTCTACCTTGGGCTAACCTGAGGCGGTCCTTTCGGGTGGGTGCCTGGAATGTCATATCCCTAAGAGATGGGATGGGCCAGGTATCTGGCTGGGGGATGGTCAGATGGAGGCCCCTGGAGTACTGGCAGAAAGTAGATGCAGTGATGTGCTGTGGTGCATGCTCCCCATGTATGTATGTATGTCATTGTTGAGCAGAAGGTAGCAAGTTTTGTTTATTCCTAGCAATCTAATTTGCTTGTTATATTTTGCAGGCTGTGGCGATGAGCTCCAGACAGAATCAAATCATACACCCAGGTGATGTTGCTGCAACATCCAGTGAGGGAGCAATAGATTGGCAAAAATGTATCATTTGCCAGACATAAACTGCTGAGAAACTATGGTGTCCGAGTTCAGCTACATCCACGACATCTGAAGGCATTGCCGATTACCTTTCAGCATTTGAAAGTATTGGCAGTCTTCCCAAGGCCATAAAACTTTATCAAATGGATAATGGAAGTGTTGTGGCAGCAATAAATCCTGAGTCACAATAAAACCTGTTTTCATGAAGCATGTCAGCTCAAGTTCAACAAAACAAAGTTGGCCCAAGTGGCAGCGAAAAGGAAATATAATGAAATGGAAGGCAGTTATGCAAATCAACAAACAAAGCCAGAAAGGAAATGTACAGACAAAATTCTTTGTTTTTGTTTTTTGTGATGAGCCAGAAGGAGTTTTGAATAAGCTTCATGAAGCAATGACAACATCCATTGGTGAGAAAGTTTAACAGTGTGTCATAGAAATAATGGATGAGAATACACTGGCAAAAGTAGGATCTGGGGACATCATGTCAGATGAGGTCAAATGCCATTTAAAATGCTTGGTGAACTTGCACAATCATGCAAGGAACCCTTACTATCATTCACGGGCGGTGTTTGTGTGTTTGTTTGTTTGTTTGTCATGCTATTCCTCCTACAGTTCTGGCCCAATTACATCCAGACTTGCTACAGAGGATCAGCATGACCCCAATATTAATGTATAGGGGTGTTTTTATCTTTGCCGGTGGTCTTGGAGGGGTGAGGGGAGGATGGACGCAAATTGTCGATGTAAATGTGTATCGTGCAGCGCCCCCTCCAGGTAGGAGAGGGTATTACAAGTCCTCACCATTTACAGCACAGTATTCCTGTCCCCATGTTTTCCAGTGCAGTCAGGTGTTTTGAATATTAAGCAGTAGGTATGTTTTTGATTCATGAATATAATCAGGGTTATTATTTTTTTTTTTTTGCCGATACAAAGCTGTCAGTTGCCTATACCCCACTCAAATAAAGGTATGCGAAAGAAGAAAGCATTGGATCTCATCCGGGCACACGCATTTGCTGAGTTAGTTTTATTTATTGAGGAACACATATCAGATTGTGACAACACTCATGCAACTCCAGTTTTCAAACTTTCTGAGCTTGTTCGCTTGTACAGGGACCGACGGATTCAGCTCGGTGATGTGACTGGCAACGTTCATTTAACAAGACTGAAAAAAATGAATTCTTTGTAACTTCCCTGAACTGTGTGCTTCAAAAACTCAACAACTCTCAACAGGTCAACAACGCACAACGTATTGACATTGTACAGGACATTTACAAAGCAGGAAGTCTCGAAGAACATGCAAGACAATCGAGGGGGAAGGCTGTTCACCGCAGAGTGGAAGTTAACTCATCTCTGCCAAAAAGATGTCATGACTTCTTGCGATGTGATGAGAACAACACAGAGTTGTGCACATTCTTGAGGAGCGTTGGAGATGGTATGCGGCAGCACACAAGCGAACAGGTCATCAGCACATTCAATGAGACTGTGAAGCCGTTAAAACCACGAGCCATTGTGGATTTGTCTCCCCGCACACACGAAGAGGCAGACACCAGGATGATGGTGCATGCCAGTGATGCTGTTAAGTGTGGCTGAAAGAATGTCATAATCCGCACAGTAGACAGTGGTGCTGCTGGTGATCTTGCAACAGAAACTTTCAACCTGTTGAAGGATTCACTGGAGTCATTGTGGATAGCTATTGGAACTGGCAAAAACTTTGGATACTTACCTGCTCATGAGATATCATGCTTTCTGAGACCAAGGAAGTGCCAAGGTCTTCCATTTTGCGATGCTTTCACCAGATGTGACAATTTCAGTTATTTTGAAGAGTGCAGGGGCAATCAAAGTGCACGGGATACTTGGAATTCATATCCAGAAACTACAGACACATTCTGTATCTTGTGTAGACCATAATTTCGACCATTGAGAGATTTACCATCTTGATGTACGACCGGACAAGCTACCAGGTGAAGGAAACTCAAAGCAACTATTCACCCAGAAAGGAAGAAACATTAACCACATTCCACCAACATGTGCTGCACTGCTGGAGCACTCTAAACGTGCAGCTCACCAGGGGCATTGCAGTTGGGAGACCACAGAGTTGCTCCTTGCAGTGCGAGACATTCCATCTCCCGAAGGTTGGAGAAGGAATGTAAAAGGAGAAAGCTGGAAACCTTCATGGACAACCTTGCCACAAGCCTCACATGCTTGCCGAGAACTGCTGAAATGTGGCTGTTTGAAAGGATGCAAGCTTCGGGCTTGTACTTGCAGAAAAGCTGGACTCAGCTGCACCAAATTGGGTAAATGTGGTGGAAAATGTGGAACTTCATGAATATGAATTCAATTTGGACTGCACAAGGAAATTGCTGGAAACATTTATGGACATCGTGCTCAGATTGATATTCGCAAATACTGGACTGCTACACTACACTCGAGCTCGATTTTGCAGCCATGATCTTCAAAAATGCTGGAAATAAAGGTCAGAGATTGTCAAAACTGAAAGTTTTGAAATCCTTACCCCCAAAAACCTATACTTTGAGACAAAAAATATAGCTCTCGATGAAGTAGGATTCAAGATATTTTTAAAAGTAGGTTTTCCTGGTGGCCATCATTAAAAATGGCCACGAGCGCCATCTTGGGCAAAATCTGAGATGGCCTTGGGTCTAAATTTGTTTGCCATGATGAGTTCTAACTTCATGCGAATTTTCATGTATTTAATAACAAAATGCGCGATTCATTATTCTGTTATCTGCCCGCACCATAGTGCCCGTCCAGTCACACTTGTCGAGTTTGGACCTGTGCCCACTGTTGCCTTTCGATAATGATGGCTTTCCTTTCTTTTTCCCAGGCTAACATCACCAAAGAGACAGTTCCTTGTGACACGTTAGCAATTCCCACAGCTTTTGTCACTAAAGAGCCCACCAAATGCGCACCGATAATTATTACACCTCGTTTGATGTCAATGAGGTCTCATCTTGCAGCCATACTGGCTCTTAATACCGGATCCGAGTCACAGCCCACTTATATATATATACATGGTGAGAGGACTGCCAGGAGGACATTTCCATATTTCATACACCAGTAACGTACTTTGCATACTATATATGTTGTATGGCCCGTGTACCTTGGTATTTCCATTTTTGTCCACTATCTGTACAGGTGGATGTGTTTCAACAGTCAAGGTTACAGGAGGACTCAGACAGGTGCTGCACTTTCTTTCATATGTATTATGGATAGCTATATTTATTTTCCATTCAACATTGAAGTTATTGATAATAGATCTTGCGATGGATATTGCCGACAGTATTTTCATTTCGCGGCTGTTGGATTGGGGTGTAGATCTGTGCAGTATTTTTCACAACCCACGAGCCTGAATCCGATAAAGTTTCATTTTCTCGGTGAGGGAGGCCATTTCAAAACCTGCGCAGGCATTGTCTGGGATGGAGTGAATTATCCCTTGATGTACCATTAAAATCCTCATAGGAGAGCCAAAACTCCTTGGCAAATTGAGTGGCTCGGCACACTTTTGTGCAATACGAGTACGATGCAATGACCAGAGAGTTCTTCTCTCCAAGACGACTGAAACCTTGACTGACTCGAGAACCTAGATTTCATGAATTTCATTGAATCAAAGTTGTAAATACATATTTATGCTTGTGAAAACAAATCTTCGTTTTTCCGTGATGAGTTTCCGGCCCATACATTGCACCAGTCTTCGAGTTCATGTATTGGTAGTTGCATTCTTTATGAGATAGCCACCACTTGATGAGTCGTCCATCAGACAATATCGTCCGTACAAAGGGCGAAATTAATTTCACGTATCGATGTTGCCAAATCGTTTATTGGTGTGTGTGTGTGTGTGTGTGTGTGTGTGTGTGTGTGTGTGTGTGTGTGTGTGTGTGTGTGTGTGTGTGTGTGTGTGTGTCTACGACCGCTGTTTCTCGACAACCACTGGTCCGAGCTAATTGAAACTTGCCAGGTATATTGCTGGGGACCTGAGTATGTGCCTTTTCAAGGGTTGATATTAATCAGACAAGTGGTTCCCAAGTTATGGCCATTTATTTACCAAACCAATGACAGGACAGGGTGCTATGATGTCACAATTGACGTCACAATTCTTCTTTTTTATTTATTTAATTTTTTGCACGTACGGCCATGCACGTGTGGGCACGTACTAGTGTAATAAAGTGCAGCACATCTCACAGGCATGATACAGTGGGCACTCTACGAAGGACGTTTTGCGTGCAGGGAGCGGGTAAAGGGTGTCTATGGTGTCTTTCGCGTGTGAGGGGAGAGGTGAGGGGCTGTGTTGACTTTGGATCATGGACATGGACATGCCCACATCAGATGTGGGCCAATGAGAAAAAGGCTCGCATGGGAGAGATGGAGAAAGCCATGTCCTGTGAGGAGATTGGAGCTCAGAGCTGGTCCTCATCCTTGTCCAAGAAAGCAAGATCCTGTAAAGGAGGAAGAAGATAGGGTAGAGAGGGTACAAAACAGATTCGCCTCGTAGCTTGTCCTGTGAGCAATAAATATAAGCCCAGAATGTGTCTTAGTTCATGTGAAGAGTATGATGCAGAGCTTAAGCAGCTTGAGGTGATGGGATGCACCAGAAAGAGCACTCCTGTGAACTTTTCTCTGGAGGAAATGGAGTTGCTTGCCGTTGGCATATCGTGGATGCCAGAGAGGACTTGCGTACTTGTTCTGGATGCCTCAGAAATGCAGCTGCATGTCTCATCGCCATACCACCACCCATCTTTCTCATCCTTCGTTTGTCTCTGAACGTGTCTGGGTGGTATTTATGTCCGAACAGGAGTTTGATTCTCTGGGAGTGCCTGGGTGGTGTTTGTCTCTGGAAGTGTCGGGTTTCTCTCTGGACAGCTTAGTTCCAAACACCGGCCGTGCGGTGTTTATCTCCAAATGTGTCAGGGCAGTATTTATGTCCGGATGGGAGTTTGTCTCCGGATGGGAGTTTGTCTCCAGATGTGTCCGAGCAATGTTTGTCTCTGGACAGCTTGGCTCTGGGTGCATCCAGGCATTATTTATGTCTGTACAGGAGTTTGTCTCTGGACGTGTCTGGGCGGTGTTTGTCTCCGGATGCGTTCGGGCAGTGTTTGTCTCCTGACAGCTTGGCTGTGTACATGTCCGGGTGATGTTTGTCTCCGAACATGTCTGAGCAGTATTTATGTCTGGATGGGAGTACGTCTCCAGACTTGTCCGGATGGGAGTTTGTCTCCAGATGTGTCCGAGCAGTGTTTGTCTCTGGACAACTTGGCTCTGGATGCATCCGGGCGTTATTTATGTCTGTACAGGAGTTTGTCTCTGGACGTGTCTGGGCGGTGTTTGTCTCCGGATGCGTTGGGGCAGTGTTTGTCTCCTGACAGCTTGGCTGTGTACATGTCCGGGTGATGTTTGTCTCCGAACATGTCTGAGCAGTATTTATGTCTGGATGGGAGTATGTCTCCAGACTTGTCCGGATGGGAGTTTGTCTCCAGACGTGTCCGAGCAGTGTTTGTCTCTGGACAACTTGGCTCTGGATGCATCCGGGCGTTATTTATGTCTGTACAGGAGTTTGTCTCTGGACGTGTCTGGGCGGTGTTTATCTCCGGGTGGCTCGGCTCCGGACGTATCTGGGTGATGTTTGACTTGGTGCAGTTCTTTTAGTATGACCGGTAGAAAATGGATTTCAGCCATTATTTTCTTTCTATCCTCACTGTTATTCTATGCAAAAGCATTTTGATGAGACAGTATGAATCGTAATTAACATTCCACCATACATCTGCCTTCATTTCCTCCAACCTCTCGCTGCCTTCCCTTCCTCCACCCCTTCTCCTTCCTCCACCCCTTCTCCTTCCTCCACCCCTTCTCCCTCCTCCACCCCTTCTCCTTCCTCCACCCGTCCATAATCCCCCACCCTCCTCACTCCCCCTTCCTCCCCTCCCTCCTCTCTCACCTCCCTCCTCCCTCTTTCCCTCTCACCCCACCCATTTCTAGCTCCCTCCTCTTTTTTCTCCCTTATCAGTATCCCCCTCACTGAAGCAACGGGTGGTATTTGCTCTTCTAATATATAAAGTTCTTTCTAACCACTGACTGACTGACTGACTGACTCACTGACTGATATTAAATATCGGTACCTTCTGGGTGACGTAGAATCCTAAAATTTTGCTTGCCGATGGACATCGAAGCGATATACTGGAAAAAAAAAAATCACAGAATCATCAGACAACATCCATAAATGGAAATATAAATAAATGAAAATAAATAAATGAAATAAAATTCAGGTGAGCGACCCGAGACGATGGGGAAGCATGGTAATTTTGTGTGCCGATGGACATCGAAGCCGGTACACCGGGAAAAAAAATCATATAACCATCAGACAACATCCATAAATGAAAATATAAATAAACCAATGTCACCCGCAGGGTGACCCGTATCTTGCCAAAAGGTGACCACAGGTCAGGTCAGGTATGGGAGCATGTGCCAGAACAGCACGTCGCTGCGTCCACTTTCCGCCGGTACTCCAGGGGCCTCCGTCTGGCCATCCCCCAGGCAGATGCCAGGCCCATCCCCATCTCCTTGAGATGATGGTCAACCTGTTGCAACCATGAGGCACGTGGTCGACCCACTGGCCTCCTCCACTCATGAGACTCCCTCGCTGAGAGAATCTGGTGAGCAGGATCAGAGTCAGGAAAACGAGCCACATGTCCATACAGCCGCAACTGACGCTCACGGACTATGCAGGTAACAAATCTCATCCGAGTCTCTCTCAGCAACCGCTCGTTGGACACAAAATCCGACCAGCGATAGCCAAGGATTCTCCGAAGAGACCTGGTACCAAAGGAATTAAGTCTCCGTCTCAGATCCTTGGTCAGAGTCCAAGTCTCGCACCCATAGAGCAAGACTGGAAGTACCAAGGACCTGAAGACTCGGACTTTCGTCCTCCCGCACAGGTACCGGCAGCACCACACCCCATGATCCAGTGAATCCATGACTCCCCAGGCCCGACCCAGACGTCTATTGACCTCTGACTCGCAGCCAGCAGAGACATGAATATCACTGCCAAGGTAAGTGAATCTCTCCACGACCTCAACATCCTCACCACAAACAGACACAGACAGGACAGCAGCATCCAAGATGTCACCGAAAGCCTGGATCTTAGTTTTGACCCAAGAAACCCGTAATCTCAACGGCTCCGACTCCTCATTAGCACCTCGAGGGCCCACATGTGACTTCTTTAAGGTCACACTGAGGTGAACAGAGCTGCTATCCACCAGGAGCAACTCCTTGAGGAATATCTGCCTACGAGAGAATATCTGCCATAATATCTGCCTATGAGAATCGTTCTACAGAGTAACCATGAAAAATGTGTTTGCCTCATAACGTCACCAAATGACGTCATAATGTCTCAAGCTTGACATATCTAGAAAGCACTCATCAAGGTGTTCAATTTGAGGTACTTCACGATATGGTTCCTAAAACTTGAAAATTTGACCTTGGGGTCAAATATGTTTGACCTGAGGCGCTAACCATGAAGGTCAAGGCCAATCGCCACCAAAAATTAATCAGCTGAGCGCCAGACCATGAACTATATTCCCATGAAGTTTGAAGACGATCCGATCAAAATTACTCAAAAAATAAGGGTTTCGTCGACTCCCCTGAGTTGCGACAAAGTGACCTTGACCTTTGACCTTGACCTTCAAAATTTTGTGCGCTGAAAGGGACCTCTATAGGCCTCTGATATGCGAAGTTACAAAAATTTTGAATGATAACTGTGCTCTGCAGAATTTTTTATACGTGATTACAGACAAACAAAAAAAAACATACAAGCTGACGAACATATCTTGCAAAAACTTCGTTTTGGCAAGATAATAAATGAGAAAAAAAGAAGAAAATAAATCAAAAACAATCAAATGGAGGTGAGCAACCTGAGACATTGGGGAAGGACGGTTCGTATGCTTACACAATGTGTAAGCACACCCTGCTAGTGTCTAATATATAAAGCTCTTTCGAACCACTGCCTGACTCACTCACTGACTGATATTAATGATCAGGACCTTCTGGAATTTCACCTGCGTTCAATGACACATTACACAGTTAATGAACATTGTATTGACATGATCCTGGGCAAGCGCTTTAACAGTTCATTTGATAATAATCCATTGGTTTCTGGCGATATAGAAGACTGTTACAAACAAGGAAAGGTATTCATTCAAACCATTTAAATGGCATTAAACCTCAAAATCGTTTTATACAGCCAGAGGTTAGTCGTCATTTCAGACTACAGGCCAAAGCTAAATTTGATGCTGCAATTGTCTTGAGCAGTACTCTCAACTCTTCATACTGTTTGTATTGCATGAAAGTGAATGCGACATTGCACACCAACATGTTTTGCAGAAATCAATGTGGAATAAATGATATAATGGTTTAACCTATAGTGACCCCACTGCATGTGATTTATCAGAACCTCCTTTGTCCTCCATGAGTGTGGAGGGGCACAAGTAATACCTCAGAGAAAAGGTCCTTAACCAACTAAAAACAATTAAAAAAAATAATAATAGAAAGAGCAATCGGAAATTGCACATTCTCACCAGTACTGGTTTTGTCTGGTGTTGGTGTGGTTTTTTTGTGGGATCTTTTGTGTGCTGGTGTGTTTGTGTTGTGTGTAGACGATGCATGTACGACGTAGGTTTATGTTCATTTACCAAGAACAGTTACTTGCCGATTATTTCACCTTGTCTTCCAAAATGTTTCATGGCCTCACACCTAAGTGTGCAAGAAAAATGACATTTCACATGGGTCAAAGAAATGGCCTGCGCATGCCACATGAGTGTGACAAAGAATAAATGGCTGGACGTGACTGGCTCACTGGATATCTCAAACGACATCCAATAATTTATATTTGATGTCAAGAGGCAACATCATTGGGATGAGCTCCTGCTTTTAAGAAGGTGACAGTTGTGGCTTTTTTCCACATAGTCGAGAAAGCAGGCCAGGTCAGGTCAGGTATGGGATCATGCGCCGGAGCTGTGTGTCGCTGTGTCCTCTTTCCGCCAGTACTCCAGGGGCTTCCATCTGGCCATCCCCCAGGCAGTTGTTTGGCCCATCCCCATCTCCTTGAGATGCCGATCAACCTGCTGTAACCACAAGGCATGTCGTTGGCCCGTTGGCCTCCTCCACTCATGAGGCTCCCTTGCTGAGAGAATCTGGTAAGCAGAATCAGCATCAGGAAAATAAGACACATGTCCATACAGCCGCAGCTGACACTCACGGACTATACAGGAAACAAATCTCATCTGACTCTCTCTCAGCAACCACTCGTTGGACACAAAGTCCGACCAGCGATAGCCAAGGATTCTCTGAAGAGATGTGGTACCAAAGGAATTAAGTCTCCGTCTCAGATCCTTGGTCAGAGTCCAAGTCTGACATCTGTAATGCAAGACTGGAATCACTAAGCATGACTCCCCAGGCCCGACCCAGACATCTATTGACCTCTGGCTCAAAACATGTGGAGACACGAATATCACTGCCAAGGTAAGTGAATCTCTCTGTGACCTCAACATCCTCACCACAAACTGGTACAGCCAAGATTGCAGCATCCAAGATGTCATTGAAAGCCTGGATCTTAGTTTTGACCCAGGAAACCCGTAATTCCAGTGGCTCTGACTCCTCATTCAGCGCCTTAGTACGTATTCAATATTTTTTGAATCACTTTGTATTCTTTATTTGAGAATTCTATATTTTATTACGTATTCTATATTTTTGTAATCATTTATTACTCTATATTTTCGTATGTAGTCTATATTTTTGTGACCGTTTAGTCTTGTATATTTTAGTATTTATAATTTTGTAATTACATATTTTAGAATTCTATATTTTCGTATTTTATAAATTTAAGTACATATCTTATATTTTTGTAATCATTTCGAATTCTATATTTTAGCACATATTCAATATTTTTGTAATCATTGAGTATTCTTTATTTTTGTAATCATTTATGAGTCAATATTTTAGGATGTTTTCGATATTTTTGTAATCATTTAGTCTTGTATATTTTAGTGTGCTTTATTTTAGTATTCTATATTTTACTATTCTACATTTTAGGATTTTATAATATTGAAATAATTTAGAATTCTATATTTTAGTACGTATCCCAAATTTTTATTAGCATTTAGTGTTCTATATTTTAAGACAAGCAGAAGCCTGGTATGCCTGGTGTTGGCTTAATGGTTAAGGTAGTGGGCTTGGGATCCTAGGGTCCTGAGTTCAAATCCCGCTCAGCTGTTGAATTAACACCAGGTGGGGTTGACTCTGCCTGTCATCCTTCCGAGGTCGGCAAAATGAGTGCCAGCATGCTGGTATACTGTGTTGGAGTGGCGACCCGTCCAGGATTGTTCCCAATATAGCCAAGGAGACTGCTTCGGCGGCACCAACGCTCTGCACAGAGTATGGTCCTAATGGATGGATGGAGAAGCCTGGTGTTGGCACAGTGGTTAGGGCAGCGGCTTGGGATCCCAAAGGTCCTGAGTTCAAGCCCCATTGGGCCATTGAATTAATACACCAGGGGGTTGACTCAGCCTGTCATCCTTCTGAGGTCGGCAAAGTTAGTACCAGTGTACTGGGCCCAGTGTATATGCCGGTTAGAATAGGTGTACCAGATCCCTGTGTCGTAAGAAGCGACCAGGGTTGCGTCAGGAAGGGCATCCGGCGTAAGACCTGTTCCAAATCATAACGGAGGATCCGCTGTGGCGACCCCTAAGGGGAGCAGCTCAGCAGCCGAAAAAGGAAGAAGAAGAAGATTTTAGGAGGAGCAAATAGCACCCGTCACTTCACTGATGGGAAAACTAAAGGGGGGGGGGAGTAAAAAAGGGGTGAAGAGAGAGGGGTGGGGGAGAGAGACTGGGGAGAGTGAAGAGGTGTAGGGGAAAGGAGAGAGGAGGGAGGGGGAGCAAAGAGGGTGGGGGATCAAGGAGGGGTAAGGAAGTGAGGAGCGGTGGGGGAAGGGAAGACAGTGTGAGGTGAGAGGAAGGGAAGGCAGAAGTGTGGTGGAGCATTAATTATGATTCATACTGTTACAAATGTACCTCCCGCCCAGCGTGCGAACGACCGCTTTTCACGAATAGCAGCCGCACGCCCACCGGACGAGCAATTCAGTCACGACTTTCTGGAACAACGCCAGAACCAGTCACGGGTGGGTTCTTAACCCCACCACGGCCTCGTCCGTATTCTACCCACGCGCGACAGGGTCAATCGCCGAATATCGATATACCTAAGTATTCGCGCGGGTAACCTACCGAGAGACTGTACCTCGGCGAAGGCCTGCTTGGACACGAACCGCTTAGGCGGTTCGTTCCGTTATGGGATAACCGAGCGGGTATTATCGCCAGACCTCGCCGAACCCGATTCTTTTATCGGTATTCAAAAACCAGCTACCATTCCGAAATGCAATACGGCGGTTCAATATGGGAAAATGACACGACGAATGCGTTCACATTCAACTAGGCACATTTATTTACACACATGCACATATACAGCCATGCAGGTATGCAAAAACACGCATGCAGTCATACAACCAAACAAGCAATGCGCAGGATGGGCACAAAACACGAGCAAGGACCAAGAGTTACCACCGTCTATTAGTTATTATCAATGTACACTTAACAGTTTCTACTTACGGGACACGGCGCCACAACATTCATTCAAAGGAAAAGCAAGAAAGACCCGCTCATAGACAAGGGAGTCAGACTGAGCCCATGGGCCTTTATAACGTGGGGCTTTGGTGACCAAAAGGGCCCCACGAGACCGTTGCCGGTTACCTGCACCCTCGTGGTGCCTTGATGGGGCGACTCGCGACGTCCCATCCCCACGGCAGCTAGCGTAGCCGCAGTTGAGCTCGGGCCTTCCGCATGGCAGGCGAGCTCTCTCCGGCTCTCCCCACACGAACGCGCAGGTTCGCACGACACAGCAGGGCGGCGCCTCCAGCCCGCGTCTCCTTCGCGATGCCTGGACCTCCACCGACTGACTGTTCCAAGGTCCCGACTCTGACATGAGCCCAGACCTCCACACAGCTCCATGGCTTCTCCAGACTCTCCGAACCACGACAGACACACTCCGAACCCCGACAGAGACTCGGTTATCTCCACGCAGCTCAGCCTCTTACGACACACACACACACCTCACTGCGTTCAGCACTCGCTTTTATTCCCCCTCCTTTCTCGCCCCACCCTCCTTCCAGCTCCTGCGGGAAACTTCCAGAAGGGGGACGTTTCCCTCGTGGGTCGGGCTTTTTCGAAGCAATTATCCTGGTAGCACTTCTCTATTCTCCCTCCACTCGCCCTCCCCCATCCCAAAGCGCGGGAAAGTAAGAGGAAAAATCCGTGCGTTATCGGAACACCTTCTTCTTTCTCCATGGCAGAGACGGTTTTCGATGCAGAGAGGGTTGTAGCGTGGGTGTGGAGAAGGTGATTGGTGGTGTGTTTGTTGTAATGGTGGCGTGGTTGGCGTGGGGTGGTGCGGGTAGTGTGGTAGTGTGGTTGGGTGCTTGTAGAAAGGTGGTTGGTGGTGTGGTTGGACCAAAATAACGTTAGCAAAGAATAACGGCTAACTCAAAGATCACAGCCCTGTCCACACAAATAAATTCCCATTAAACAACGGTGGGGAAATCTAACTCAACACACACTTAGCGATACAACTGAACTAAGGACCTTTATGGTGTTCTGCGAATTTCCATGACCGCAACAATACTGTTTCATCAAAATGATTCTTCATCGAAAAACAGTGAAGATGGAAACAAAATAATGTCTGAAATGCATTTTCTACTGGTCACACTACATACATGGCCCAGAGACAAACACCGCCTGGACACGTCCAAACACAAACTCCCATCCGAACGTGTCTGGAGACAAGCTCCTATCCAGAGACAAACACTGTCTGGATGCATCCATAAACAAACACCACCCGTACGCAACTGGAGCCAAGCTGGCCAGAGACAAACACTGCTCGGACACGTCAGGAGACAAACTTCCATCCGGAAATAAACACTGCCCGGACACATCTGGAGACAAACCCTGCCCGGGCAAATATTGAGTCAAACACCGTTCAGACATAACCATCATCTGGATATGTCCCGAGACAGAGAAAGAGACAGACAGAGAGGGGAGGGGAGAGTGAGAGTGGTGTGGGAGGAAGGTGCTGCACTGTATTGGGAGGGAGTGAAGCAAGGATGGGACAAAGAGAGAGAGAGAGAGGGAGGGAGGGAGAGGGAGAAAGAGATGGTGGGGGGGGGGGTCATGAGTGGGGGTTGGGGTGTCATCAGAGAGCATATGCTATGCTTTATGAGCAACACACACACATACATACGAGGTGTGTTCAAAAAGTATCCAACCTTAATTTTTCGTGCGTAAACAAATGAAGCTAGGGAGGCGTAGTTTGGTGTACGTATGTAGGCGATCCTAATTCATATGCATGAATATTTTCCTGCTTGCAGAGGCCGTCAGTCGCCGACAGACCGCCGATGAGTGAGGAAGTGTAAGTGAGCACCGTCAGATTTTCGTTTTTGACAAAATGACGGAAAAACTTGAACAACGCCACTGCATCAAATTTTGTGTAAAGCTTGGCGATTCCCAAGTGGAAATGATCCGCAAGATTCAACAGGCCTTCGGGAACGAAGCAATGGGCACCACACAGATAAAAGAGTGGTACAACCGCTTCAAAGATGGTCGCACATCAGTGGAAAGTGAAGCACGTTCTGGTAGGCCCTCAACATCCCGAAATGAGATCGTCATTGACCAAGTGAGGACCCTGCTGATGCAGGATGCTACCAAGAGGTACTGCGTCGCCTTCGTGACGCTGTGCGACGCAAACGGCCGGACCTGTGGGCAGCGGTCAATTGGAAGCTCCATCACAATAACGCACCCGCCCATTCTTCACATTTGATAGAGTTTCCTGGCAAAACACAACACACCCGTGCTTCGTCAGGCTCCCTACTCTCCCAACATGGCTCCGTGTGACTTCTGGCTTTTCCCCAAGCTGAAAATCCCCTGAAAGGGATCAGATTTCAGTCCATAGAAGACATCATGTGGAATGCGATGGACCAGCTGCACGCCATCCCAAAAAAGGCGTTCCAGCGCTGCTTCCGACAGTGGCAGAACCGTTGGGAGAAGTGTGTGGCAGCCCAAGGGGACTACTTTGAAGGAGATTAGTGTAAGTTTGTTGTATCTGGATACGAGTACTTTTTATGAACAAAGGTTGGATACTTTTTGAACACACCTCGTACACACACCCACAAACATGAGTCCTTGGCCGATATCGGCAATTTTTTGGGAATCGGCAGGTTGGAGTCTGTGATTACCAACTGCAGGACTTACTGTATACAACTCAAAAACCTTGACTAGCTTTCACCGAAAAACAACATTGCATTTATATAGACGTTTCAGGGATATGTTCACAAACATTAATCGATATAAACAGCTACGCGCGATGGGTGGAAAAAATTAGGCTCGGTTATTGAGAAAACAAGTTAATATGGCAAATGACTCGGAAATCAGGTGTTATTTCACAACTCACTCAGAATGATGGAGCACGAACCACTTGCTCAGGGTGACAGGGCACAAACCATTCACTCAGAATGATGGAGCACAAACCACTCACTCAGGGTGATAGAGCATGAACTACACGCTCAGGGTGACAGAGCATGAAGTACTCGCTCAGGGTGATGTAGCACGAACCACTCGCTCAGGGTGACGGAGCACAAACCACTCGCTCAGGGTGAGGGAGCACGAACCACTCGCTCAGGGTGACGGAGCACAAACCACTCACTCAGGGTGATGGAGCACAAACCACTCACTCAAGGTGACGGAGCATGAACCACTCACTCAGGGTGACGGAGCATGAACCACTCGCTCAGGGTGTCGGAGCATGAACCATTCACTCAGGGTGACGGAGCACGAACCACTCACTCAGGGTGACGGAGCACAAATCACTCGCTCAGGGTGAGGGAGCACGAACCACTCACTCAGGGTGACAGAGCATGAACCACTCGCTCAGGGTGAGGGAGCACGAACCACTCACTCAGGGTGAGGGAGCACGAACCACTCACTCAGGGTGATGGAGCATGAACCACTCGCTCAGGGTGATGGAGCATGAACCACTCGCTCAGGGTGATGAAGCACAAACCACTCGCTCAAGGTGATGGAGCACGAACCACTCACTCAGGGTGACGGAGCATGAACCACTCGCTCAGGGTGACGGAGCATGAACCACTCACTCAGGGTGACGGAGCACGAACCACTCACTCAGAGTGATGGAGCATGAACCACTCGCTCAGGGTGATGGAGCACGAACCACTCACTCAGGGTGACGGAGCATGAACCACTCGCTCAGGGTGATGGAGAATGAACCACTCACTCAGGGTGACGGAGCACGAACCACTCACTCAGAGTGACGGAGCATGAACCACTCACTCAGGGTGACGGAGCATGAACCACTCACTCAGGGTGACGGAGCACGAACCACTCACTCAGAGTGACGGAGCATGAACCACTCGCTCAGGGTGATGGAGCACGAACCACTCACTCAGAGTGACGGAGCATGAACCACTCGCTCAGGGTGATGGAGCATGGACTACTCATTGAGGGTGACGGAGCACGAACCACTCACTCAGAGTGACGGAGCATGAACCACTCGCTCAGGGTGATGGAGCATGGACCACTTGCTCTGAATGATGTGGTGTGGCACAGCTATCAACAATGGGCACTCGGCAAGTGGCTTAAGCACTCACACAAGCACTCCAGTTGCGTGTTGGGCACCGATAACCAAAAAGTTAACTTCGACAACGATAATTCAATAACCTCAATTTTTTATTCCCATAACTATAATCCGGTAATTATAATACAAAGTTATCGGAAGTTAACGATAATCCGATAACGATAACTACTTTTTAACATAAATTCAAAAAAACAAGAAAAAAAGCTTCAGAACCCACAGAAAACGCTTATTTAATGCTAAACCCAAGAATAAATTAAGCATTATACGTCTTTTTAGAGTTGATGACACTTTGTTCTGCGAGATTTAAAAAAAATAAAAATAAAAAAAATTATATACATATTTTTATTTTTTTATTTTTTTAATGCTTCAATTTTAATGTATTTCCAACAAACACGAACCGGTTTTTGTAATTACGTAAATATTGGTGTTCGCGCCAGTAAACCGACGGCTCTTCCAGGCTCGTAGTACTTATACAGCGCCTCGGCATTCCTTGGCGTCGGCTCGCATCGCCGTCGAGGAGTGCCGTGCGCACAAAGCGGTGTGATCACAGGCTCCGCCCCTTGTGCAAGTTTAATCTCGCGAGAAGTTGACTCGTCGCGTTGTTGGATTTCTTAAATCATGGCGGCGTCGGATCTCGTCGCTCTGATGGTGAATGTGGTGAATTGAAGGTCGTGACGTGTGATCACATGTTGCACGGCTCGAGCACGGAATAGATAAAGCTGAGGTTCGGCTCGGTCAGGGGGATTGTCCCAGGGGCATTGTCGTTTACGGCGGCGGTTCACCTGGTGCTCGTTGAATGGTGAGAATTGAGAGTATATCGGACTCCGGGCTTATACTGATTTATTTTGCGGTGATTAGTTGCGTGTGTATACCTTACTGCTTATGTACTCCTTGCTGCACCTGTATTCCCTGATGTGCCCGTAGAAGCGGCTTCAATCAAATGGAATAAAGCCTACACTCTGAAGGTTCTTCTCTCGTTTTCATTTCAATTTATTCCATTTGGTTTTCTCGGCTCTCTCAACCAACGATGGACAAGATCTACAAACCAGAGAGGTTCGACGCAGACCCAAACGCGACTGACTCAGAAATGAAATGGTCGCATTGGTTCGGTTCCTTCTCACACTATCTGACCATCATCGAAGAGGGAGCTGACAAATTGGCCGCCCTTGTGAATCATGTCTCGCCCGGCGTATACAGGCTCTTCTCGGAGTGTGACACCTACGAAGCAGCGATCGACGTGCTGCAGGCGCTCTACGTGAAGCGCAAGAACGAGGTGTACATACGACATCTTCTTAACACACGCAAGCAAGCAGCCGGGGAGACAATCGATCAGTTCCTGCAAGCTCTGAAACAGCTGGGAAAAGACGGCAGCTTCCGGGCCGTAACGCCGAGGAACACCGAAATGAAGCGACCCGGGAGGCATTTATCCAAGGACTCAGATCAGCCCACATACGGCAACGCTTACTAGAGAAAGCGCAACCCACTCTTGAAAAGGTAGTCGATCAGGCTCGAGCGATGGATACGGCTCAGCAGCAATCTGAGTCATTTGGGACACCGATGCTGCTAATGAATGCCGCTATGGTGGAAACTCAAGGAACCCCACAGACACAGACACAGCCAGACACAGGGGATGGAGAAACACCCGAGGAGTCGGATACCCAGACCTGGTCAAACTCCTCAGCAACTACTCCGGTTGGTAAATGCTTCTTTTGTGGGTACAAAAGACACCCCGCCACAAATGCCCCGCCAGAGATGCCACATGCATGAATTGTGACAATAAAGGGCATTATGCCAGGGTATGTAAATCTACTCTAAGGAGAAATAAACCCACTTCTGCGGCTCTCTACTCGCAAAAGAAACTAACTGCAGCCTCCCCGGGGAATCTATCCAAGGCTATCATCAACGTACGAATTAACGGGCATATGGCTGAGGCTCTGATTGATACCGGTAGCTCTGAAAGTTTCGTCAACAGCTCGCTAGTGAAGGGCAGGAAATGGAAGATCCACCCGACAGACAATACGGTATGCATGGCCGCCACATCACTACAGTCCCGCGTACGAGGGTACTGCAATGTTGAATTGGACGTAAAAGGGTACACGCATCGGGATGTAAGGGTACTGGTGCTTCGTGATTTATGCGCAGACGTAATTCTGGGTCATAATGTCCTCAAGCAGCACACGAGCGTCGAAATACCCTTTGGAGGAAGCAAACCTCGTCTAATTTTAAATGCTTTGACCACCGCAGAGGTAACGTCCCCCCAGCTGTTTGCGAACTTGTCGCCGGTCTGTAAACCCATCGCGATCAAATCGCGGCGATATACCACTGCTGATATGAACTTCATCACTTCAGAGACCAAGCGATTTACTGGAAGAAGGAATTATAGAACCGAGCAATTCGCCATGGCGCGCACAGGTGTTGGTCACCGCCAACCAGAATCATAAGAAACGAATGGTTGTCGATTATTCCCAAACGGTCAATCGTTTCACCCAACTCGATGCCTACCCCCTGCCGCGCATAGACGAGATGGTCGAACGCGTGGCCAATTATAAGATATTCAGCACCATCGATTTGCGAAGCGCCTATCATCAAATTCCCATCCGAGAGGAAGACAAACCTTACACCGCATTCCAGGCAGGTAGACGCCTCTACCAATTCAGGAGGATTCCGTTCGGTGTCACGAATGGAGTAGCTTGCTTCCAACGGGTTATGGACGACATCATCTCAGATGAAAACCTCAAAGACACTTTTGTTTACGTGGACAATGTCACAGTGTGCGGTAGGGATCAGGGGGAACATAATATGAATCTGGACAGATTCTTGAGCATTGCTAGAAAATATAATCTGACTCTCAACTACGAGAAATGCGTATTCTCGGCAAGGTCAATTAACCTTCTCGGCTACACGATAGCCGACGGCACGATTAAGCCTGATCCTGAACGATTGCGCCCACTTCGTGAGCTACCCCCACCTCAGGACCTGCAGACAATGCGCCGGGTGATCGGCATGTTCGCTTACTATGCAAGATGGATTTCCCAATACTCCGAGAAAATACATCCCCTAATGCATTGCAAAAACTTTCCACCAGATGCCGCTGTTGTAAAAGCTTTCCACAACCTCAAAGACGATATCAGTAATTCCGTGGTATTATCGATCGATAGCTCGGTGCCCTTAGTGGTGGAAACAGATGCTTCTGATCACGCGATAGCTGCTACGCTTAATCAGTCTGGGCGACCCGTCGCGTTCTTCTCGAGAACTCTCTCTGGAAGCGAGCAGAGACACTCGGCAATAGAGAAGGAAGCGTACGCCATTGTCGTAGCCCTACGTAAATGGAGACACTATTTACTGGGAAACCACTTCACGCTCGTTACGGACCAACGATCCGTGGCATTCATGTTTGATGGGAAAAATAACGGGAAAATTAAGAATGAAAAAATTATGAGATGGCGGATAGACCTAGCTTGCTATAGTTACGACATTGTTTACCGGCCCGGGAGAGAAAACCCTGCTGCAGACACCTTCTCTCGGGTCTACTGCTCGGCGACAATCAGTCGGGCTTTGCAAGACCTCCATGTGTCTCTTTGCCACCCGGGGGTAACCAGAATGGCACATTTCGTGCGCAGACAAAACCTTCCCTATTCTATTGAAGATATTAAACAAATGAATGCTTCATGCCCTGTTTGTGCTGAACTAAAACCCAGATTCTATGGCGCGGCTTCTGGCAGATTGATCAAGGCCACTTCTCCCTTCGAGAGACTAAACATCGACTTCAAAGGGCCCCTGCCGACCGAGACAGACAACAGATACATATTCACTGTTGTTGATGAATATTCAAGGTTCCCTTTCGCATTTCCGTGCTCGGATATGACCTCGGGCACTGTCGTGAAATGTCTGTCTGACCTCTTCGCTATGTTTGGGAAACCTTCGTCCATACATTCAGACAGAGGGCCGTGTTTCATGTCGGCCGGGCTAAAACAATTCCTATTAGAGCACGGCATCGCAACTAGTCGAACGACGGGTTACAACCCACAGGGTAATGGGCAGGTGGAACGATATAATGGAGTTATTTGGAAAGCCGTAACTCTGGCGCTGAAATCGAGAGGACTGGACCCCGAGCGGTGGGAGGTTACCCTTCTCAACGCTCTGAATTCCATACGCTCTTTGCTCTGCACGTCCACCAATGCAACTCCTCACGAACGAATGTTTACTCACCAGCGGCGTTATGTTGACGGCCAATCGGTGCCCAACTGGCTAACCCATCCCGGAACAGTGTTCATGAAACGCCCGGTACGACAAAGCAAGTATGAACCCATGGTGGAAGAGGTCGAACTCATCGATACTAATCCAGAGTATGCTCATGTCAGGCTCCCGGATGGCAGGGAGACCACTGTGTCGGTTCGCCATTTGGCTCCCTCAGGTACTCCTCCCGCAGGTACACCACCATCTGGCGCTCCTCCCTCTGACATCCCCTCCCCAGGTGTTCCCCCCCCAGGAACTCCACCCGAGAATGGTGGCGACGGAGCTGCCGCGTTCCACCCGAGAGCGATCGGGGAGTCATCCCCGGCACGAGTCGAGGCTCACCAAGAGGATCGGAAGCTTCCCTCAAGTGAAACCGCCATTTACTCCCGGAGAGGTCGACGGATAATACCCCCTCGCCGACTCAATCTGTAAAGGGGATTATCGGCATCCTCGATGCTCATGCTCCTATATGCTCGTTACATAATATATCGATGCTCATGACCATGCTCCTACAACTCAAAATAATCCTCACTGCTTGGCATGTATGCTTCTGTAGGTTAGATAGTTCGCGTTGCTTGAAATGTATACTCCTGTAGCGCTGAAGTAATCATGGTGCGTTAGTTGGGCCTCTAGTTACATTTTAAAGACGGGGAAAATGTGGTGAATTGAAGGTCGTGACGTGTGATCACATGTTGCACGGCTCGAGCACGGAATAGATAAAGCTGAGGTTCGGCTCGGTCGGGGTGATTGTCCCAGGGGCATTGTCGTTTACGGCGGCGGTTCACTTGGTGCTCGTTGAATGGTGAGAATTGAGAGTATATCGGACTCCGGGCTTATACTGATTTATTTTGCGGTGATTAGTTGCACGTGTATACCTTACTGCTTATGTACTCCTTGCTGCGCCTGTATTCCCTGGTGTGCCCGTAGAAGCGGCTTCAATCAAATGGAATAAAGCCTACACTCTGAAGGTTCTTCTCTCGTTTTCATTTCAGTGAAAAAAAGGAAAACAAAAAAAAAATAGAGTTATCGCAAGGAAACTGGTCCGACAACGATAAATGGAAGTTAACTTCCGATTATAGTCCGATAAAAAAGTTAACTTCGATAATTATCTGTGATCGGATTATCGCTTTTGTGCTCAACACAGGTGAGTCCATACAGATGAACGACTCATTTCTGAAGGTGAGCTGAGTGGCTGTTTGAGTCCATATCGATGAACTACTCATATCTGAAGGTGAGTTGAGTGAATATGTTTTGGGAGAGATGAACTACTCATATCTGAAGGTGAGCTGAGAGGCCATGTGTGAGTCCATACAGATGAACGACTCATTTCTGAAGGTGAGTTGAGTGAATATGTTTTGGGAGAGATGAACTACTCATATCTGAAGGTGAGCTGAGAGGCCATGTGTGAGTCCATACAGATGAACGACTCATTTCTGAAGGTGAGTTGAGTGGCGTTCTATGAGTCCATATTGATGAACTACTCGTATCTGAAAGTGAGTTGAGTGGATTTGTGTCGATATAGATGAACTACTCATATCTGAAGGTGAGTTGAGTGGCGTTGTATGAGTCCATATCGATGAACTACTCATATCTGAAAGTGAGTTGAGTGGATTTGTGTCGGTATAGATGAACTACTCGTATCTGAAGGTGAGTTGACTGAATATGTGTTGGTATTGATGAACTACTCATTTCTGAAAGTGGTTTTAGTGGATATGTGTCGGTATAGATGAACGACTCAGATCTGAAGATGAGTTGAGTGAATGTGAGTCGGAACATATGAACGACTCATATCTGAAGGTGAGTTGAGTGAATATGTGTTGGTATAGATGAACTACTCATATCTGAAAGTGAGTTGAGTGGATATTTGTCGGTATGGATGAACGACTCGGATCTGAAGGTGAGTTGAGTGAATATGTGTTGGGAGAGATGAACGACTCATTTCTGAAGGTGAGTTGAGTGGCCATGTGTGAGTCCATACAGATGAACGACTCATTTCTGAAGGTGAGTTGAGTGGCAATGTGTGAGTCCATATAGATGAACTACTCATATCTGAAGGTGAGTTGAGTGAATATGTTTTGGGAGAGATGAACTACTCATATCTGAAGGTGAGTTGAGTGGCCATGTGTGAGTCCATAAAGATAAACTACTCATATCTGAAGGTGACTTGAGTGAATATGTGTTGGTAGAGATGAACTAATCATTTCTGAAGGTGAGTTGAGTCGCTTTGTGTGAGTCTACCTCGATGAACTACTCATATCTGAAGGCGAGTTGAGTGGCTCTGTGCGAGTCCATATTGATGAACTACTCATCTCTGAAGGTGAGTTGAGTGGCGTTGTATGAGTCCATATCGATGAACTACTCATATCTGAAGGTGAGATGAGAGTATATGAGTCGGTTGAGATGAACTCACATCTGAAGGTGAGTTGAGTGACCGTGAGTCGGAACATATGAACTGCTCATATCTGAAGATGAGTTGAGTGGATATGTCGGTATAGATGAACTACTCATATCTGAAGGTGAGTTGAGTGGCCATGTGCGAGTCCAAACAGATGAACGAGTCGTATCTGAAGGTGAGTTGAGTGGCTTTATATGAGTCCACCTCGATGAACTACTCATATCTGAAGGCGAGTTGAGTGGCTCTGTGCGAGTCCATATTGATGAACTACTCATCTCTGAAGGTGAGTTGAGTGGCGTTGTATGAGTCCATATCGATGAACTACTCATATCTGAAGGTGAGATGAGAGTATATGAGTCGGTTGAGATGAACTCACATCTGAAGGTGAGTTGAGTGACCGTGAGTCGGAACATATGAACTGCTCATATCTGAAGATGAGATAAGTGGATATGTCGATATAGATGAACTACTCATATCTAAAGGTGAGTTGAGTGGCCATGTGCGAGTCCAAACAGATGAACGAGTCGTATCTGAAGGTGAGTTGAGTGGCTTTATGTGAGTGCATATCGATGAACTACTCGTATCTTAAGGTGAGTTGAGTGGCTATGCGTCGGTATAGATGAACTACTTATATCTGAAAGTGAGTTGAGTGGATATGTGTCGGAACATATGAACCAGTCATATCTGAAGGTGAGTTGAGCGAATATGTGTTGGTTCGATGAACGACTCGTATCTGAAAGTGAGTTGAGTAGATATGTGTCGGTAAAGGTGTACTCATATCTGAAGGTGCGTTGAGTGAATGTGAGTCGGGACATATGAACTACTCGTATCTGAAGGTGAGTTGAGTGGATATGTGTGGGTAAAGATTAACTTCTCGTATCGGAAGGTGAGTTGAGTGGCAATGTGTGAGGCCATAGAGATGAACGACTATTATCTGCAGGCGAGTTGAGTGGATATGTGTCGGTATAGATGAACTTGCATCTGAAGGTGAGTTGACTGGCGAATTGTGAGTGCATATCGATGAACTACTCATATCTGAAGGTGAGTTGAGTGAATGTGTGTTGGTGTAGATGAACTACTCATCTCTGAAAGTGAGTTGAGTGGATATGTGTATGAAAATATGAACGACTCTTATCTAAAGGTGAGTTGAGCGAATATGTGTTGATTCGATGAACGACTCGTATCTGAAAGTGAGTTGAGTGGATATGTGTCGGAACATATGACCGACTCATACCTGAAGGTGACTTGAGCAAATATGTGTTGGTTCGATTAACGACTCATATCTGAAGGTGAGTTGAGTGACCATGTGTGAGTCCATAGAGATGAACGACTCATATCGAAAGGTGAGCAGAGTGGCTGTGAGTGAGTCCATACAGATGAACGACTAACATCTGAAGGTGAGTTGAGTGGCAATGTTTGAGTCCATGCAGATGAACGACTCATATATCTGAAGGTGAGTTGAGTGGCCATGTTTCAGTCCATGCAGATGAACTACTCATATCTGAAAGTGAGTTGAGTGGCTATGTGTGTGTCCATATAGATGAACCACATATCTGAAGGTGAGTTGATATGTGTGAGTCCACACAAATGAACTACTCATATCTGAAGGTAAGCTGAGTGGCTCTGTGCGAGTCTTTACAGATGAACTACTTATATCTGATGGTGAGTTGAGTGTCTTTATGTGAGTCCATACAGATGAACTACTTTAATCTGATGGTGAGCTGAGTGGCCATGTGTGAGTCCATACAGATGAACGACTCGTATCTGAAGGTGATTTGAGTGGCGATGTTTGAGTCTATACAAATGAACGACTCATATCTGAAGGTGAGTTGAGTGGCCATGTTTGAGTCCATTCAGATGAACTCATATCTGAAGGTGAGCTGAGTGGCCATGTGTGCGTCCATACAGATGAACAACTCATATCTGATGGTGAGTTGAGTGGCTATGTTTGAGTCCATACAGATGAACGACTCATATCTGAAGGTGAGTGGCGATGATAGTCCACACAGATGAACTGCGCATATCTGAAGGTGAGTGCAGTGGCCATGTGTGAGTCCATTCAGATGAACGACTCGTATCTGAAGGTGAGTTGAGTGCTCATGTGTGAGTCCATACAGATGAACTACTCGTATCTGAAGGTGAGTTGAGTGGCTATGTTTGAGTCCATACAGATGAACGACTCATATCTGAAGGTGAGTGGCGATGATAGTCCACACAGATGAACTGCGCATATCTGAAGGTGAGTGCAGTGGCCATGTGCGAGTCCATTCAGATGAACGACTCGTATCTGAAGGTGAGTTGAGTGGCCATGTGTGAGTCCATACAGATGAACTTCTCGGATCTGAAGGTGAGCTGAGTGGCTTTGTTTGAGTCAATACAGATGAACTACTCATTTCTGAAGGTGAGTTGAGTGGTCATGTGAGTCCATACAGATGAACTACTCGTATCTGAAGGTGAGTTGAGTGGCTATGTTTGAGTCCATACAGATGAACGACTCATATCTGAAGGTGAGTGGCGATGATAGAGTCCACACACATGAACTCGTCATCTGAAGGTGAGCTCAGTTGCGATGTTTGAGTCCATACAGATGAACTACTCATATCTGAAGGTGAGTGGAGTGGCCATGTGTGAGTCCACACAGATGAACGACTCTTATCTGAAGGTGAGTGGAGTGGCCATGTGTGAGTCCATTCAGATGAACAACTTTTATCTGAAGGTGAGTTGAGTGGCTATGTTTGAGTCCATACAGATGAACTACTAATATCTGAAGATGAGTTGAGTGGATATGTGTCGGTATAGATGAACTACTTACATCTGAAGGTGAGTTGAGTGATTATATGTGAGTGCATTTCGATGAACTACTCGTATCTTATCTTAAGGTGAGTTGAGTGCATGTGTCGGTATCGATGAACTACTCATATTTGAAGGTGAGTTGAGTGGATGTGTCGGTATAGATGAACTACTCAAATCTGAAGGTGAGTTGAGTGGATATGTGTGAGTCCATACAGATGAACGACTCGTATCTGAAGGTGAGTTGACTGGCTATGTGTGAGTGCATATCGATGAATTACTCATATCTGAAGGTGAGTTGAGTGAATATGTGTCGGTGTCGATGAACCACTTTCTGTCCATCTGAAGGTGAGTTGAGTGGCAATGTGACTCAATATAGATGAACTACTCATATCTGAAGGTGAGTTGAGTGGATATGAGTCGGTTGAGATGAACTCACATCTGAAGGTGAGTTGAGTGAATATGTGTTGGTTTCGATGAACTACTCATATCTGAAAGTTAGTTGAGTGGATATTTGTCGGTATGGATGAACGACTCGTATCTGAAGGTGAGTTGAGTGAATATGTGTTGGTAGAGATGAACGACTCATTTCTGTTGGTGAGTTGATTGGCTTTGTGTGAGTCCACATCGATGAACTACTCTAATCTGAAGGTGAGTTGAGTGGCAATGTGTGAGTCCATAAAGATGAACAACTCATATCTGAAGGTGAGTTGAGTGAATATCTGTTGGAAGAGATGAACTTATCATTTCTGAAGGTGAGTTGAGTAGCTTTGTGTGAGTCCATATCGATGAACTACTCATATCTGAAGGTGAGTTGAGTGGCTATGTGTCATTATAGATGAACTACTCATATCTGAAGGTGAGTTGAGTTGATATCTCGGTATAGATGAAGTACTCATATCTGAAGATGAGTTGAGTGGATGAGTCGGTACATATGAACTTCTCGTACAAGAAGGTGAGTTGAGAAGTTATTAGTCGATTTATCAACTACTCACATCTGAAGGTGAGTTAAGTGGATATGTGTGAGTCCATATCGATGAACGACTCATTTCTGAAGTTGAGTTGAGTGGATGAGTCAGTTCATATTAACTTCTCATACAAGAAGGTGAGTTGAGAAGTTATTAGTTGATTTATCAACTTCTCACGTCTGAAGGTGAGTTGAGTGGATTTGAGTCGGTTTCGATGAACAACTCGTATCTGAAGGGGAGTTGAGTGAATATTATTTGGTATAGATGAACTACTCGTATCTGAAGGTGAGTTTTTGTGGATATGGATGAACAACTCATATCTGAAGGTGAGTTGAGTGGATATGTGTGGGTATTGATGAACTTCTCGGATCCAAATGTGAGTTGAGTGGATATGTGTGGGTATAGATGAACTACTCATATCTGAAGGTGACTTGAATGGATGAGTCGGTACATCTGAACTTCTCGCACAAGAAGGTGAGTTGAGAAGTTATTAGTCGATTTATCAACTACTCACATCTGAAGGTGAGTTGAGTGGATATGTTTGAGTCCATATAGATGAACTTCTCATGACTGAAGGTGAGTTGAGTGGCTATGTGTGAGTCCATATCGATGAACGACTCATACCTGAAGGTGAGTTGAGTGGATGAGTCGGTACATATGAAATTCTCGTATAAGAAGGTGAGTTGAGAAGTTATTAGTCGATTTATCAACTACCCACATCTGAAGCTGAGTTTATTAGATATGTGTGAGTCCATATGGATGTACAAAAATAGTACAAAAAGATAAGTTTAATGCTTTGGAAATTTCACATTTTCTTGTGTATGTATGGAGGAGGAACATCGCCTTGCTTGTTTTAAGTAAATAAGTATATCAGATTAGTTATAAGACTCAATTATTTCTTTAAATTATCAGATTTCACAACAGATTTGACACTTATTTAGTCCGGGTGATATCTGATCCTCAAAACCAAAAGAATATTTCGATGATGTATTTTAATCAGTCTGTGAGAGTAGATTGTGGAAAAGCATATCATATAATGCATGAAATTGTTCCAAGCTCATAATTTGAAAACTATAGCACTTATAAAAGTGATGTATACAATGATTTTTAGCTATGATGAAGAGGCATTTGATAATATGAGTGAGGAAAGTGAAAAAAAACTTTATCATGAAGAAATCGTTGCAGCCTGTTCCAAGTCAAGTCAAGGCAAGGTTGAGCAGGCCAAAAAAACACGGCAGCTTCAGACCCCAGCGAGGTTACCTAGGATACTCCTTGAGACCCCATAGGAAGTGGTGACCGAGGATCCACCTGATAAAGGATATCATGAAATAAGGCCGTTAATTATCTTCACAAGGGGTGTTTTAATTAACCCAAACACCCAATATTCACTCTTGCACTTCCTTGGAGTTTTCTAAGTATGCTTGCAAAGTTTCAGGCTGCTTGGTTTTAGTTTTTGAGTTATGGAGGAAACACACTGACACATGCTGTTGCACAGATTGTCAATTTAAGTAATCATTTAGTATTCTATATTTTATTACAGATTGTCTATTTTAGTAATCATTTAGTATTCTATATTTTAGTATGTATTCTATATTTTAGTAATCATTTATTATTCTATATTTTATTACAGATTGTCTATTTTAGTAATCATTTAATATTCTATTTTTTTTTACAGATTGTCTATTTTAGTAATCATTTAATATTCTATATTTTAGTATGTATTCTCTATTTTAGTATTCTATATTTTATTACAGATTGTCTATTTTAGTATTCTATATTTTAGTATGTATTCTATATTTTAGTAATCATTTAGTATTCTATATTTTAGTAATCATTTAGTATTCTATATTTTATTACAGATTGTCTATTTTAGTACGTATTCTATATTTTAGTAATCATTTAGTATTCTATATTTTATTACAGATTGTCTATTTTAGTACGTATTCTATACTTTAGTAATCATTTAGTATTCTATATTTTATTACAGATTGTCTATTTTAGTATTCTATATTTTAATACGTATTGCATATTTTAGTAATCATTTAGTATTCTATATTAAATTACAGATTGTCTATTTTAGTACGTATTCCATATTTTAGTAATCATTTAGTATTCTATATTAAATTGCAGATTGTCTATTTTAGTAATGATTTAGTATTCTATATTTTAGTACATGTTCTATATTTTAAATATTCTTTATGTAAATGTGTATCGTGGCGTGCCGCCTCCAGGTGGGGGAAGGTATTGTTACGGCTGTGGAAATTCGCAGAACACCATAAAGGTCCTTCGTTCAGTTATATCGCTAAGCGTGTGTTTAGATAGATTTCCCCACCGTTGTTTAAGGGAATTATTCGTATGGACAGGGAATTGATCTTTGAGTTAGCCGTTATTCTTTGCTATTGTTATTTTGAACCAACCAAACCACCAACCACCTTTTTTTTTTTTTACAAACACCCAACCACACCACCCTCACGACCACCACCCAACGCCAACCACGCCACCATTACAACAACCATACCACCAATCACCTTCTCCACACCCACGCTACAACCGTCTCTGCCATGGAGAAAGAAGAAGGGGTTACAACACGCACGGATTTTTCCTCTTACTTTCCTGCTCTTCGGGACCGGGGAGAGGTGAGTGGAGTGAGAAGAGAAGCACTAGGATGATTGCTTCGAAAAACCCCGACCCACGAGGGAAACGCACCCCCTTCTGGAAGTTTCCCGCAGGAGCTGGAAGGAGGGCGGGGCGAGAGGGGAGGGGCGGGGCGAGAGGGGAGGGGCGGAGCGTGGCGAATAAAAAGGCGCGAGGGACGCAGCGTAGAGGAGTTGCTGTTGTTGCTGGAGCTGCTGCTGCTGGAGCTGTGTGGAGGTCTGGGCTCGTGTCAGAGTCGAGAGCTTGGACCAGTCAGTCGGTGAAGGTCCGGGCATCACAAAGGAGACTTGGGCTGGAGGCGCAGCCCTGCTGTTTCACGCGAACTTGTGCGTTCGTGTGGGGAGAGCCGGAGAGAGCTCACCTGCCACGCGGAAGGCCCGAGCTCAACCACGGCTACGCTACCATGGACATGTGGCTCGTTTTCCTGACGCTGATCCTGCTCACCAGATTTTCTCAGCGAGGGAGTCTCATGAGTGGAGGAGGCCAGTGGGCCGACCACATTCCTCGTGGTTGCAGCAGGTTGACCATCATCTCAAGGAGATGGGGATGGGCCTGGCATCTGCCTGGGGGATGGCCAGACGGAGACCCCTGGAGTACCGGCGGAAAGTGGACGCAGCGACGCGCTGTTCTGGCACATGCTCCCATACCTGACCTGAGTTGGTTTTTGAATACCGATAAAAGAATCGGGTCTGGTGAGGTCTGGCAATAATACCCGCTCGGTTATCTCAGAACGGAACGAACCGGTTAAACAGTTTGTGTCCAAGCAGGCCTTCGCCGAGGTACAGTCTCTCAGTAGGTTACCCGCGCGAATACTTAGGTATATTGATATTCGGCGATTGACCCTGTCGCGCATGGGTAGAATACGGACTAGGCCGTGGTGGGATTAGGAACCCACCCGTGACTGGTTTCTGGCATTGTTCCAGAAAGTCGCGACTGAATTGCTCGTCCGGTGGGCGTGCAGCTGCTATTGGTTAGACGCGGTCGTTCGCACGCTGGGCGGGCGGTAAATTCGTAACAGTATTCTAAGTCTCCACCATTTACAGTACAGTATTCTTGTCCCCATTTTCCAGTGCTGTGCAGTGTGACTACTCCTTGGCTTTTTCACAAGATCTTGGCTATTCGTTGTTCACCTTGGCGTCTTGGTTTTCTATAGCTTTTCTTGGCGTATAGGTTTTCTATTATCATCGCTTTTCCGAAACCTTGTGAATTCTTGGCTTTTTTCATTGGCTTACCTTGGCATTTATGAAAATGAGGAGTGGTCACACTGGTGCAGTGAGGTGTTTTGAATTATAAACGGTGGGAATGTTTTTGCTTCTTGCATGCAATCAGGGTTATTATTATTATTATGTTTTGCCTATACAAAGCTGTCAGTTGCCTATACACCACTCAAATGAAGGTATGTGAAAGAAGAAAGCATTGGATGCTTGGAACAAGATTGCCCGGAGGGTGGGTACTTTGCGAGTTAAAATAACTAAACCATTTGATATTCATGATATTGGTATAGATATGAGAAGTAACCAGAGGTTTGCTTTCATGCTTCCAGGCATATTGCTGGGAAAGCCTCTTGGTGGGATTTTTGTACTGGTGATGTGAAATTGAAAGGTTGCCATGGACAAATTGAGCAATCATTCAAGCATTTTAATTCTTGTCTACAGGAGATCATTTTTATGTTTGTGATGTCATTGCTTTGTTAATTCTTCAAACGCCAACAGGTCAGATGTCTCTCCGCTGAGTTCTGGAACATTCTTGATCAATGGTGTTTGGAAGTCTTCTTGCTCTGTGAGCGAGAGGGATGGGATGAAGAGTGAGAGGAAGAGATGGAGAGATGGGGATCATGTATCAGCACTTTTACTGGAAGTACATTGGAATGCTTTGATTGTGGTAATTTGTGGGGGTGGGAGAGGAATCGCAGTGGATGAAGGGAGTTGGAAAATGGGGGTTTGAATCTTAAAAGCTTAAAGATTTTAAGGCACAGTTGCATGAAATTCTCTCATCCTTGAGGAAAGATTCCCCTTTAAGGTACACTGTGATCCCTTCGCGAAGGATTTCCTTTGGAGCTGTTGCATAAACAGCCCTTAGGAAATCCTCAAATAAGGATTTTCTGAAGGTTGAGGAAATCCTTAAGAGCCTTTGCTATGCTCAGCAACCAATCACATTAGAGGTAGGAAGAGGTATCCGGAAGCTCGATGGTGGGAAGCGATCCACAAACTGGCTTCAGGAAGAGACAGAAACACAAGTGGAGGCTTTTCTCAACTACAAGGGATACAATACACTGTATCGTTATATAATGTGTGTTGTTGAAATAATTTTATGTTTAATTACAACACTATAAATATAAATAGTGTATAATTGTAAAGAATCCCTCGATTTGAGTAAGACCTGGATCCCCAGGGTAAACTGGGATTCCCCCGAGCCAAACGATGGCCCCACACGTCTCTCTGACGCTGGATTGACGAGTTTTAGACCGAGTAACACGCCGCGTTCAATCTATTTATTATGTACGCAGTTGAACTTTGTTTCTGGGGTCACCGTCGGTATCGATTGAATTGATATCGAAAAAACCTAAACACGAAGTACGAAATGTTCGCATCATGAAAGTACCACTGCACGAGCAGCACGGACTGACGACTCGTTCAGCATCACCTGCAGTACCTGCACCAGAACACACCTTTACATCGGCCCATATTTCACATGTTAAATACCGTGGCATAGTCAGTTGGATGGAGTTTATAAATAAATAATTTTTTTTAAATATCGTTGCGGAAATGACTGCTGGGGGATCAAATTTCCTTAATATAATTCGAGTTATTTCTTCGTACGTGTTTTAGATGAGGGTAATAGCATCATAGACGTCAGGTGGGTTGAGGTTATCTCTGAAAACACATTCGCAACGTCTTGCGTGGCAATAATCGTCCCCTTCGTCACCAATTTTCATGAAGAGCGCCATTTGGAAACTCAAAGGTTGGTGTTAAAGTATGAAGAGGGGTGGAAATGGGGGGAGGGTAGAGGGGGAATTAGGGAGGGGAGGGTGGGTGTCACTTTGAGTTAAAAAAAAAACAAGGAATATTCAAATGTGCAACGATCCTCAAATTAAGGATGTCCTAAAAGGGAAACTGGAGGAAATATTTCAGTAAATCCTCAAATCTTTCCTTAAGAATGATTTATGCACCTCGGCCTTTCCTTTTTATGAAATGCAATTCACAAATTTACAATGTCACAGATTAAGGCATTTTGGCCAACCATGCCCGTGTCATATCCATTTCTTGTTCCTGCAGATAGTGTTAATTATCCAACTAATTCCTAGCACAAAATTTGGCCTGGGCACCAGCACACAGCGGCCTACTCTTTTTTTTGGACAGATACCATGGATTCTCACGTCCATAACCGAAATGCAGATGAAATAGCAGGTGCTTTATGATCAGTGTGACCACTCCTTGGCTTTTTCACAAGATCTTGGCTATTCGTTGTTCACCTTGGCGTCTTGGTTTTCTTTATTTCTATTATCATCGCTTTTCCGAAACTGTGAATTCTTGGCTTTTTTAATTGGCTCACCTTGGCATTTATGAAAATGAGGAGTGGTCACACTTATGATTGTACACTCCGACATGCAGAACCCCCTGGTGGTACCTCTCGAGGACTGCTCTTTAGACTCCCAGTTGTCCAAAAGAGAGCATTAAGACCTTCCCCAGCTGCAGCCTGTTTGTTACATGGTCAAGTCTTCTGCATTCCATGTTCATGATGGTGTTAATTGTCTGCACATGCTAATTGGGTAATTTGTGTAAATTATAATTTGTTGGTTTTCCATTAATCACATTGCAACAGGTCGTTTTTGCATTTGTATTTGGTTGAGAATTTGGGTCGCAATTGGCTCCATGTCTCAGGGTGTGCCCTGTGGCTGGTTGCAATACCCAAACACGTGACACTATGAGGGATGCAAGGAGAGAGGGAGCAGGTTCAGGGAGTGAGAGTAGCTGAGAAAAAAGGGGACAGAAGTTTGGGAGGAGATAGGAGTAAGGGGTGGAAGGGAGATCAGGGACTGTTTGGAGCATAGATTGGTGGGTAGTGGTCAAAATTTCTGCCACATTTGGGGTTGGGGGGGGGCAAATGGGGGGACTGCAAATTGGGGAGGATGATGAAAGGAGGAAAAGGAAATGTATGAAGAAGGTGGGGAGGCATTGAAGTTGTTGCTATTTTCTGCATGTCATTTTCTTATTGCTCTCCGTTAACAGGCACAATTATTCCCATGTTATTGTGGGATTGGCCGGGGGAAGTTTGGGCCCAAGTCATTCTCAAACCGGCTGGTCAAGCCTGACGTACGACTAAGGTTCGGGCAGGAATTTGTCATTTGTTCAGGGTGCTGGTGATAGTTCGCCAACTCTTCGCGAAGGACACTGGGATCTTTATCGTCCACCAACTAATGCCAGCAGATGGGACGCCCAATTAACGTCCATCCGAGGGACAGCACACACATTGATGCCTTTGGAACACTGGACTAAGAGTTTATCGCTTGGTCGAGATTCAATCCCAGGTGAGACAGATTAGAGGCCAGCTGAGAGGTGAGTGTTCGTACCTCAAAGAAACCCCGCCAGCCCCACTCCTGACATATCATAACAACTCCTTCCACGCACTGCAGCACATAGGGCTGCCGATGCAGTTTCATGGACGGGTCGCCACTCCGACGCAGGATAGTCAAATGACTTATTACCCCAGGAAGCTGGTACTCATTTTGCCGACCTCGAAAGGAAGACAGGTTGAGTCAACCGCAACTGGTTTCATTTCAGTGGCATGGCATGGGCTCAAGATCAGGACCCTAAGATCTTAAGCCAGCCACCTTAATCATCGAACCAACACCAGGCATCCTGTCATATCATAACTGACCTAATCTGAAAGCTATTTGAAAAAATTATTCCTGGTTTGGTTAAGTTAAGCAGCAGTGAACGAAACAAATCAAACAAATGCATGACTAAAGGCAGGTTCACTTACTCGGCGTTTCCTCAACCCTCGAACCTCATGCTGCAGTGTTGTCTTCCCATCTGCGCCACCGACTGAGGATAACGTGACCTCTGCCGGTCCTCCTTCACTGTGGGTGATCTCGGTGCGGGTCACCTTGGTGCCGTTACTCAAGGTTTCCACCCAAACTCGCTTGGTGACTGTTTTTGAATGATGTGAAGTCGTCGAAGCCATCTCTCCTCTCATGGAGTCGGCACCATTGCTAAAACTGGGACTCATTAAACCATGATCTGTTGTCATCTTGGACATGATATCTCGCATACTGGCAGAGATACCCATATTGTCGAATACCCTGGATCTGTCAGCCCCAAAAGGAAGGTCACTGCTATGTGAGGATGACGACGTTGAGGAAGAGAAGGAGTGTGATCCTGATGAAGATTGTGAGGGCATCTTTTCGGTTTCAAGTGTAGAGGCAGATAACACAACAGGTGATGAACCGCTGGATGAGGTAAATGTGCTTGATGAGCTTAGTCCTCCGGAAGATGACCGACTGCCACTCTCTTCAAAGGCTGGAAGAGAATCAAACGTTGGTAGATCTAAACCTGGAAAAGTGAATTCACGTTCCCCTTCGCCTGTTGAGGAGGTATATGAGCTGCTGTGCGAAGTGTGACTGGTCTGCAAGGAAGACAAAAAAAATGGCTCGAATGAGATTATTCATCCCTTGAAGAACACAATTGCAGTTTTACATAATATTTAAAGAAAGGAAGTGATTCAACTCAATTTATTCTTGCGTATGGCAGCATGGCTGCCAGGGAGCTGTCATTTCTCAGAGCACATCTGTGCCACCGATGCTGTGCCCTCTACCAGTACACTGGCACTCATTTCGCCAACCTCAGAAGGATGACAGGCTGAGTCAACCCCACCTGGTATTAATTCAGCAGCCAACAGGACTCACTCTCAGGACCCTAAGGTCCCAAGCCAACCACCCTAAACACTAAGCCAACATCAGGCTATTTGACTCCATGTTCCTGCGTCATCTTTCCATCTCATTTAATCCATCCTGCCTGTGCGTAGGCATCACTTCACTGTAGATGGGTTTAATCAAAAGACAGCATTTTGTACTTCGCAAACAGATTGCATGTCTATCTGTGAGTCTCAATGAAAATGGAAAAATGACGTGAAACTCGTGAAAAGGACATTTTATAACATGGAGTGGTCATTGCTGCTGTCTTGGTGGTTGTGGTTGTTCTTTGTGTGCTCCTTCCATGTACTTTTATATCTTTTTCTATTCCTTCGAGAATTATTACTTTGAATATATAATTTTGTGTGCTTCTTCCGTGTCCGATCATACTTTATTCCAAAGGGTTCCTGCTGTCGTACCGTCACAACCGATACAGTAAAGCTCTAATTCCTGATTCTCCTTCTTCCTCCCTCCTCCCCAAACAGGAATTTTATGATGAAACTAACAGGATTTTTTTTTTTGTTCCAAGTAAACCGATTATTAGCTTTCTAACAGTCCCATTTTTATGACTACAAGACTACAGGAACCCTTTGATGGTTCTCCTTTAAGTAATAGACGCGAGTCACCGACACAAGATTAACCAAAGTGATGTCCCAAATTGATCTTACACCATGTCCAGTTATTTATGTTGGTCTAAGTGACGCTGATAGTGTTGATCCTACCTGTGCTGAGTCAAGTATCTTGGTATCCTTGCTTCCAGAGCCAGTTCCACCCTGAGAAGCCACAAAAACAAACGGGCATGTGTCGGAGGTGTTCAGAAATCCATATTCATCATGTATGGAAAGTCTTTTTAATGGCCGACCACAGTATAACATATATATGGTTATGATAATACCAATAAAAAAAGCATGTGATGTTACATAGCCAGCCATGGACTCCCAAGGGCATTAATCCTGAGGTTTAAAAAAAAAACCACAAAAAACTCTCAAAAAGTGAAAACTCCAATTAATCAGATTATATTAATCTTGAGATTTAAAATTTGAGGTTCAATTCCTTCAATGTTGGTTTAAAATTGACGTACACTGAATAGGCTGTTTCATACAGGGAGTTCACCGTACCGTATTTGGATGCGATAAATGAGGAGCAGGTGTTTGAACTCCAAATCCTTGCCGGAAATTGTCCTCAGGGTAGTTCAGGTCGAGTCCCGAATCCGATCCGTGTGAGCTTGCATAGGAAAACGTGCTGTGGCTTTCTGTAGGATGCCTAATTGTGGTATGGTGCTCGGTAGTTGTTGAGGATAACCCGCCGGTTGAGTCGTGGCTCCCAACTTCGATGTCGTGTGCCACACCACCAACCGGACGAGTGCCCGTATCTGTCCTCCCAAGCCCAGGAGTGAAGTAGCCCAATCCACCACTTGGATGTGTTCCACCAGTTCCTGTGGAGCCCATGCTTGAATGTGTTCCTGTGGAGCCCATGCTTGGATGTGTTCCTGTGGAGCCCATGCTTGGATGTGTTCCACCAGTTCCTGTGGAGCTGAAAAACGTTCCTGTTGAGCCCATGCTTGGAAGTGTTCCTGTGGAGCCCATGCTTGGATGTGTTCCACCAGTTCCTGTGGAGCTGAAAAACGTTCCTGTTGAGCCCGTGCTTGAATGTGTTCCTGTGGAGCCCATGCTTGGATGTGTTCCTGTGGAGCCCATGCTTGGAAGTGTTCCCGTTGAGCCCATACTTGGATGTGTTCCTGTGGAGCCCATGCTTGGATGTGTTCCTGTGGAGCCCATGCTTGGATGTGTTCCACCAGTTCCTGTGGAGCTGAAAAATGTTCCTGTTGAGCCCATGCTTGAATGTGTTCCTGTGGAGCCCATGCTTGGAAGTGTTCCCGTTGAGCCCATGCTTGGATGTGTTCCTGTGGAGCCCATGCTTGGATGTGTTCCACCAGTTCCTGTGGAGCTGAAAAACGTTCCTGTTGAGCCCATGCTTGGATGTGTTCCTGTGGAGCCCATGCTTGGATGTGTTCCACCAGTTCCTGTGGAGCTGAAAAATGTTCCTGTTGAGCCCATGCTTGGAAGTGTTCCTGTGGAGCTTGCACTTCCACTTGTATGATGTGTATCAGTCCTAGTTGAGCCAGTGTGTGTTGATGTGACTGAGGTACGCTCAGTGCCTATCAAGCGTTCGACGGCATACAAGTCAGCCCTTGCTAAGAGGGCTGCGGCCTTCTCCAGCCGCTCACTCATATCCTTGTCCAAGTGGTACATGACAGTCTTAGTGCACGCTCCTTTGCATGTACGCAGTGCCATGTCAATATCAATCTGCAAAAAAGCAATGGTGAGGTCTATTGTTGAGGTATATTTAAAGTTGAACAATATCTTCATCTGCCAATTTTACTCCATTGTCAAATAATTGTGTATTATCATAATTTTAATAACAATGATTATTAACCTGATAACGGGGCTGAGAGGATAGCTTAGAGGCAGCATGCTTGCTTTTGAGTTTTCTAATCCTTTTTGAGTTCCTGATGTAACTAAGGCCTAAGTCACATTTGCTCTACGGCGAGGATACGACGGCCGTACACCCTCTGAATTGACAGAAACGTGCGGCGGCCGCAGAGTTTCTGCGGTGGCCTCAGGGTGGCCCTACGCCGTATGGCTATCTTTTACAGGCCGTGGGGTCGCCGTGGAATTATAGCGTGGAGTTATAACTTTTTTCATTTCTATGTTCGCGGAGCAATTCGACAAGCCGAAAAAAAAGAATTGGTTAAAAAAAACCCACTCGTTACCGTCCATCTGGCTGCACGTTCGCCTTTGGGCCCCCCTGTGGTCGCCTTGTGGGCACCTTGAGGCTACCTTGCGTCTGCCTTGAAAATTCTATGGCCGCCGCAGGGCTCCCTTATGGTCACCGTGCAACATCAAATCAAAGACCGTACGGCAACCCCACGTTTTTGGTCTCCACAATTTATAAAAACGCCGTGCAGCTACCCGAAAAATAAAAACATACGTGACTGCTACATTGTGTGACCATGGAAATACTGCGGCCGCTCTATAATTGCTAGTGGCCGTAGATTTTGTAGACCCTTCGGCCGCCGTGCCAAATGTGACTTCGGCCTAAACTGCCACATTGGTGCTTCACAAGCAGGGCATTGTATCAGTGAGCATACTATCAGTTGGAGGGTCGTTAATTTGGTGTTCTACCTGCTTACATACATTGGTGGATGTTCAAGATCCGACGGTGTCGTTCACAAAAGTAGGCCACTGCGTGCTGGCAACCTGGCTAAACGCCATATTCCTCCCTCAAAAGAGAGACTTTTGTTCGTGTTAACCTAGAACCAGCTTTCAGATTCTGCAGGGTGGTTTAGAGCTGTGCACACAGCCATCCATACTGAATTTGAATCTCGGCCCATCTATAAACTGTCATGCTGGTGTCTTGCAGCTAGTGCGAGGCATCTTCCTGTGTGCGAGAGACATCATCATGTGATTTAAATGCATCACTTAAATCTTAGGCCGCAGTTCATTTCCCTCCTTCCAGAAAGTTGCTCGGATGTTAAACTGGGTGTCCCATCTGCAAGCATTAGTTGATGAACGTGAAAAAATTTTCACATTGTCCTTCACGAAGAGTAGGCGAGGTATATCAGCGTCACCATGGCCAAATTACAAAATTCCTGTCCTAACCTATAGGGGGCCGCAGTGATGTCATGTCAGCAGCACAGCCCTGCCCCCTCAGCCAATGATACGACTCGCAGTCATGTGCTGCACACAAAAGAAGGAGGCAGCTGTTAGGGTGATGAGCCCCAGTGGACCAACTGAATTTCCTTAATGATAACTCCCTCTCCGACGTGACCGATCGACAGCCATATCGACTTGTCTGTACAAATTTCCAATAATTGTGATCTGTCGTAAGGTTTTTGCATTCGTATACAAATAGAAAATAAATACAAGCAGCAAGGGGCAAACTCGAGATGGTATCATGAAAAGACTTGGTGGTGGATAATGTGACCGTTTCAAGAAGTTCCACAGACACTGGGTTGTGAGTCAGTCATTCCTTCAGGTAGCAAGTAATGCTTGTGAGATGCTCTCAAACATTTACCGCTCACAAGGTCAGGGACGGATCGACTTCCGAAGTCGATCGATACACTTTCGATACACTGCATAAAGTTTCGATACACTGCACTAGCCATCGTTCACACACCTAGCGGCTCGCCCTTGAAACTTGGGGTCTATTCCGGACTGATCCTTTTGTGCGAACACACCTTATAAGTAGTGTGAAAGAACTTGCAGCAGAATATTACCAAGTGTTTTACACAAGCTATGTTCACCTTTCAAAATAACACCCTTGCAAGTTGCGGGGCAGGTACCCACCTCGAGGCGAAGGATATTTTGAAGCTGAGCAAGCAACACCGCACGTAACTGCTGAAGTCGCTTCAGTTGGATGTCAATGCGGTTTTGAATGTGTAGCACGTACTGCTCCAAACGATTCAGCATCTTCCCATGCGATTCATCCACCACTGCAGCAACAATTCAAATTGCTCGTGAAAGGGGAACCTGAAACCACACTCGTTACTCCTCTCATAAACAGCTGGTGGATTGTAGAACAACTTGCATATTGATCCCGAAATAATGGATCTGTGGCTCCAACTGCAGTGTCACTTCAATCTAAGGCCGCAGTTGATTTCGCTCCTTCCAGAAAGTTGCTCAGACATCATTGTTATTGATGAATGATTAATGCAGTTCCAACAGAAAGCAATATTTGTCTCCAGCAATCGAGGGCATGTGCTTACTTTCTTTGCGTAAGGGTCATACTTTAGGGATGCTTGGTTACGATAAAATGCATGGCAATTGGCTGTCCCAATGCACAATTCCTTGGCCACATGTGCGCCCATGGTATGCTTCTTTTTAGGGATGGACTTCTGAGGAATCCATCTCTCTCAAGTATTAAGATTACCCTGAACCCAAAGTACTGTACAGCATTATGGAGTAGTAGAAGCAACCAATCGGTGAGTGCAATGGTAACGAATGGTGCAAACCAACCAATCAGCATGAAACTTAAGTGTATGGAAGATAGGGCCTTTAAGATAAATATGATGGGAATGATATTCTGCACAAAGATAAGTACCATTTGATTCAGAGAGGATGGTGTTTGCTTGATTGTGGGCCTGTCGGAAGTTCACAACCAGTGTTTTTCCCCGGTTGACAATGGCATTCACGCGAGTCACCAGAGAGTTGAGCTGCGAGCCGATTCGCTGTTCACCATCACGCATTAGCCAAGCCAGGCGGCAACCACTTGGACACACTTTGCCCTGCGCCCATACCGGAAGTCATTGTGAGATTGGAGCCCGACAAACCATGGTCATGATAATGTTTCTCGTCATTAACTCTGTTAACTTTGTCATGATGTAGAATATACAGGTAGTGGACAAAAAACATGGAAACACCAATGTAAAGTCACTTAATAGGGCATTGGGCCACCACGTGCAAACAGCGTGGCCTGTATGCGCCGTGGCATTTAATCCAGCAGTGTTTTGAATCCTGCAGGAGGAATGCGGCACCATTTTTCCATGAGAAAGTCAATCAACTCACACCTGTTTGATGCAGGTGGAAAACGCTGTCTCAGGTGTCATCCCAGAACTGCTCGATTGGGTTCAGATCTGGTGACTCAGAAGGCCATGACACATGGATAACATCAGTGTCATGCTCAATGCTCATCAAACCAGTGGGCAACCACAGCTGCTCTGTGAATGAGAGCATTGGGGGAGGGGGGTCTCCTCTTGCAGCCATGCTCACCAGAATTATAAGCAACCAGGACTGCGCAGCATTTTTATACACAACCCTAAGCATGCTGGGATGTTATTTGCTTGACGAATACATGGGCCACACCTGTGTGGAAGCCGTTGATTGGTGTCCCTCATTTACCCAGGTGTTTCCATTTTTTTGTCCACTACCTGTACATCAGCAGGGGTGAAAATGTAGTAATTCATCATAAAACAACCTTTATTATTAGATCCTCGTGGAGGATCTCGAAGTCTTACTCACGTTGTTGTTCTTCATCTTCTTCTTGTGGACTTGTTTGTTTCACATCCTACAGTTTTCATCGAAACTCCCTGAAACTTTGCGTATATATGTAAAAATATCCTGCGCAGACAGTAACCATCTCCGATTTTGAAAATTCCTCCGAGAAAAAAAGTTATGACGTCAAAATATCTCCGCTAATGGAAATCGCCTAAAAATTATCTCCGAAACTAGGCAAGCTTTTTGAATTCTGTTTGCGGGAATCGAACAGGGCATTAGCAGAGATGAATTACCGCACATATGATACATCAATATGACCATTAAGGCCCGGTGTATGCCCCGGTTAGAATAGGTGTACCATATCCCTGTGTGTCGTCAGAGGCGACCAGGGTTGCGTCAGGAAGGGCATCCGGCGTAAAAACCTATGCCAAATCATTATGCGGACAACAAAACGAATTTCCATACCGGATCGGTCGAGGCCCGGGTTACCAACGACCGCCACCGGTACCGGTGGTCAGCAGGGTACCAGTGGAAATTGTGCTACTGCTGGGCGAAGGAGGAGAAGGAGACGGGGAAGGCGAGTCCGGAGGCAGTGGGAGAGGGGGAAGGGTAGAAGTGTGGAGGTGAGAGTTGGAACTCTGAATGTTGGGACGATGACTGGCAAAGGGCGAGAGTTGGCTGATATGATGGAGAGAAGAAAGGTGGACATACTGTGTGTACAAGAGACCAAGTGGATGGGGAGTAAGGCGAGGAGCATTGGAGGTGGTTTCAAACTGTTCTACCATGGTGTGGATGGGAGGAGAAATGGTGTCGGGATAATCCTGAAGGAAGATCATGTCAAGAGGGTATTGGAGGTGAGGAGAGTGTCTGACCGAGTGATGAGTGTGAAGTTGGAAATTGAAGGGGTGATGAATGTCATCAGTGCATATGCCCCACATATGGGGTGTGAGATGGAATATAAAGAAGATTTCTGGAGTGAGTTAGATGAAGTGGTGGAGAGTGTATCCAAGGATGAAAGAGTGGTGATTGGAGCAGATTTCAATGGACATGTTGGGGAAGGGAATAAAGAGGATGAGGAGGTGATGGGGAGGTACGGTCTCAACAAGAGAAATGTAGAAGGGTAAATGGTGGTAGAGTTTGCAAAAAGAATGGAAATGGCAGTGGTACATACGTATTTCAAGAAGGAGGAACACAGGGTGACATACAAGAGTGGAGGAAAGTGCACACAGGTGGATTACATCTTAAGCAGGAGATGCAACCTGAAAGAGATTAGTGACTGTAAGGTTGTGGCAGGGTAGAGTGTAGCTCGACAGCATCGATTGGTGGTCTGTAGGATGACTTTAGAGGTGAGGTTGAGGAAGAGAGTGAGGGCTGAACCAAGGACCAGATGGTGGAAGCTGAAGGAGGAAGACTGTTGCATGAAATTTAGGGAGGTGAGACAGGCGATGGATGGTGGTAAAGATGGGTGGGATGATTGGGCAACGACAGCAGAAGTTGTGAGGGAGATAGCTAGGAAAGTACTTGGTGTGACATCTGGACAGAGGAAGGAAGATAAGGAGACTTGGTGGTGGAATGAGGAAGTACACGAAAGTATAAGGAAGAAGGGGTTGGCGAAAAAGAAGTGGGATAGTCAGAGAGATGAAGAAAGTCGGCAGGAGTACAAGGAGTGGCGTCGAAAAGCAAAAAGAGAGGTGGCAAAGGCCAAGGAAAAGGCATATGACGAGCTGTATGAGAAGTTGGATACAAAAGAAGGGGAAAAGGATTTATACCGATTGGCAAGACAGAGGGACTGAGCTGGGAAGGATGTGCTGCAGGTTAGGGTGATAAAGGACGCAAATGGGAATGTGCTGACGAGCGAGGAGAGTGTGTTGAGAAGGTGGATGGAGTACTTTGAGGAGCTGATGAATGAAGAAAATGAGAGAGAGAGAGAAGGTTGGAAGAGGTGGAGATAGTGAATGTGGAAGTGGGGTGGATCAGTAAGGATGAAGTGAGGACTGCTATGAAGAAGATGAAAAGTGGAAAGGCGGTTGGCCCAGATGACATACCAGTGGAGGCATGGAAGTGCTTAGGAGAGATGGCAGTGGGGTTGTTAACCAGATTGTTTAATAAAGTCTTGGAAAGTGAGAGGATGCAGGAGGAGTGGAGATTAAGTGTACTGGTTCCGATTTTCAAGAATAAGGGTGATGTGCAGAGCCGTGGAAATTACAGAGGGATAAAGTTGTTAAGCCACACCATGAAGTTGTGGGAAAGAGTAGTGGAAGCGAGGTTGAGAGGAGAGGTGACGATCTGTGAGCAGCAATATGGGTTTATACCAGGAAAGAGTACCACTGATGCGATGTTTGCTTTGAGAATGTTGATGGAGAAGTATAAGGAAGGCCAGAAAGAGTTACATTGTGTGTTTGTGGATTTAGAGAAAGCTTATGATAGGGTGCCAAGAGAGGAGTTGTGGTATTGTATGAGGAAGTTGGGAGTGGTGGAGAAGTATGTGAGGATCGTGCAGGATATGTATGAGGACAGTGTGACAGCGGTGAGGTGTGCGGTAGGAATGACGGACCGGTTTAAGGTTAAAGTGGGATTGCACCAAGGATCGACTCTGAGCCCTTTCCTGTTTGCAATGGTGATGGACAGGTTGACGGACGAGATCAGACTGGAGTCTCCATGGACTATGATGTTCGCGGATGACATCATGATCTGTAGGGAGAGTAGGGAGCAGGCTGAATCGAGCCTTGAGAGGTGGAGGTACACACTGGAGAGAAGGGGAATGTTAGTCAGTCGGAGTAAGACGGAGTACATGTGTGTAAATGAGAGGGAGGGTGGTGGTATGGTGCGGTTGCAAGGAGTTGAGGTGGGGAAGGTGGATTGGTTTAAATACTTGGGATCAACTGTCCAAAGTAACGGAGAGTGTGGGAGAGAAGTGAAAAAGAGAGTGCAGGCAGGATGGAGTGGGTGGAGAAGAGTTGCAGGAGTGATTTGTGACAGAAGGGTAGCTGCAAGAGTTAAGGGGAAAGTATACAAGACGGTAGTGAGACCAGCTATGTTGTATGGTTTGGAGGCGGTGGCACTAACAAAAAGACAGGAAGCAGAGCTGGAGGTGGCAGAGTTAAAGATGCTGCGATTCTCGTTGGGAGTGACGAGGATGGATAGGATAAGAAATGAGTGTATTAGAGGGACAGCGCAGGTAGGACGGTTTGGAGACAAAGTGAGAGAGGCGAGATTGAGATGGTTTGGACATGTGCACAGGAGGGAAGCGGAGTATATCGGGAGAAGGATGTTGAAGATGGAGCCGCCAGGCAGGAGGAGAAGAGGAAGGCCAAAGAAGAGGTTCATGGATGCGGTGAGGGCGGACATGCGGGTGGTTGGAGTGTCAATGGAAGATGTGGAGGATAGAGCGAAATGGAGACGGTTGGTCCGCTGTGGCGACCCCTAACGGGAGCAAGCCGAAAGAGGAAGAAGAAGATGATACATCAATATGACGTCATCAATTTTTATGACGTCATTCTTATTTTTTGTTTCACAACCCAGAGTTTTCATCGGATCTTCGTGAAACTTTCCATGTATATGCAGAAAGCCCACGCGCAGGCAGTAACCATCTCCGATTCTGGAAATTATTCCGAGAAAAAAAGTTGACGTCATAATATCTCCGCTAATGGAAATCGCCTCGACCATTATCTCCGAAACTAGGCAAGCTGTTTGAATTTTGTTTGCGGGAATCAAGCCGGGCATTAGCACAGATAATTTATCGCAAACCTGATGCATCACAATGACGTCATATTCGTTTTTATGACGTCATCATTAAGAGGACAAGGACCTTTGCTCATTTGAGCTCGTTTTTTTTAAAGGATTATGATTTGAGCACAATGTGTGGACTTGCATCAAATTGTCCCCACAACCATAATGTCCCCATCTTGAAGATCATTAAATAGCCAGCTGGGTTTTATCAGCAGTCCATTCGTGACATTGCAGTTATCCTGAGACCAGATTCACTTGATGAAGATTAGAATCCAAATCTCTTGTACTGTTGTCTTAAGCAAGATTGGAACCCACAATGGTGGTGCAATGTCCTGACCAATAGGTCACCACTCACTCACTGTACCTTAAGACAGCACAACAAAAAGGAGAATTGCTTTATGACTGACGTGATATTTTCTCAGTCCAAAAAGGGCATAACTGTGAAAAATTGACAAAATTCTCTGAAACTCGAACTTGTTCTGTAACTTATAACAAATTAATGTCTTTGTGCATAATTTCGGTTTTAGCCACACCCTTTGCACCAGCAAACACATTCATTATTTGGCACGTTCGGTGCCAAAATAAGTAAAAATAACTCGATGTACATATCCATGAAGCAAAAGCATGCGTACGGCTTCCGTGCATATATAATACATCATGGTTATATACCCTGGATCATTCCAATTGGGCCATGGACTAACATCCAGGCCTAAGGCCTGAGGCCTGCCGATCTGTGCTGCTTCATGAAATGGCGGCGCATGATTTTATTGGGGTGGAGTCAGGCCAGCTGTCTCACCGATGGGTTGGAGTCAAGGCTGCTGAACATTGACCCATGCATAATATGGACTAAACTCTGTAAAAAAAAAATTGACGAAACACCCCGAAACTCGAACTTATTCTGTAACTTGTCATAATAAAGCCATGCACCAAGTTTCAGTTGAATATGGTAAAGGGTGTGGGGAAAAAGTCTGAAAAACCACAGGTGGGATGGACAGATGGACAGACGAAGAGCCAACCTATAGTCCCCTCTGGTTAATCTGGCAGGGGACTAATAATGAGGTAAAGAACCAGATATTATATGACCTAGTAAGTTTCAATACTCCAATCACAGCGACCCAGCGGAAACGTGAGATATGTCTCGATTCATCCAGGAAAGCAGTTTTTAATTGACAAATTCAAGATGACTCAGAATTCAAATATGGCTTTCTCAGCAAATACTGGAGAAGGCACCAATTGTGATGCCATTTAATCCCTACTTTCACGTCGTCTGTGCAGAAATCGTAGTCACGCGGGCTGCATTGCTGCTTGCTCTGTGCTCCGGGCATATTTGGCCGTGGTCCTCTCGGGGTCATTTCTTCGGCATTACCCTGAAACAAACGGAGGAATAATAGTAACCAAACTATGTTTGGGAGGAAGGGGAGCAAACATAATACTTAATAAAGGTTTTCTTTCAATTTTACTCAACTTTTTTGTAAAATTGCTGTTCATATCCTTACATTTATCATCTATGTAATAACAACGAAAAACACAGTACGTACATGAAGTCTGCTCTGTCTATTAACTGCTGTCGGCTCGACCAAAGGTTCAAACGCATGTCCGACATCAACTCTTGGAATACTTGCAACTTGGAACTCTTGCAATAACAGCACAGGACCAATACAGGACTCTTGGAACTCTTGGAAACTTGGAATCTTCAAATCTTGAACTTGGAGTCTTGGGAACTTGGAATGTTAGGAACATGAAAACTTGGGAACTTCGGAACTTTAAATCTTGGAAACCTGGCTTCTTCGAATCCTGGAATTCGGGAACTTGGAAACTTGGAATATTCGAATCTTGAAACTTAGAATCTTTGGAATTCAGGAATTTGGAGTCTTGGGCATTTGGAATGTTAGGAACATGGAATATTGGAATCTTCAAATCTTGGAATATTGAAACTTGGAATCTTGGAAATTTTGGAACTTGGGATCTTGGGAACTTGGGAAATTGAAATCTTCGACAGAAAATTACAACACACAAATATTCATCAGGTTTTATTGCATTGCAGCATAAATACTTGATTTAGCAAATTACTCGCATACTCCATCCACCCAAAGGATGGGTAAACTGGGAGTGTTCTGCCATTCACCCTTGTCGCTTTATCACCTTTATTTATTCTCTATCCCTCCCCTCCTTCCCAAGATCTTCAATGAGCCTTGACGCGTGGACAGAAAGCAGGAAACAGCCATGAGCTCACACTAAACGTTGATCTGGAAACTTTGCTATAAAACGTGGTAAGTGAATCATCTGATATCAATATTTTTTACTTTAAAAATTCTCATATTACGCAAAGATCCCCAGGTTCAAATCCAATAGTTTGTGTCGATCCGTTCGTTATCCAAATGCAATTCACGGGTAAGCGCGCGGTGACATCTCCAAGAGCCCTTGTCCTGCATGGATGTGATACCTGTACAAACTCCTCCACGAGCCTGTGATCGCTGTCTCAGGAAAAACCAACAGGATTTTAAAATGAAAATTTCAATAATCAGTTCAAGGGTGCTATAAGGGTGTCATACCTGGCAGGTGATCAAAGCCACAGTGATGAAGAGGTATAGAAGCCCCATGATTGCAATTATAGTTTAACGTCAGAGGTTAATTTGAACAGCCGTAGTCCCAATTCCATATAAACATCTTGCCTCTGAGTTATTGGCTTTTATAATGAGTGTCATATGCCGTCGTTATCGTCATCAGAGGTTTCCATTGGTCTCTGCGCCTGCGGTCGGGTGGAGGGAAGTGCAGTGAAGGATTGATTGATCTTTTGCAAGTTTGCATTGAAGTGAACTGACGGGAATTTGGGATCACCTTGTGATGTGACACTTGATCAATCGTTAGCTTTTTTAGGGAGATGAAGGTCGGGGTGGGGGTTACTCCTTTTCTTTCTGTCTGCTATCATTTTCTGGAAAAGGTTTGATTTTTACCCTCCATCACTCAAATTGATGTCATCGATCATAAAGAAGAAGGGGAGGAAGGGTGGGCATTGTTATCTGCCATTGATATGAACAATGTACCATTTGAGAGATCTGAAGAATTCCTTCAATTTGTACAACACTTTTACAGAGACAGAAATTCAAGCACCCACTTCTACAACAAATCGTATGACGAAGGTGGACAATCCAAACAACAACCATTATTCTTAAGGCAACTTGACCTTTCCACCAATATTTGCTAAATACAGTGGACACCTCCGCCAGGCTGAACCACTGGTCGGCCGGATCTGCATCGAACCAAAATTTAATCCGCTTGTTTTTGCCACCGAGCCAACACATCTGTCCAAGTTCTGGCAGAACCCATCCAAGACTTTTTGAAATACCATGTTCTATATATCACTTTTGGCTTCATCTCTCAATGGAGATGAAGAATCAATTAAAAAAAATTGTCGGATCCAGATCTTCACCAACATTGAATCAATTTGTCCTCGTCACACACCCAAGCTCTCCACCAAATTTCGTCCGAATCCATCCTGAACTTTTTGAGATACCCCGCTCACAGACAGACAGATGAAATTAATATCTCGTGAACCCGAGGATCCTTCGGTGGTGGAGGTAAAAATTAATTCCTCCTTGTGATTGACCGACTGACCGATTCAAATGCCCTTCGGATCTTCAGGTTCAGACCCGAAAAGAGAGACTTGGATCTGAAGAATTCATTCAGCTTATCGAACGACTGATTCGATGACCATCCGAACCGTCAGCCAGGCAACCTCCATCATCGAGGTTTCGGTCCTTTAATTCCAGAACCTCTCCAAACGGTGGGACCACAACCTCAGTTGCGTCCGAAATTCATCCAATAGGAGAGAGCAGAGAGAGTATATTTGAAGTTAGGTAAACTACTCGGAGATGTCAACGGCATCAAGTTTGAACTCACCGGTGTCTACGTCAAATTGCCTTGGAAAAGCAAGAGTAGGAAACAGATTGTTCAGTTGGAGATAATGAAAAGAGGACATTGAAATTTTTTATTTTTCATTTGGACCTCAGAATCCCTGATCATGAACCTATTTCCCTGGAATTCTGTGATTTTTTTTTTTAATTTTTTTTTTTTAGAGAGATCAGTGGAGGAGCGTTGGAGACCGAACAGAGCAGCAGGTCCGTACTGTCGGGTTCTCAAATGTAGGGGTTTTGAGGAAGAACTATAATAATAACATTTATTAAATGTACAATTTAAAATAAAAACTCCTCAGCAATGATCCAAAGTATAATTATTATTTGTAACAAAGGAAACACAACACAGGTTATACCTATTAGAGCATCTATTGATTACCTGTTACTATCTCATAACATTTTACACATCCAGACATGTGGCAACTTAAAAAAAATTAATATATACTATATGTAGTATATGTAGTATATGTTTTTACTGCACGAGCCTGGGATAGAGCTTGAACACACACGAACACACACACACACACACACACACACACACACACACACACACACACACACACACAGACACACACACACACACACACACATACACATACACATACACATACACATACACATACACAGACACATACACATACACATACACACACACACACACACACACATATACAGATGTAGACAAAGACACCCGCATAAACACACTCGCATAAACATACACACACATACACACATAAACACACACATAAACACACACATACATACACACAAACACAAACACGCACACACACATACACGTACACATACACATACACATACACACATAAACAAGCACATACACACATACACACACATACACATACACATACACATACACATGCACATACACATACACATACACATACACATACACACATAAACAAACACATACACATACACATACACATACACATACACAAATAAACAAACACATACACATACACATACACACATACACAAATAAACAAACACATACACACATACACATACACATACACATACACATACACATACACATACACATACACATACACATACACATACACATACACATACACATACACACATAAACAAACACATACACACATACACACACATACACATACACATACACAAATAAACAAACACATACACATACACAAACACACATGCACATACACATACACATACACACATAAACAAACACATACACACATACACATACACATACACATACACACATAAACAAACACATACACACATACACACACATACACATACATATACACATATACATACACAAATAAACAAACACATACACATACACATACACACATACACAAATAAACAAACACATACACATACACATACACATACACATACACACATAAACAAACACATACACACATACACACACATACACATACACATACACAAATAAACAAACACATACACATACACAAACACACATGCACATACACATACACATACACACATAAACAAACACATACACACATACACATACACATACACATACACATACACATACATACACACACACATATACACATACACAAATAAACAAACACATACACACATATACACACACACACACACACACATAAACACACACACACACACACACACACACACACACACACACACACACACACACACACACACACACACACACACACATACAAATACACATACACACAAAAACACACACACAGCAAAGTTTATGCTAAAACACACCAAACGCTCATGGAAGGACAAACTTATGGAAGACAAAGACAAATAATGATTGAATGACAAATATTTATGATTTTCCAGGAAGAAACGTTTTTGATAAATTCTTCACATAAATAAAAGGGGTTTTATTAGTTTTTCAATTCCCGAAGCAAGAGCTCAGAACGATCAGTAAACGAGTTAATGATTGTTTCACTGGTTAAACAGTTTGTGTTTGTACAAATGTGTAAAGTTCGAACAGAGCTCAGTTTATCCAAACACCGAGATCCCTATCAGCCGGGGGTCAAACCCCGAGACAAATGAACCGCTGACATCGCGCTCCGCTGTTTACCTGCGGTCCATTCGGGACGATCTATTTATTACGTACGCATTTGTCGGACAATTGGACGCAGTGACCAACAAACGGCCGTTAAACGTGCAGCTTCGTCTATCGACGGTTAATGTGATTCGTAGATCCATGGAATGTCGTATATCCATCGGCTGCGATATGTTTACCATTACTTGGAGTCTTGGACGATAAAATTATATTAATGTAAAATGATTAAATCCGTGCAATCAATAACTTTGTGAACATGATGATGTTTCACGTCCTCGAACATCGATCCGACATGAGGTTTTGTTGTCCGACGACGAACACCTGAATGACACACCGACTCTAAAAGGACCTGCGAACACCTTAATGACATACCGACTCTAAAAGGACCTGCGAACACCGTAATGACATACCGACTCTAAAAGGACCTGCGAACACCTTAATGACATACCGACTCTAAAAGGACCTGCGAACACCTTGATGACATACCGACTCTAAAAGGACCTGCGAACACCTTAATGACATACCGACTCTAAAAGGACCTGCGAACACCGTAATGACATACCGACTCTAAAAGGACCTGCGAACACCTTAATGACATACCGACTCTAAAAGGACCTGCGAACACCTTAATGACATACCGACTCTAAAAGGACCTCTGAACACCTTAATGACAGACCGACTCTAAAAGGACCTGCGAACACCTGAATGACATACCGACTCTAAAAGGACCTGCGAACACCTTGATGACATACCGACTCTAAAAGGACCTCCAAACACCTTAATGACATACCGACTCTAAAAGGACCTGCGAACACCTTGATGACATACCGACTCTAAAAGGACCTCCGAACACCTTAATGACAGACCGACTCTAAAAGGACCTGCGAACACCTTAATGACATACCGACTCTAAAAGGACCTCCGAACACCTTAATGACATACCGACTCTAAAAGGACCTGCGAACACCTTAATGACATACCGACTCTAAAAGGACCTGCGAACACCGTAATGACATACCGACTCTAAAAGGACCTGCGAACACCTTAATGACATACCGACTCTAAAAGGACCTGCGAACACCTTAATGACATACCGACTCTAAAAGGACCTCTGAACACCTTAATGACAGACCGACTCTAAAAGGACCTGCGAACACCTGAATGACATACCGACTCTAAAAGGACCTGCGAACACCTTGATGACATACCGACTCTAAAAGGACCTCCGAACACCTTAATGACATACCGACTCTAAAAGGACCTGCGAACACCTTGATGACATACCGACTCTAAAAGGACCTCCGAACACCTTAATGACAGACCGACTCTAAAAGGACCTGCGAACACCTGAATGACACACCGACTCTAAAAGGACCTGCGAACACCTTAATGACATACCGACTCTAAAAGGACCTCCGAACACCTTAATGACAGACCGACTCTAAAAGGACCTGCGAACACCTGAATGACACACCGACTCTAAAAGGACCTGCGAACACCTTAATGACATACCGACTCTAAAAGGACCTCCGAACACCTTAATGACCGACTCTAAAAGGACCTGCGAACACCTGAATGACACACCGACTCTAAAAGGACCTGCGAACACCTTAATGACATACCGACTCTAAAAGGACCTGCGAACACCTGAATGACATACCGACTCTAAAAGGACCTGCGAACACCTTGATGACATACCGACTCTAAAAGGACCTGCGAACACCTTGATGACATACCGACTCTAAAAGGACCTCCGAACACCTTAATGACAGACCGACTCTAAAAGGACCTGCGAACACCTGAATGACATACCGACTCTAAAAGGACCTGCGAACACCTTGATGACATACCGACTCTAAAAGGACCTCCGAACACCTTAATGACAGACCGACTCTAAAAGGACCTGCGAACACCTTGATGACATACCGACTCTAAAAGAACCTCCGAACACCTTAATGACAGACCGACTCTAAAAGGACCTGCGAACACCGTAATGACATACCGACTCTAAAAGGACCTGCGAACACCGTAATGACATACCGACTCTAAAAGGACCTGCGAACACCTTAATGACATACCGACTCTAAAAGGACCTGCGAACACCTTAATGACATACCGACTCTAAAAGGACCTCTGAACACCTTAATGACAGACCGACTCTAAAAGGACCTGCGAACACCTGAATGACATACCGACTCTAAAAGGACCTGCGAACACCTTGATGACATACCGACTCTAAAAGGACCTCCGAACACCTTAATGACATACCGACTCTAAAAGGACCTGCGAACACCTTGATGACATACCGACTCTAAAAGGACCTCCGAACACCTTAATGACATACCGACTCTAAAAGGACCTCCGAACACCTTAATGACAGACCGACTCTAAAAGGACCTGCGAACACCTGAATGACATACCGACTCTAAAAGGACCTGCGAACACCTTAATGACATACCGACTCTAAAAGGACCTGCGAACACCTTAATGACAGACCGATTCTAAACGGACCTGCGAACACCTTGATGACGTACCGACTCTAAAAGGACCTGCGAACACCTGAATGACACACCGACTCTAAAAGGACCTGCGAACACCTGAATGACATACCGACTCTAAAAGGACCTGCAAACACCTTAATGACATACCAGCTCTAAAAGGACCTCCGAACACCTGAATGACATACCAACTCTAAAAGGACCTCCGAACACCTGAATGACATACCAACTCTAAAAGGACCTCCGAACACCTTAATGACAGACCGACTCTAAAAGGACCTCCGAACACCTTAATGACATACCGACTCTAAAAGGACCTGCGAACACCTTGATGACATACCAGCTCTAAAAGGACCTCCGAACACCTGAATGACATACCAACTCTAAAAGGACCTCCGAACACCTTAATGACAGACCGACTCTAAAAGGACCTCCGAACACCTTAATGACCGACTCTAAAAGGACCTGCGAACACCTGAATGACATACCGACTCTAAAAGGACCTCCGAACACCTTAATGACAGACCGACTCTAAAAGGACCTGCGAACACCTGAATGACATACCGACTCTAAAAGGACCTGCGAACACCTTAATGACATACCGACTCTAAAAGGACCTGCGAACACCTTAATGACAGACCGATTCTAAAAGGACCTGCGAACACCTTGATGACGTACCGACTCTAAAAGGACCTCCGAACACCTTAATGACCGACTCTAAAAGGACCTGCGAACACCTGAATGACATACCGACTCTAAAAGGACCTGCAAACACCTTAATGACATACCAGCTCTAAAAGGACCTCCGAACACCTGAATGACATACCAACTCTAAAAGGACCTCCGAACACCTGAATGACATACCAACTCTAAAAGGACCTCCGAACACCTTAATGACAGACCGACTCTAAAAGGACCTCCGAACACCTTAATGACATACCGACTCTAAAAGGACCTGCGAACACCTTGATGACATACCAGCTCTAAAAGGACCTCCGAACACCTGAATGACATACCAACTCTAAAAGGACCTCCGAACACCTTAATGACAGACCGACTCTAAAAGGACCTCCGAACACCTTAATGACCGACTCTAAAAGGACCTGCGAACACCTGAATGACATACCGACTCTAAAAGGACCTCCGAACACCTTAATGACATACCGGCTCTAAAAGGACCTGCGAACACCTTGATGACATACAGACTCTAAAAGGACCTCCGAACACCTTAATGACATACCGGCTCTAAAAGGACCTGCGAACACCTTCATTACATACCGACTCTAAAAAGACCTGCGAACACCTTAATGACATACGGACTCTAAAAGGACCTGCGAACACGTTCATGACATACCGGCTCTAAAAGGACCTGCGAACACCTTAATGACATACCGGCTCTAAAAGGACCTGCGAACACCTTCATTACATACCGACTCTAAAAAGACCTGCGAACACCTTAATGACATACGGACTCTAAAAGGACCTGCGAACACGTTCATGACATACCGGCTCTAAAAGGACCTGCGAACACCTTAATGACATACCGGCTCTAAAAGGACCTGCGAACACCTTGATGACATACCGACTCTAAAAGGACCTGCGAACACCTTAATGACATACCGACTCTAAAAGGACCTGCGAACACCCTTAATGACATACCGGCTCTAAAAGGACCTGCGAACACCTTAATGACATACCGACTCTAAAAGGACCTGCGAACACGTTCATGACATACCGGCTCTAAAAGGACCTGCAAACACCCTTAATGACATACCGGCTCTAAAAGGACCTGCGAACACGTTCATGACATACCGGCTCTAAAAGGACCTGCGAACACCTTAATGACATATCGGCTCTAAAAGGACCTGTCTCGTGTCTATGACGGGTCCTCGTGATTAGGTGTCCACCTGCAGGCACCAAGGTGAGTGCACCTGTTTACCCTGAGGATGTCACGGTAGAAAAGGTTTGTTTGAAGGGGAAACTCAACACACAAATTGTATTTTTTTCTTCTTCTGAACATCATGACAGTTTTTCTTGATCACTTTTAAACACATTTCCTGAAACAATAACCTCCGTTACCATGACTGTTAACACACAAATCAAAGCGGTTTGGTGGTTTGTAAAACTTCATAAAACATTTTACAAAATGTTACAATTCTGTCAAAACTCAAAATACACATCTCAGGACGAAATCCAAATCCATTGGGACCATCCTCTGCGCTGAGTGTTGGTGCTGCCCAAGCGGTCTCCTGGGATATTGGGCACAATCCTGGACGGGTCACCACTCCGACACAGGATGCTCAAATGGCTCGATCATCCCAGCAAGCTGGTACTCGTTTTGCCAACCTCACAAGGATGACAGGCTGAGTCAACCCCACTTGGTATTAATTCAATGTGCACAGCAGGATTTGAACTCAGGACTTTAGGATCCCAAGCCCACCACTCTCACCATAAAGGCAACACCAGGCATTCAAGATCAACTATTCCCATCAAAATATTACATTTGTCATCAAATGAAAAGATCACGTGAACAACCATTTCACAAAGGTGTAATTAATTAAATATATAAACATCGAAATGTTTCACCCTTTCATTAATGATTTATTCAGACCATTGATACCTGTTTACTCTTCTGATTTTATTGGACATTGTGTCATGTGACCATGCATGTTAACTAGTGTATGTCTCTCTTTCGGTTGACTTTGCCCCCAGATGACCCAGAAATCACTGAAAACTTGTACATTAAATCATAGTTTGCTGTAATTACAACGAAAACACTTTTTGAACAAAAAAAGAAGGTTTTCTCTGGCCATACATGTCGGGGGAAAAATTCCTCGCATGGTGGAGCCACCCGTGACTTGAATTTGCAGTGATGTCTTGACATGCCTCCTCCGTAGCCTGAAGAAGTGATGCCTACTTCTGGGGATAACGGTCATACACTACCCAGTCTCAGGTGGGGCGAAAAAACTCCTTCATGGGGTTCTGCAGGAATGTGTGGGAGAAACACCACTGAGAAGCGTGCGTGAGCTTCAAACCGTCCTCGGACAAGCACAGAGTGGTGGAAGTTGACATTGTCCCATACATACAATGACAAAGTTTGTCAACTCTGCCCTTCCAGAACTCTCTCTGTCTCTGTCTCTGTCTCTGTCTCTGTCTCTGTCTCTGTCTCTGTCTCTGTCTCTGTCTCTGTCTCTGTCTCTGTCTCTCTCTCTCTCTCTCTCTCTCTCTCTCTCTCTCTCTCTCTCTGGAAGTGTACTCGACAGCAAGCCCAACAGACGACCAAAAATAAAAAAAATTGTGATTTCTTGGGAATTCAAAACATTCAAACATCTGTTCACAGATCTCAAAAAAAAAATCATTACGGAAACATGTTTCGGATTCATTGTTATGTTTTGCACAAGGAAAGAAGACCTTCACATAAAACCACGTAAACCAACTTTCGTTTGTGAATTGTCAGATGCAGATCAAGAAAAATAAACAAAACAGTACAAATAGATGGTTTAAACAAAGCTTGTATGAGCAGGTAAAACCGTGTCTGGGGACTTACGACTCGCCCTGTGGACTGCGTGTGTTATGTGGGTCTATGGTGGCATGATGGGAGATTGCACCATTTCTCGAAATGGCAGCACAAATTCTGATATTTCCTCCATGCTTCCCGGAACATCAACTCGATGGTTGCTCACATCTCATTTGAAAGATTATGTGTGGATGTGCTCTTCCTCTCCTCCTCTCCTCCTCCTCTTCATCTTCATCGTCCTCTGCAAGCCCCAGCTTGTAAATCAGCTACCCTCTCGTACCTGCCCCATTTCTCTCCCACGACGACGAGTTCACCTGTGGTCCCTTTTATTCATGATTAAGGTCTGATAGATGATTGAAAAATTGAGCGATTTTCCATTTACACATGTGAAGTACAAATGAATGAAATTTTTTGAATTGATTGATTTCAGTTGCAAACATCTGGATTCAATGAGAAAACGAGAAAGTCTCACACGAACGGTGTGCTTCATGTGGAGGTTCGTGTTCAGTGTTTTGTAAAAGTGTGTTTTAGTTTTGGAATCTTTGTGAAAGCAAGTATTAAAACGCTCATGGGTTTTGCAAAGGAACCTGTTGTTTCAGTTGTGCAATTATTGGTTTTGGTGTTTTGAACCACATTTTGATTACCTCCGCCACCAAAGGTGGATGGAGGTTATGTTTTCACCCCTGGTTTTTCACCCTTGTCTGGCTGTCTCGTTTGTTACTTGCGAAAATTGAATATTCTTGAAAGTGTATTGGTTGGTTGCGCGTTATTACTTGGCGAAAACAAAATTCGCCAAGTATGTTGGTCTGTAGCGTTTGTCTGTCTGTCTGTCTGTCTGTTTCTCACACGATTTTTGGCCAGAGTTTTCAAGCAATCGTTCTGAATTTTTTGGTGTGTGTAGGTGACTGGCCATGGACAGCAACGCTTATTTTTGGTGAAGATCCGGAATCGGATCTGTGAATTTTTAAAGTGAATCTTCACCAATGAGCGGTAGGGCCAAAAATGATAAAAAGCATGATTTTTGAAAAATGTACTTGGCAATATCTCAATATCTCAAAAGGTTTTGGACGGATTCACACAAAACTTGGTGTACAGTTTGGCAGTGTCACTTGGAAGAATTGATTCAATTTTGGTGAAGATCCGGATGCGGATCTGAGAATTTTTAAAGTGAATCTTCACCAATGAGCGATAGGGCCAAAAACGATAAAAAGCATGATTTTTGAAAAATGTACTTTGCAATATCTCGATATCTCAAAAGGTTTTGGACGGATTCACACAAAACCTGGTGCACAGTTGGGAGTGCCACTCGGAAGAATTGATTCAATTTTGGTGAAGATCCAGATGCGGATCTGAGAAATTTTAAAGTGAATCTTCACCAATGAGCGATAGGGCCAAAAACGATAAAAAGCATGATTTTTGAAAAATGTACTTGGCAATATCTCAATATCTCAAAAGGTTTTGGACGGATTCACACAAAACTTGGTCCACAGTTTGGGAGTGCCACTCGGAAGAATTGATTCAATTTTGGTGAAGATCCAGATGCGGATCTGAGAATTTTTAAAGTGAATCTTCACCAATGAGCGATAGGGCCAAAAACGATAAAAAGCATGATTTTTGAAAAATGTACTTGGCAATATCTCAATATCTCAAAAGGTTATGGAGGATTCACACAAAACTTGGTGTACAGTTTGGGAGTGCCACTAGGAAGAATTGATTCAATTTTGGTGAAGATCCAAATCTTGATCTTGATACGATAATTATTTAATTTTAACTGATTCTTCACCATTGAGAGATGGGACGAAACATGATATGTAGCATGATATCTCAAAAAGTTGGGGAAGGATTCAGATGAAACTTGGTGGACGTGTTGTGTGTGTGTGTGCGACAAGGACTAATTGATTCGTTTTTGGTGAAGATCTGGATCCAGATACGAGAATTTTTATAGCGATTATTCACCATTGGGAGATCGGGCCAAAAACTATGTATAGCAGGATATCTCAAAAAGCTGTGGACGAATTATGACAAAACTCGGTGGAAGACTTGGTTAAGTCACAAGAACAAGCTGATTCGATTTTGTTTAAGATCCGGATTCAGATCCGACCTATCAGTGGCATAAAAAATGTCAACTATTCAGCCTGGCAGAGGTAGGCGCTTTACTGAGTGTCCTTCGAGTTTATATTGAGTTAGCAATCAAGAAAACTGAAATCACGGTCTAATTTGAAGGGAAATTTTTTTTTTTGCCAATCGCAAAGTGCCGACAAAAGCAAAAATAATGTCAACTTTCGATTTTCGCCAGTGACGTCACACTCAGAACCCACCTTGATCGAAATGGCGACCGACATAGAGAAACAGTGTATTTCATGCTCGGATTCCAATATTGATTCACCTTCATCCGTAGCGCTGAAAATCCTGGTGTTGACTTAACGGTTCAGATGTCTGGCTGAAGATCTTAGGGTCTTGAGTTCAAGTCTCTGTACAACCCATTGAATTAACACAAGGTGGGTTGACTCAGTCTGTCATCCTTCTGCAGTTGGCAAAATGAGTACCAGCTGATTGGTAACAGGGGTATTGCATCAGCGGCACAGCCGTACCCCCAGTAACTGATGCAGCCCAGCAGCCACAAGCTGCATATGAATAAATCTAGCAACTCTGAAGGTTCTCAGTACATATTTTGAAACTGATCAGTGGGATTTTGAAGAAACTGCCCGAGACAAAATTAGTGATGGAAATGCTTTCAGGGGAATTTTGGAGCCGTATCATTTTGAGCCTTCTCCGAGCAATACCGACGAAGAATGTGACGATGGAGGTGTTAATGAAGATGAAAATGCCAGTCGCATGTTCACTACAGATTGGAAGGTTTTGTTTTTCCGTTCAATTGACGGTTTATAAGGGATGTTGTATTAATTGATAAATCAGTTTGTATATTACTCCAGCAGAAATACTTGTCATCACCTAACAGCCGACACCACCCAGGCACACTCGGACACCACCAACAAAATGGGTGATGAATGCTTTGTCCCACCTTCGCAGGCTGACCAGGTGTCCTGTATGTTACGGTCAGGGTCAGGTATGGGAGCATGTGCCAGAACAGCGCGTCGCTGCGTCCACTTTCCGCCGGTACTCCAGGGGCCTCCGTCTGGCCATCCCCCAGGCAGATGCCAGGCCCATCCCCATCTCCTTGAGATGATGGTCAACCTGCTGTAACCATGAGGCACGTGGTCGGCCCACTGGCCTCCTCCACTCATGAGACTCCCTCGCTGAGAGAATCTGGTGAGCAGGATCAGCGTCAGGAAAACGAGCCACATGTCCATACAGCCGCAGCTGATGCTCACGGACTATGCAGGTAACAAATCTCATCCGAGTCTCTCTCAGCAACCGCTCGTTGGACACAAAATCCGACCAGCGATAGCCAAGGATTCTCCGAAGAGACCTGGTACCAAAGGAATTAAGTCTCCGTCTCAGATCCTTGGTCAAAGTCCAAGTCTCGCACCCATAGAGCAAGACTGGAAGTACCAAGGACCTGAAGACTCGGACTTTCGTCCTCCCGCACAGGTACCGGCAGCGCCACACCCCATGATCCAGTGAATCCATGACTCCCCAGGCCCGACCCAGACGTCTATTGACCTCCGGCTCACAACCTGCGGAGACATGAATATCACTGCCAAGGTAAGTGAATCTATCCACGACCTCAACATCCTCACCACAAACAGACACAGACAGGACAGCAGCATCCAAGATGTCACCGAAAGCCTGGATCTTTGTTTTGACCCAAGAAATCCGTAATCCCAACGGCTCCGACTCCTCATTCAGCACCTTGAGGGCCCCCAAGAGGATGTCTAAAGTCTCCGCAAAGATGACTGCATCATCTGCAAAATCAAGGTCCGAGATCTTGACATTGCCAAACGATGCACCGCAACTTGATCTCTCCGACATCCTCCCAAAAATCCAGTCCATACAAGTGCTGAAAAGTGTGGGGGCAAGTACACATCCCTGACGAACTCCAGTAACAACTGGAAATAAGTCAGAGACGGTACCACCACACTTCACAGCACTCTCAGTACCAGAGTAGAGTTCAGACATCAGATCGATCAGTTTCGGTGGCACCCCACGAAGACCAAGAATCCTCCAGAGGACATCCCGATTCACTGAATCGAACGCTTTACAGAGATCAACATAGGCTGCAAGCAGCCCTATGCCGAAACTCTCGTCTGCGTTCGGTGAGTACACGAAGTGCAAGGATACGGTCAATCGTTGACCTCTTTGGTGTAAAGCCTGACTGCTCTGGACGCTGGTGCTCAAGCAGATGGTGGCGAACCCTATCAAGAATTATCCGAGCAAAGACCTTGCCCGGCACTGAGAGCAGCGTCACCCTCGGTAGTTGTTGCAGTCTTGGCGATCACCCTTCCTTTCCAGAGAGGGACAACAAGGCCCTCTCTTCCAGTCAGTTGGGATGATGCCTGTGTTCCAGGCAGAGCACAAAACTGCATGCAACGACGCGAGTGCAGCATTTCCACCAGCCTTGAGAAGTTCGGCATGGATGCCACAGATCCCTGGAGCTTTGCCCCGTTTCAACTGGTTCACCGCAGCCCGTGTTTCCACAAGCGATGGTGGACCACAGTTGATTCGAAGGTCAGCAACAGGGATTGTAACACCCTTGACGTCCAACTCGACAGCTGGGGGATCAGCCTGGTACAACCGCTCGAAGTAACCGGCCCAGCGGGCCTTCACTTCAGACTCCTCTGTCAAGAGCCTACCACTCTCTGCTCGAACTGCAGTGCTCCGAGGGATGGGCTTGGATGAACGTAATGCGCGAATTCCCCTGTAAGCGGGACGAGAATCACCTGTCCACAGGTGATGCTCTACCCCCTCACAGATTCCTCGCACATAGGCCTCCTTGTCCACCCTCAGTGCACGTACAGTTTTACGCCTCAGCTCCCTGAACAGCTCAGCTCTGCCATTCAGCCTGGCCCTGCGACTCTGGTCAATGGTATCGAGTGTCCCTTGAGAGACAAAATTCTTCTTTGCCCTGCGGTGAACTCCAAGGCATCCACCAGCAACATCAAGGACGGTGGTCTTGAAGGTGTTCCACAACTCTTCAGGACCCCCCAAAGCACCCAGACCCCCCAAGTGTCCACTCAGCCTGTTCGCAAACTCCTCAGTTACTCTCTCATCCCTGAGCTTGGCAACATCCAGCCTAGGCTGGGATGGTACCATTCTCCAGGATTTAAGGTGCAGCTTTAGAGTTGCTACAACAAGCCTGTGGTCAGTATTGAGGAACTGAGCACTCCGGTAGACCCTGCAGTTCTGGATCATCCTCCAGCGACCGTCAATGAGGACATGGTCAATCTCCTTTGCCACACCGCCAGCGTTGGAATACCAAGTCCAGCGATGAGCTTGCGGGCGCTGAAACCATGAACCAGCCACCCTAAGTCCATGACTTCTTGCAAAGTCAAGGAACTTAGTGCTATTCTGGTTCATAGTTCCTGACCCATGGGGACCAACACACACCTCATAACCATCCCTATCAGTTCCAGTCGATGCATTGAAATCCCCCAAGACTAGAAGTGTATCTCGTCTGGGGCACTGATCAACCACAGACTCGAGTGTGGCGTAGAATGTGTCCTTCACGGTAACATCACTCAACTCAGTCGGAGCATAAATAGAGACCAGGGAAATGACACCTAAGGAGTGACGAATCCTTAATCTCATAATACGCTCGTTGACCGGTGTTACCTCAATTATCATTGGGGTCAGCTTATTCGACACAGCTACAGCAACTCCTTGGGTATGGTAACCATCAGAGCGACCAGACCAATAGTAGGTGTAACCACCCACCATTATCTCGCCGCAATCCGGTCTCCGAACCTCAGAGAGAGCTGCAACCCCGATGTCCAAACGCTTGAGCTCAGATGATAACAGAGACAGGTGATCATCCTCTCTTAGGGATAGGACATTCCAGGCACCCACCCGAAGGGACCGCCTCAGGTTAACCCAAGGAGACCGCCGTCTGGTGGACGACACCTCAGCACCACTCCGACACACTCTCCCGCAATCTGACCCAGGGATGTTACCCCGTGGTTTCCCTCCTATCAAAGATTGGGGGTCCCGAAGGCTTTGCCCCAATCCCATCATCCGGTGAGCTGCCCTGCGAAGGGAAGCTGCACAGGAGGTACTCCCACGGAGTGGGTTTTCAGATTTTTTTGCGTTTTTGCGTTTTGCGGAATGAAGCGTTTTACGGTGGCTGGAGTGCAAATCCTGCCACCAACCTCCTAATAAGAAGTAACCCAACTGCAGGAGGACGTCCGCAGACACAGTTGGGCACTAGATATGGATGGCCGTTGGCTCACAAGGAGCTCCTCCGCCCTTTGACAGGTTTTGTTTTTAATCCTGCTGGGTGTCCATATCCAAACACCCTCCTCACCAGAAAACCTGGTGGGGGAGACGGTTTAGTCGCCGACAACCCGACCATGGAACAGGTTAGTACAGGTTTACATGGTACCTGTAGCAGGTCACAGATCGAACCTGACCTGACGAACAACAACAACAACGAACAATCCCTATGTTACGGGATCATCCTGTTTCATACTTTCCCGGGATGTCATTTGTGTCTGTGATAATTTCCGTGCCATGTCCATGTTGTGTCTTGTCGATGTCCTGACTCAGTGGACACACAGACAAATAAACTACACAGACATTTCAGGCATGCAAACCCTCATTCTTTCTCTTTTCTTGAATATGCCAATCGTACTGAATTTGAATTATCCTTGGTTGATAATTTATTAGATCTCAGAGTTGATGAAATAGCATTCAAGACACTGGAATCTAGGTTTTCGAGCTCTTCAGATATGTAGGGCAAGGTGACAGCGGTGTTAGCAAGCACATCTTGAAAGGTGAGATCAGTCGCCGGCAGGCCAACACAGGTGTTTGATTTACCATTCAAATCACCTGTGTACATTTGCTGGTACCTGGGTAGAGATGGTCTTAGTTTTGCGCGACGGCTGTTTCTTCCGCATAATCTTGGGGATGACATCCTCTTTCAATCATGGTGCATAACCACAAGATCTAGTCATCTCTGTTGTTTCATAACAGAGCTCTGTAAAATGTTCAGAGCACAAAAGCGAACATTTTGTAGGCCCGATCCACACTCAGGTGTTTCAGACAAACCTCGTCCAATTTCTGGCAAACGTAGCATCTTTCGGCCATTGGTGTAGCATGAAACTGGGGGAAAAATTTATATTAATGTATTCTAAATTGTAACAAATGGAGTTTTAGAAATGTAACTTTTATGCTGCAAGTTGAATTGGCTGTCCTTTCTAGCCAAGAGACTTTTGCCCTAAATGTTGATAAATGTCTTGGTCTGGAGCAGAGTGACCTGAGCTGATAACAGCGAACCTTTGCCTCAAAATGTACGAAGTGGCTTCTCGTCTGAAGGACACGTCTGCAGTCTGGGTTGATAGCCCCCACCACTCTCTCATGAAAGCATAAAATGCTTTGAAATGGAAAATTGTTTCAGTGCAAGCACGTGAGGAAGTATTAGAATCTCAGTAGCTTGTACTCCTTGGAACTGACCAAGTACGAAGTTAGAATAAAACTCTCTGATGTAATGTGGAAGTGAATTGAATCAGGTTGGTCTAACTGTTAACTAAATTAAGAATAAATGAAATCGAACCAAATAATATTGCAATCAATGGGGATTCTTAAGTTCATTGTATGAGGGTGAAATGTGTATGGTGGATAATTAGAAAATAAATTGTTTCACAAGGAAGGACTTGTGTGGACATCAGTTTTATCAGTGTCAATGGGTTTTATGCAGGATTTTATAACCAAATCGGACAAACGTTAAACTCTGCCTGAAGTCAAATAGGATTCCACAATCGGCCAGGTAGAATCGTTCAACGATCACAACGGGGTGGGTTAAAAAAATCCACATCAGTTGGCGCTGTGACTTGGATTCGAACCTACGTTGGTGCGGTGCTCGTGACCGGAGGTGCTTAATCTGCCATAGGCAGTGCCTGGAGGAACAAGTGCTTGAGCGAAGGTAAGGGAGAGCACTCTCAGCAGGTAACGCATTTCGAACAAAGAAAAGTTCTTTGTAACATAATTTTATTGATAGAAAGAAGAGGATCCGGTGGAGAGAGTCCGTTTTAAAGTAAACGATAAGTACTGTAGTTGTTTTAGAAAAGTGCTGGAGAAGAGGAATCATATGACAAGAATAGGCTCGACGAGGAGCCAGACGAGTAATTAAATGGGCATGATGAAGCGACATGCCACATATTTGCATTGATACGGACCTGCTGTGAGAGAGAGGCCGAGGACACGGCTGAGGCGCCGAGATAGGGTTAAAATAGATAAATATTACAAGTTACCTGCTTGTAAGAGTTATAAGAGTTACTTTTTGTTCATTGAACTCACTGGAAGTTTGTTAGCAGTGAGGTTGTTATATTATATTGTGTGGATGTTTTACGGATTTGTAAATGCAATGATTTGCACGAAAGGTTTTGTCAAGTGCAGGAGACGATTGACCGGCTGGGAGCGTGGTTGGTGATTTGCATTGAGATGCATGTGTTGCTGAGAGTAAAAAATAAAAAAAAAGAAACTTGTGCGAGTCCAATATTCACTGCAATGAAACGTGTTCTGTTGGGATTTTGACGATATTTTAACTCGTGCTGAATTAAGCTGTGGGTCTGTTTGGGTTGGCATGTTATGCATTCTTGGCGTTGTATTTCCACGCGAAGGTCGCAAGTTGCGACAGTGCAGCTCGCCCCCTCCACTGGATCTGTGCGGGGTGGCATGTCTTGACACTGAGTCTGTGTTCGAGTCTTTGCTTTAAGTGTGAAATTCGATTCATATGCAGTTTCAAGAGGATGGGGGGCTATTTTGTCGAAGTGTGCATGCCGTTGGCAATGACTTTAAAATGATATAGAAATGTGATTGGTATTTGTCACGTGATCACACGCGAGTCTATGAGATGCAATGCTCGTTAGTGTGTGTGTTGAAGCCATGACAGAGTAATGCTAAACTGTGGGTTTTGCCTGTCTTCGAGTTTTTCTTTTCTTCCCACCGGATGTGGAGAGAACTTCCTGTTCCTTGTTACTTGGTGTTTGTGGCACACCCTCTCTACTGAATCTGTTTAAAGTGAAGTCCATTTTGGAAAAAGTGTTAAAGTTTTATTTAAAAACCATAGGGATTTTGAATAAATTGAAATAACAATTGTGAATGTGGGATATATATATATATATATATATATATATATATATATATATATATATATATATATATATATATATATATATGTATGTATGTTTGGAATGTGAGGTCTTGGGAGTTGAGCTCTCGCTGGCATTGCGATGATTTGTAATGACACAACCCGGCAGGTTTAAGTGCTGGGCAAGCTCTGAGGACGTGTCAGAAATGTTTTGAAGATTTGATCTGAGTTGTAACCATTGTACTTAAAAGATGTGATTTAAATGTCGAAACATGATTTGGAATGATTTAAAATTGATTTGATGATGTTTATCACGTGGGGCGATTCACAGGTAATTGATGATTCCCTCGGATGGACGTTGAAATAGGCATATTGTTTTATTCGTCTGTGATTGTTGAGGTTGCCTGAACTTGTGCTGGGAAGGCAATGGCAAACAACCCAGTGTAACCCCTTGATCGATTCAGTCAAGGTAAATTCATGATTTAATTGGATAGACGCTGAAGATTTAATTTTTCATTTATGGATTTTAAAAGGAAATATTTTATTGTTTTGACCAAAAAGTTATTTAAGAGAGATTGGATGTTTATTGGTCTGAAGTTTAAGATGCTTTTCCCAAGACTGGGATAATTTGGGGAGGGTCTAGCTGCATGTGTAGACAGAGTGTTTGAGCTGCAATTTAAATGATATTCGCCAGGTGACAGATTTGACAAGTGATTTGACAATTTTTGTACAACTGTTTAAAATGATTTATTTGTTTTGATAAAGGAAAATGGATTATTAATTGAGAAGGTCAGATGAAGTGATAGATGGTTTGTGTTTGTGAGTTGGAAAAATGGCAGCATGTTTGCTGTTTTGGTGAGAGAGAAGTGGACAGATGGAGAAATGTCAGAGATTTAAAATGTCGATGGAATTCAGTGTTGTTTTGGAGAGTTTGGTTAAACATTATTTTTGAGATATTTTACGCTCTGCAGCCAAGGATGCTCTGCAGCTCAGTAACTGTGTTAGTTACTTTCAGACTAAGCTCATAAAAACAGAAAATTGGGGGAAAGGACTCATTGGGAAGGAACCATCATGTTTCTTTTAGTTGTAATAAATATAAACTTTTGTTTTGAGATTTCAAATTGAGAATCCTTTACCTAAGGACTTTGTCAATCTGTTAATTGAGGATAAGGAAAAGTTACTGAGAATTAAATCAAGATAAAAAAAAAATGGCAGTTGCTCTGGAACTATTTGTTAATGAAACTGTAAATTGTTTAGCAGATGTGAATGTTAAAATGGTAACTGTGCAAAATCGATTTGGATTCGGTTCTTGAAGAAATAGATTACTTTCATATTTTGCGATAAATGATGGAATATTTTTGTGAAAAGAATTATTGATCGCAAATTGGAACCCTGATAAAGACTGTTTGCTTTTACATGGAAATAGCAAATGAGATTAATGTTTTGAGTAAAGATACAACTGAGATTTCTGTATATTTTAGTTGTCATTTAGGGAAATAATAAGGAAAAAGATAAATTATTGATAATGTAAGTTGAATGCTTTGGAAGAACCTATGTCAGTCTTGTGGAAATACATGAGATCATGATGTTTACCCATGATGTTTACTCAATGTTAACTTTGGTTTTGTTTGTTTCGGAGTGTTGAACGCAGTTAAACTATGAAATGTACGCTTTCGTCTAAATGAAGCTTGGAAAGAACTTTCACACAAAGATTGGACGATGGGAGAACCCAGATTTGGGTGATTGAGCATTCAACACGTGATCATGCCCCTTCCTGAGGAGATAAGATGGAGCAATGTGGGAAAAAAAAGAAAGAAAAAACCCACTGAGGAGAAGGTTGAGCAAAGTCTTAACGTCGGCGTTGTGTGGTGCCTGCGTGGAGGAATGTTCTCAGCCACACTCTCGATGGCCGCTCTGCAAATACATCGTGAACTTGCTGTGGTTGCTTCAATGCACGACAGGCCTGGAGTTCCACACTGCGAGTCGTTTACAACATGTGTTCCTTTTCGTCTCCTTCAACCCAGTGTCCAGCCCAAACTTGTACTTGCCCACATCTACCTTCTCCTCAGCTCAAGGAGTGCTTCGATTGTGTTTCCCATTGGGTGCTGCTCTCTCCACACCCTGACCTGTTTATCTTCTGACTTCGGGTAGCATGTTTTCAATGTGTGACACATGCTGATGAACAGGCCATAAATTGAATGGAAACTCACTCATTTTCTGATATGAGCACTCACTGCCATTGTTGATTGAACTTGAGTCATGGAAATATTTTCTCCTTCAGGAACAGGACATGGTAATCATGTGTAAGAAAAAATTATTCAAATTTTCCTTAAAAAAAAAACCGGGGAGTGTGGGGGAAAAATTTACATTAATGTATTCTAAATTGTAACAAATGGAGTTTTAGAAATGTAACTTTTATGCTGCAAGTTGAATTGGCTGTCATTTCTGGCCAAGAGACTTTTGCCCTAAATGTTGATAAATGTCTTCGTCTGGGGCGGTGTGACCTCAGCTGATAACAGCGAACCTTTGCCTCAAAATGTACGAAGTGGCTTCTCGTCTAAAGGACACGTCTGCAGTCTGGGTTGATAGCCCCCACCACTCTCTCATGAAAGTATAAAATGCTTTGAAATGTAAAATTGTTTCAGTGCAAGTACCTCAGGAATTTAGAATCTCAGTGGCTTGTGCTCCTTGGAACCGATCAAGTACCAAGTTAGAATAAAACTCTCTGATGTAATGTGGAAGTGAGTTGAATCGGTTTGGTCTAACTGTTAACTAAAGTAAGAATAAATGAAATAGAACCAAATAATATTGCAATCAATGGGGATTCTTAAGTTCATTGTATGAGGGTGAAAAGTGTATGGTGGATAATAAGAAAATAAATTGTTTCATAAGGAAGGACTTGTGTGGACATCGGTTATCAGTGTCAATGGGTTTTATGCAGGATTTTATAACCAAATCGGACAAACGTTAAACTCTGCCTGAAGTCAAATAGGATTCCACAATCGGCCAGGTAGAATCCTTTAACGATCACAACAAGGTGGGTTAAAAAATCCACATCATGGAAAAAAATTCCAAAAAAAACCCTTATCGGACTTGGTTTGTATTACTTCAAACACCAAGGATGAGGCGTACTTTTGGAAAATCGAAAATTTTTCACCGCTTGAGATAAATTATATCGCAATGTCACCCGTCGACAGTACAAATATGGTGGTTGACTTCTCAGTGTGTCATCATGGCTAATCATGAAGGAGAAGAAGAAGAAGATTTAGATCTTTAATCGCAAAATTACTTACTTTCTGAATAGTAAAAAGACACATCGTATCTATTTTGTAGGGTATCAAGAGATAGATTAGCATTGAGGTGGTCCGAGCGTTTGGATTTCTCTTTAAGGACAACTATGTGCCCTGTTTGTTGTTTTACCTGTGTAACCAGCAGATGACAAGAGACAGAAGGATCTTTAAGAAGTAAGATTGTTGTGGGGCCGAGTTTCGGTGGCGAGCACGACCGCTAGATGGAGTCGTTGAGTCTGCTCCACCGAACACGCGGAATTTATAGGTCGTCACCCCGGATAACTCTGGAGCCGACGGGTCCCTTATCGGACCGAAGATCGCCAATAGGTCGACCGTGTGGGATAGGGTCGATTGCCAATTTCAATTTACCTAAATACCCACGTCGTCCAAACTACCGGGGAAATTCACCCTCGGCAGGATCTGCACGATCTGGGCCGTTACCGAGCCAGATCTGAGCCGTTACCAAGCCGGATCCGAGCCGTACCCCGAGCGGAGAGTACCAGAATCCTGCCGAGCCCATTTCATGATTATGGCAGCAATAAAGCCCCCTAGTTCCCGTTAGGAGCACGGCAAACCAATGATAGAAACAGAAACGAGCTGATACATTTAACAAAATGGATATTTATTTACAATAGGCAGGGAGGGGAAGACAGAAGAGCAGAGTTATCCGACGATAAAAGAAATGGAAATTTATACACAAGCACTTGTGCAGTTGCAACTTAAAGACGGGCCCACACACAGACACACACACACACCCAAAATAAATTGACCTCAATGGTCTTTATTGAAGGCTTCCAGCTCGAGGACAGGTGAGCTGGAGACCAGAGCCTGTGCTTGGACCTGTCCACCTCGTGTGGTCTTCGACGATCCGGCTCGGCGGGACTCAAACCCGCAACACGACGCCACTCCAAGCACCAGGTACCGCGCTCTCCAACCGGCCACGCACCAATCGACCAAGGAGAAGATCAGAGGCAACGATGATCCAGCTCGGCAGGACTCGAACCCGCAACATGATGATGATGATGATCACCACGACGACGACCACCACGACCATGACTACGACCCTTTTTCACCACTATGACGACCTCCACCACCTCGACCCTTTTACCACCACGCCGACCTCCACCACCTCGACCCTTTTACCACCACCACTACCCAGCCTGGCGTTTCTTATATTCCTTTTTACTCCAGGGTGAGCAAATCGCCGTCTGAGGTGCTCTCCACCCTCATTGGACGGGGTGTCGTGGGAAGGTCACTCTCTGTGGTCATCTAAATCCCATTGGCCAGGGTGCCCTGGGAAAGGTCGCTCTCTGTGGCGTGATTGGACAAGGGGCATGCCCCTGCCTTCCTGGGCGGAGTCCCGGTCTGAGGCGATGGAAATCTCCGCCCACGTACGTGGGCAATGGCATCGGTGTGTGAAGTGAAGTGAAGGAGGTTTGTTGTAAATGAATCTCCGCAGCGCACACATGTAATTCCCGTTAGACACAGGTAGGGGGCCCTAACTATAAACACACACTTACCGATATAACTGTTCTATAAGGACCTGAATGTTGAGTGCAGTAAGCTTCCAAATTCGTAACAATATTTATTAAACCCTACACCACTGTTAAAGCAATAATACTGATTAAAAGAAACCCTTCATGACTTTCCTAAGAATCCCAAATTAACAAAGTACCAATGTCACAGATATTGATGCAACTATTAATTAACTCATGACTTTCAAGGTGGGAAATTATCTCAGGTAACCAGTTTATAACATAAACCCCAGCAGGTTATAAATGGGTGAAAGGTTGGCTGTGAACAAGTTCAAAAGGATCTTGTCTGGTGAGTGTGCACAGGATGAATTTGACAGGCCAGTCTCATTGCAAAAATCCTCAGAGGGTGAAGGCTTGTATCACCGAAGTATGCAGATGAACCCGAGTCCACAGGGCAAGATGTGTGAGACGTTGAAAACGGGACTGCACACTGTGAAGGACAATGTGTACTGGCAGCAGGTGAGGAGGGAGTGAAGGAACCAGATGGTTGTCGTCTCAATGCAGCCAGCGAGGAAATGCCTGCTTTGAGGTTGTCTCCGATACAAAAGGGGGCAGCAGAGTCAACGAGTTGATGGACCAGTGGATGAGAACAAACAATGTGCAGTGGGGGGTGAGGGTTGTTCTTTTAAGTCAGGGATTGGAGTCGCTGAGTCAGTCCCGGTTCGTGTACAGAAGACTCCGGATTCAACCTTTTCTGGATGAGCCAACTTTAAATTGAATTTCGCCACATGAAATCCAGTTCATGTCAGTCCCTAAATGTTCCCTCTCTCCCCTCTCTACTGATGTAAACTGTCAGAAAGCCTTTTGTCTGCTTTGATCCAGAGTGGTTTATTGCTGGTAAGGTCACAGGCAGCTGTCTGGTTATTCTTATCTCATTTTGTTGTGAATTACAAAGGCTTTTCCAGAGCCTTGACATGGTTCATTGTGACTCGACAGGATTTTAAACAAGCCAACTTGGACATAATAATAGTTTTACCCAGTATAGTTGACTTTCATCCCACAGCACAATTTACTGAACTTTTACGACAATAAATACACCTTCACAACATAACAATTAACTGTCACCTACAGCACAATTGACTGAACTTTTACGACAATAAATACACCTTCACAACATAACAATTAACTGTCACCGACAGCACAATTGATTGAACTTTTACGACAATAAATACACCTTCACAACATAACAATTAACTGTCACCTACAGCACAATTGACTGAACTTTTACGACAATAAATACACCTTCACAACATAACAATTAACTGTCACCTACAGCACAATTGACTGAACTTTTACGACAATAAATACACCTTCACAACATAACAATTAACTGTCACCGACAGCACAATTGATTGAACTTTTACGACAATAAATACACCTTCACAACATAACAATTAACTGTCACCTACAGCACAATTGACCTGTTATACTGTTCACTAATAAGGTTCCGAGTGTAAAATGTGTTCTTTTGCTTAATCCAAGCTAAAATACACACGATTTGCAGTCTGGGGGTTTTCTGCAAGTGTGGTGAAAATCTGAGGTCCTCATTTCCACCAACAAAGCTTTTTCACCTCTAAAACCTCGTGGTGCCTTGTTAAGTCTGTCTCTGGTGTTTGGTCCCCTTCCATCCCTTCCCTCTCTTCAAATGGCACTACAGCTGACTCTGCTTGTGAGAGAAGGCTGAAGGCCTCAATTCAGTGTTTGCTTCCAAATCTTGTGTCCCCAACCACTCACTCTCTGTTCCCATCCTTCCTTGTTGTACCCAACTACTCCTGAACTCTGTGTTTTTTGCACCAGATAATGTGGAGAAGGTTCTTTCAACTCTCGACTCTGAGTCTGTTGCTGGTCCAGATGGCATCAGTTCACATTTCCTGAAAACCTGCTCTATTGGTTTTGCACATCCTCTCTCTGTCCCTTTCAACCTGTCATTTGTGCTAGGTCATCTTCCATCCACTTGGAAATCTGCCAACATCACTGTACTTCATAAAAAGGTGCAAAAATTGACCCCCTCAACTGCAGACCTATCAGCTTACTTCCAATCATCAAGGTCATGGGATCCATCATTACAGTTGATATGAAAAAAACTTCCTTTTCTCCAACAATCTCATCTCATATCCCCAATTTGATTTAAGACCAGGTCGCTCCACCTTGGATATGCTGTTTCTACTCACCCAACAATGGATGGAGACCACCAATGTCAGACATGAGATCAGGGCTGTCTCTGGAAATATCTTGTGCTTTTGATGCACTCTGAAATCCTGCCTTACGCTCGAAACTGTCTACCTTTGGCATCCAAGACCAACTCCACACATTGCTTACTGACTTCCTCTACTCTCGTAGCCAACGTGTGGCTCTCAATGGAATCCTTTCATCTCCTCTCCCTGTCAAAGCTGAAGTGCCCCAAGGTCGTGTTCTATTCCTGATCTTCATCAATGATCTCTCTAACTCTGGAAAACCATCTTTATCTATTTGCTGATGACTCCACCCTCCATGACATTGCTCATCATTCAGACAGGCAGGATGCAGCCTCAGTCCTCTCTTCAGACCTTGAAAAAAAAAATCACAAGCTGGTCAAACACTTGGAATATGTCTTTCCATCCTGACAACTCTCGCAATCTTGCAATCTCACCATCTCTCTCCGAAAGGACTGTCTGTCTCCTCCCCTCTCCCCCCTATCTGCTTTCTTCACAACACTCTTGAGAAGGTTCACTCATTCAAACTCCTGGGTCTCACTATCAACCATGATCTTTCTTGGGCAAACCAAGTTGGGAGATCCTGAAGTGGCAGAAGGCACTCAGGATCGGGTTTGATCGTTGCATTTGCGATTGTGTTGCCAAGAAGGTCAAGAGATATTGCAGAAAATACACTTTTGTCATTGTTGAATGTCAGATTATATTTCGTCGTGGCATTGACAAATGTATTCAGGTTTTTTATCGTAATATGCTTGGTTCTTTCTGAACACCGTGACATTGTCCACGTAAGCAAACGTATCTTCTAAATCTTCCTCCAAGATAATGTTGATAATTCGCTGGAAGCTTGCAACACCATCAGGAATGCTGAATGGCATCCTGTGGAACTGGTACAATCTCTGGAAAGTTTCAAGCACTGTATATGGTTTGTCTTCTGCTTTGATGGGGATTTGATGATAAGCACTGCACAAATCTATCATTCTAACAATCCGACATTTTGCTTCATTTCTGACCATTTCATCAACTCTTGGCAATGGGTATGTGTTGAGTCGAGGAAAACAGTTGATTGTTTGTGAATATAATCAATGACCATCCATGTATTAAGGTTCTTGTTGGTTGTCATTAATACTTGGGCATGCCATGGAAATTCGCTGGGTTCATTAATTCCTTTGTCAAGAACCATCTTGGTTTCAGATTCAATAAAATTGGTATCTTCACTGGTATAACATCTGGACTTCACAGCCATTGGTTTGCAATTGGAAGTGAGATTGGCAAACAATGAGGGTGGAGAGGCTGTCACAGTGACAAGTCGACAATCTGTTTGAGGTGGCTTGGCTCCATCGAAGGGAATCTCGACACTTGTACGCTGCTTCAGAAAGTCGTGACCCAGGAAGACGTGAGCGCATATAAGTCCTGAAGAACTTACAGCCTAACATCCACTGTAGGTACATTCTGATAAAAGGAGCTCAACGATGCAATATCCTCAAACATTTGAGTGCAGGGAAGTCGAGGCCATGGAAACTTCACCATCAGCAGGGAACAGCTCGCTCACACTTGTGAGCGTTCACCAGTTTCTTACTAACAAGGCTTTCAAAGCTTTCAGTATCTATCAATGCATCGACTGACAGTCTGTTTGTCTGTGCATTCACAATAGCTTTAGATAGGTACCTCGGTGAAGCAGCAGAGATCATTGCAAGAGTGGGGAGAGCTGATATTGGTTTGGAGGAAGATGACTTCCATATTGTAGAGAAATGACCTTTTTTATCACAGCTGTTGCACATAACATGTTTGGCAGGGCACTTGCTACGAGGATGCCTATTGTATCCACAGAAGAAACACTTCGCATTCACAGCAGCAGAGGTGGCCCTAGTAGTCGAGGTTGTTGGTTCCAGAGGTTGTTTGCTTCCGTGGATGATTCAAGAGCTTCTCGGGTCGTTGTCGCAGCAGCGTTAACAAGGAACACAGGCCACACA
>NC_140977.1:30179960-30312460 GCF_056783735.1 Eptatretus burgeri
TGTATGAACAACATCTAACCAACTGAATGTTCGATTGTAAGGTCTGAAGCACCATAATCTGGAGATGATGTATCCTGGCGGTGTAGCCGGCTAAAGCCTCATCGGCGGTGTACAACACTTTTGTCGCCGACATGTTTGAAGTTATCGTTATTCAGTAATAATGAAACTACTGAAGATTAACAACGGTTTCTTTCGTTCCCATTGAACTTCAACAAAGAATAATGTTGTATAAATATAATAAACATTGTCATGTTTTACAGTGGCCGCTGCGGATCAAACTGGAAGAGTTTCGCAATTTAATTTATTTTCAGAAACGATTTGGTTGCCGACACTTCGCGGAAGATCTCAGGGGGGTAAGGATCCCATTTTGTTGGGAATGAGGTTTCCTTGTTTCATGAAAACAATTTCAGTTTGAATTTGAATTTGAACAAATCTCATTTGAAGCGATTCATAATGAATGCAATGTTTCCAACGTTAAACGTCATTTTGTAATGATGACGTCATGTGCTCTTTCACGGTTGTGGGAAATAAATTAAACCTGTTGTAGTTAAAATTCGCAGTCGATTCGGATTGTTTTCTTCCAAGATTCGCGATGTGATGTGGATTATATTTTTTTTTCCTCACGTTTATCGGACATTATTTGTTTTCTCGAGCGTGTTTCACGTGAATGTTTCAGTTGAAATGTTTTTGACGGATTAAAAAAAATAATAATAATGTTTACACATTCTTCTTCCACTTCGCGTTCCTTCTTGGTTTTCTTCGAGTGTGTTCCATCACCAATATGCTTACAGAGCGCTCGCCAAGCGGCTTAAGCACTTAAGCAAGCATTCCAGTCGAAGCGGTGGATAAGGAACGGCTGGCTTGGCAAGCGATGGCAAGCTTATTGACGATTGAACACACCCCCTGTGTCTAACTCAAAACCTGGAGGGTGCAGGTTGCAGGTCAGGACGATTGCAGGAGTGAAGAGGGTGGATAGAAGGAGGATTGATGAAATGACGGACATCGGTGCACAGAGGAATTTGATGGGGAGATTGGTAAAGCGCCGGCTGAAGTAAACGAGCTCGAATGAGCTAAGATCCTCGTCCTCTTAATGATGACGTCATAAAAACGAATATGACGTCATTGTGATGTATCAGATTTGCGATAAATTATCTGTGCTAATGCCCGGCTTGATTCCCGCAAACAAAATTCAAACGGCTTGCCAAGTTTCGGAGATAATGGTACAGGCGATTTCCATTAGCGGCGATATTATGACGTCAACTTTTTTTTCTCGGAAGAATTTCCAAAATCGGAGATGGTTTCTGCCTGCGCGTGGGCTTTCTGCATATACATGGCAAGTTTCACGAAGATCCGATGAAAACTCTGGGTTGTGAAACAAAAAATGTCAAAAAATAGGAATGATGTCATAAAATTGATATGACGTCATAGTGATGTATCATATGTGCGGTAATTCATCTCTGCTAATGCCCCGTTCGATTCTCGCAAACATAATTCAAAAAGCTTGCCGAGTTTCGGAGATAGTTTTTTGGGCGATTTCCATGAGCGGAGATATTTTGATCTCATAACTTTTTTTTCTCAGAGGAATTTTCAAAATCGGAGATGGTTTCTGTCTGCGCAGGGAATTTTTACACATATACGTCAAGTTTCAGGAAGTTCCGATGAAAACTGTAGGCTGTGAAACGAAAAGGTCCACAAGAAGAAGATGAAGAACAACAACGTGAGTAAGACTTGGAGATCCTCCACGAGGATCTAACAGCACACCTGGTGTGCATCGAGGAAGATAGACTTCTGAAGACGGCAGATGTTTGAGAAGATCGAGGCAGGAAAAAAAAATTGGTTGAGAAAAAGATGGGAGGATTGTGTGACGAGGGATGTCAGGAAGGTGGAGAGAGATGTCTGGTGATGGAGGGCGATGGGAGAGTGTTGTGGACATGGCAGAGTAACAGCTCCGTACCAGTCAGCCTCACCCCCAGTATAAATGGATTTTAAGGAAGAGCATACATATATTACCTTGTTTTTATTTTTATTCGTCCCCTACTGGTTTCACCAGAGGGGACTGTGGGCTTGCTGTCTGTCTCTCTGTCTGTCTGTTTGTCTGTCCTTCCTGTGGTTTTTCAGGCTTTTTTCCCATACCCTTTAACCTTTTCAGCTGAAACTTGGTGCACGGCCTTATTATGATAAGTTACAGAACATGTTCGACTTTCAGGGTGTTTCATCAATTTTTCACAGTTATGCCTTTTTTTTGACTTAGAAAATAGCACTTCGGGAGGGGACATGGATTGCAAAGCAATTCTTGCTCTTGTTCATTATCCATCTATCCATCCATCCATTGGGACCATACTCTGTGCAGAATGTTGGTGCTGCCTTAGCAATCTCTTTGGCTATTGCACACAATCCTGGACGGGTCAGCATTCCCATACAGGATACCAGCAAGCTGGCACTCATTTTGCCGACCTCGGAAGGATAACAGGCAGAGCCAACCCCACCTGGTATTAATTCAACAGCCAAGTGGGATTTGAACTCAGGAACCTAGGATCCCAAGCCCACCACCCTAACCAAATTAAGCCAACACCAGGCATTGTTCATTATGATGTTATAGGATCACAAGCAATGGCAGTTTAAATGTAAGATTTGATGAAAAACACCCGGTCCCGAAGGGAGCAAGGAGGGCAACATTATGTTGTGTTATACTGCACTATCATGACCTACCCTGCGCTGCCCGGTAGGTTGGGGGAGGGGGGTTGAGGGTTACTTGGCATTGCCCAGCTGGGTGAGCTTTTCCCAGCAGTGGTTTTGGGACATGTTCGCTGCCTGATAGGTTGGTGGGTGGCGGTGAAGGGTACCTGGCATTGTCAGGCTGGGTGAGCTTTTCCAGTGGTGGTTTTGGGAGATGTTAGACATTGAAAAGCAACAGAGTTATTGGCCTCATATTGTTACCTTTTGTCTTCGGGCTGGCGGCAGCAATGCTTGACCCCACATCCCAAGATACACTTTATAGTGGCCTTTGGTAGCCTCATAGCAGACTTTAATGTCAACTTGTGGAAGCTTAAAATCTTGCCCAGATTCTGAAGTACCTACACCCAAAATTTGGGGCCTCTACATGCGATGGTAGGACCGTGAAAGAATAATGTACAAACAAACAAACACACAAAACACTTGACAATATTTATAAGATTATGATATGATATATTATTTATATATATTTTTTTATATATTTGTATATATATATATTTCATTAATTAAATAAATAACAATTAAATATTTATTTATATATATTGTTGAAACATGTGTGGTGTGATGAGCACTCCCCCGATCTCCATTGGACATAATCTGATGGCAATCATCCTTGTCGCATTCCACATGTTTCGATTTACCTGCCGATCGCATCACGTGCCTTCTGGTTGAATGCTTTGCATTCGTGGGAACAACCGTCTGGGTGTCAGACGGACGGTTCTTCTTTACGGATTATGCGGTTTCACTGTGTGAGACATAATTTGCGGCGATGCTCACCATAACAGTCAGGAGGTGTGTATGTAGACGTAGACGTATACTGTTATGGATCCGGAAACCATATGCATTCAACATACAGATGTCCGAAAAGTCAGTTATGTCGTTAAGTATGTGTGTCGTCAGATCCCCTTCCTTTTGTCTCGTAGCAGAATCAAAGGCGTGCGTTGCGATTTCTTTTAGTGAGGTTATTACATCTAACAAGCCATCGAACAACCATCCCATCTGCATGACCCCTCGGCCCATCACGATCCACCACCAACCAGCTGCCTTCTCGCACCCTGACGTGCCAAAGCAAGATCTCGCGGTTCCGGTTTCTCGGCTCCCACAAATGTTGTAACTTTCACGACGACCTTAGCAACATTGATACTGTTGCTCGACAAGTACGAACCCGCGTGGAAGAGTGGGTGGGGTTTCCCGTCAGGGGTCGAAATCCCACCCAGGAAAGGCGAGTCCATGGCAGCCTGCTCAATCATGGCGGGGAGTGAGGTCTGTTCAAGCGAGCCCCCCCCTCCGCTGAGGGAGGTCTATAAATTCCCGAGCACTCTCTGAGGCGGTGGTTTTTTTCGGGTTGTTTCGTAGGGGTTGTTACAAAGGTTGTTCGGAGGTTTTTGACGGGGTTGTTGTTGAGCGTGCAGTTCATTTGAAGTGGAGGGTTGAGCAGAAGGTCGTGAAGGCGGCGAATGTGTCTCTGCTGGCCCTTTACAAGGAAAGGAAAGAACGACCCTGACCCCCCTCCGTGGACTCCACTATTCACCACCCGAGCTCCACCACGAACCACGATTCCCACACGTGCGACTGGGGACCAAACCAACGACCTTTGTCAGGTGCTGCATCACGGCACACCCCCTTCCTCCGACGGTCAGGTACCCAGCTGGACTCTGACCCCCAGCTCGTCTCTCTCCTCGGCTGCGAGGGTCCAATATAGAACTCTGGGTTTATTTTCATTTGTGTGTGTGTCTGCGTGTGGGCCTGTCTTGTAAGTGGAACTGAATAAGTGTTGTTGGATCATTGTAAATATTCCTTGCTTGCATATTCGTGTTAAGTCTTGCTTTGTGTCTTCATTTACTGCAAATAAATCATCACAGAAATGTTCCCAGTCCGCTTCCGCCATTCTTGCATTGATCCAGCATGGTTCGGATCTGAGTTTAGACGGGATTTTATACCCGGTAATCAGACAATTGTAGCAGGGACGTCCTGGGCAGGCCCGCTCGACTGCATCCGAGCCGGAAAGATGGGTGGCAGAGCGGTAGTCGGAAGGTGTAATTTTGCTGGTGGAGTGAATCCGGTTCGGCGAGGCGTTCCGAGGGCGTGGATCCCCGGTAGCCGAGACCGCGTGGTTACTTCGGTACATTGGATGTAGACAAAATAACCCTACGCCACACGGTCGAGATATTGGCGTTCCATGGTCGGTTAAACGACCCGCCGGCTCGCGGAGTTATCCGAGCGACGGCCTTCAATTCTGGGGAGTTTGGTGGGGACGACGCAAATTTTCCCCACCTAGTGGTCGTTCTCGCCACTGACCCCTGGCCCCGCAACAATACGTATATATACGTGTGTGTGTGTGTGTGTGTGTGTGTGTGTGTGTGTGTGTGTGTGTGTGTGTGTGTGTGTGTGTGTGTGTGTGTGTGTGTGTGTGTGTGTGTGTGTGTGTGTGTGTGTGTGTGTGTGTGTGTGTGTGTGTGTGTGTGTATATGTATGTGTATATATATATATGTATATATATGTATATATATATATATATATATATATATATATACTCTTGGCATCAGGTTGATGTGAATTGGATTATCGATTAGGACATAAAAAGGTGCATCCAAGCGACAAAAGCAAATTAAACACTCCCAACTCTGAAACAAACAGGAAAGAGCAGAGGAAACTTCAGGCAACATATAACTTGTGATCCACAAGCTTTCTTATGATTACTATAGTTTTCACTGTGCAGTACTTACTATACCACAGAGAATTGGCACATTTTAGAATGACTTTTACAACTTGATACGAGTTCCCTAACATGGAACTTCAACACAGGAAGAGGCCATTCGGTCCACCAATGCCTGCACTATAATTGGCAACCTATGGTTTGGTCTGTGTGCCGTCCTTTTCAAATGCTGAGCATTGAGCAAGGAATGAGCATGTACCATTTGTAAAGTCTTTGGTATGTCTCAACCAGGGTCGAGTTTGATCCGTCGACCTCCCAGACTCTGAGTGGACACTGACCATTTTGCCACCAATTCTGATTGCTTCTGGCAGTTTGATTTTTTTTTTTTTTAATTATTGTGATAACCCCGTTTTCAAAGCATTTTCAAGTGCAGTTCGTTGCACCGCACTTGAGAATGCTCAAGATGGCTCACCAGTTGTGCCCATTTCTTTTTTTTAACTCTCTGTACCATTTGAACAGCAACACATGCATCACTGAATTGTGCGGACAGTCTCCTGTTAATTTCAGCTCATATTGATGTTGTCCTTCACAAGGAACTTGATACACTTCTGGCGCAAAGCACCTGTGACTATGTGGGCAATCATCCTGGTTTTACCCAAAAAAATTTGACGAGCATTCATTCTTCTGTTAATTTGCTCCAGATAGAATATCATTGCACGGATTGAGCAATGTTTTCATTTTTACTCGTTTTGCAATAAAAAGTCCCTGCCAACCTTGAACCACCCTCGTCGTAAAGAACGAACACTAAAATGACTGATTTTGCCCGAGAGTTGAAGTTTGGGCCAGAATGAAAGCACAAAACAATATTTTGAAAAAACATTTGTTTGGTCTCACATTGAGGAAATCAGGAAACTGAAGTCGACAAACTACTAATCTCAAAAGTTCAGTAACCGGTCTTGTTGCATCCACGGATGATGCAACTATTTACAATACCCCTATTGCACATGCCTGTCTCTGTCATTGTGGTAAACAAGTTAAGCATACTGCACAACAATTTGAGTTGAATGTTCAAACGGGAAGCTTGCTCGATGGTCGTGAGATAGGTTAGTTATATCTTACAGAAACTTGTTGTCCTGACAGCCATAAGTACGAGGGGAATACGAGTCAGATTATAATTGTCGAAGCACTTGAATGATAAACCACGGTGCAATGAGGATCAATGGCTGACCTCATCTCAGCCCTACCCCTGCTGCAAAATGACTAACTTGTGTGGAAGGCGCACCATTGAGGCAATAATGTGCTTTTCAAAGCAACACGACCAAATGCTGGTGAAATGTCAGGCTCATTCAAAATACAGTTGCCTGTTCTGACAAATTCAACCCATGCTCACACAAAGGTGTACCTCATGTGGAATGCACTCGTTTACAACCTGGAACATCGGTCAGTCATTTACAAATGAGCTTGTAATTCACTGCGCCCATTGTGTCAAGCTCTCTCGTAGACACAGTGAATTATAAACAACTAGTAGAGTACCCGCCCTTCGGGCGATCTTGTATACCGAGCATGCAAGACGTTCTTCTGACACAGGTACCTTTATTTGGTCGGTGTATAGGCAACTGACAGCTGCCTCAATCGCTCCAGAAAATAAAATAAAATAAAATGACCCTGATTACATGCATGAAGGTTGCATCCAGACTTGCTGCATAGTGTTGCGAATTCGCGCCCGCCGGCGTGCGATCGGCCACGTGACTCGAATCGCAGCACGTCGCCCACCGGACGGACAATTCAGTCGTGACCCTCCGGGAACTATCGCCCGGAGCCAGTCACGGGTGGGCCTTTCAACCTCACCACAATCGTGCCAATCGGCCACCCGCGTAGGATAGGGTTGTTCGCCAAACTCGACCTACCTAAGTACCCACGCGGATGGTAAACCGGGCAATCTTACCTCGCCGCAGGTCGACTCCGGACACGAGCCATTTGGGCGGCCCGTTCCGTACTATCGGGATAACCGAGCGGTGTTATCGTCGGCCTCGACGGTTCCGATTAATTACCGGGCGTATTAAGCCCACTACGAACCCTTTACGTGGAGCAAGATGGAGATTCAAATGAAGGAAAGGACGCAGCGAAACGGGGAACAATTCAACATAATGCACATTTATTACCCAGCCCACGAAAAGCACACATATACAGTCAAACAGTCAGAATGCACATATATCAATTTAAAACAAAAACAACAATGCAGAGCTACGACCGAATACGCGAACACACGGCAACACTTATACAGTTTTACTTCACAGACGGCGCCGACACACATTTACTCAAAAGCAAAGGAAAGAAGCCACCCTCATAGGCAAGGGGGCAGACGGGCCTATAGGCCAATATTTGCGCGGGACCTGCAGGAGCGGCCAGGTCCACGAGACCGGGGGGGGTCCTACCCGCGTCCTCGTGACGAGCCGCAAATGTGGCTGCCCGGCGGTTCCCCGACTTCGTGCTCCTTCGCGGGTTTCGTTGGCACCGCTTGGAGTGGGGTGGGAACGGGGCCCCCTTTTTGCACTATCTCAGCACGGGGGAAAGGGGGAAATTGTTGATGCCCTGAGGGAGGAGAATGGCTGGCTGGATTGGGTCCCGCGACGAGCGATCCCACAGCGACCTCCGCCGTCTTCCCTGCCTCAGACCTGAGCTCCTTGGCCTCCTCCCACAATTCTCCTCAGCCGACTGCAGAAACCACCTCGACGCCTTCGCCTCCCGACACTCCGCTCTCCAACCCGACTTGACTGCCTTTCTGCCACGATTCGCCTTGCGCTCGGTGCTTTATAGGCCGGCAGGAGAACCCATATGCAAATTCCCGGATCAGGATCACCTCGGGGGCGGAGCCACACTCACCGATTGGACGGAGGAAAAGCGGCGTGAATCTCCCCTGATCCTAGAATTTGCATATCTCGATTCCACACAGACGCGCCTGGAGGCGGGGCCAAGCCACCCCGCGCTTGTTAATTGGACGGATCAGAAGTGGGCGTGTAGCATTCCTGATCCGAATTTTCCCTCGGAAAGGCCGCTATTTGCACTCACGGCTCGGTGCGTTTCGCTGAACGAGCCCAAGACAGCGCGACGCTCAGTGTTCACAGGTGATGCGGGAATGGCCGTAGAAGGAGAGAGGTGAGGGTGGTGGAGGGTTTTTGGTGGTGGTTTGATGGTTATGGCGGTTCAAAATAAAGATAGAACAGAAAAACGACTATCTCAAAGCGTCGCAGCCCGAATGAATCACATAAATTCCCTCGAAACAACGGGTTTGGGGCTAACTACACATGTACTTAAGAGATATCTCACCTACGGGACCTGAATGGTGGTTTGCGAATTTCCACAGCCGTAACAATAGGATCACCATGACCCCAATTAGTGCATCGGGGTGTTTTTATCTTTGCCGGTGTCTTGGGGTGGGGGTTGGGGTGCAAATTCTCTATATCAATGTTTTGTGCAGCACCACCTCCAGGTGGGAGAGGGTATTACAAGTCCTCACCCTTTACAGTAATGTCGGATTCCGACATTCACAGGGGATACGTTCCAGAAAAATGGCATGAATGTTGGGGTGCGTGAGGTTGGGCATTGTTAAAAAAAAATATTATTAGGTCTTTTTTTTATTTTTATTTTTTAATTTCACGTGGTCTAAGCTCATGGGAGAGCGATGATACAAACAAATCAGGACATGACATAACAAAGGGAACAGCAGGAGAAAGGGGAAACGCCAACAGCAGGGCAGATGGAGAAAGTAGATGGAGATTGACAAACTCGGGATGCAGGTAATGATGAGAGGTAAGGAAGAATGCAAAGGGTGGAGAACATGGAGACATAAGCAAAACTGTGTTTGACCAGTTTATGATTTTGTCAAGGTCTGAGGAGAGGGAAGAGGTTGTTGCCTGTCTGTCAGAACGATGAGAGATGTCACGGCAGAGAGTGGAGTCATCAGCAAAGAGATAAAGAGGATTTTCCAGGGAGTCAGAGAGATCATTGATGAAGATTAGGAATAATGTGGGGCCCAGAACACTGCCTCGGGTGCTCCAGCCTTGACAGGAAGAGGAGATGAAAGGGTTCCATTGAGAGCCACATGTGTACAAGAGGGGAGGATGTCAGTAATCCAAGAGTGGAGTTGGGATTGGATTCCATTGGCAAACAGTTTGGAGATCAAGACAGGATGCCAGACTGTATCAAAAGCTCGAGATATGTCCAGAGAGGAGACGGGCCTGATCTCATGTCTGATATCGAGTGCCTCCATTCATTGTTGGAAGAGTAGAAGCAGCATGTCCAAGGTGGAGTGACCAGGCCTGAATCTAAATTAATTTTATCAGAGATGAGGCTGTTGGAGAAAAGGAATGATTTTATATTGACTGTGATGATGGATTCCATGACCTTGCTGATGATTGGAAGTCAGCTATTTGGGCTGTAGTTAAGGGGAACTGTTTTTGCACCTTTTTATGTAATGCCGTGATGTTGGCTGATTTCCAGGCAGATTGAAGATGACCTATGGTAAATGACAGGGTGAAAAGGGTAGAGAGAGGAAGTGCAAGAGCAGCAGAGCAGGTTTTTAAGACATATGAGCTGATGTCGTCTGGTCCAGTTGCAGAGTCAGAGTGGAGTGTTGACAGAAACTTCACCACCTTCTCAGGTGCAAAAGACTCATCATTCAGGAGCAGCTGGGTATGACGAGGAAGGGCGGGTACAGGGAGAGGGGGTGAGGGACACACGTTTTTGAAGCAAACACAGAATTGAGGCATTCGGCCTTCGGAGAGGAGAGGAGAGGGGAGAGGAGAGGAGAGAGGAGAGGAGAGAGAGAGAGAGAGAGAGAGAGAGAGAGGAGAGAGGAGAGAGAGAGGAGAGAGGAGAGAGAGAGGAGAGGAGAGGAGAGGAGAGGAGAGGAGAGGAGAGGAGAGGAGAGGAGAGGAGAGGAGAGGAGAGGAGAGGAGAGGAGAGGAGAGGAGAGGAGAGGAGAGGAGAGGAGAGGAGAGGAGAGGGAGAGAGAAAAAAAAGATAGATAGATATATTCTGTCAAAGAATTCCCAGGCTGAATTAATATCAGGGGAGATGGTTCAAGGACACCAGTCATGAAGTGGAAAAAAGAAAAAGAAAATGCGAATACGTGAAGCACGAATGTAGAAGCAGGTCACACTTTGTGACCCGTGAATACGCAGGACCCACGGATATGTGGGGTCTGCTAATTGCAGGACCACAGATGTTTGGGTCCGACAATACAGTATTCCTGTCCCCATATTTTCCAGTGCAGTAAGGCATTTTGAATTACAAAACAGTCGGTATATTTTTTTGCTTCATGCACATGACCCGTGTTTTTAAAATAATTATTTTCAGCAGCGATTGAGGAAGCTTTCAGTTGCCAATACACTGCTTAAATCAAGGTGTGTCAGAAGAACCTGTTGCATGCTTTGAACAATATCACCCATGGGGTGGGTACTTTGCGACTGTGTGCAATACCTGCATGCAGGTGTGAGTGCTTACATGTATATAACAGCAGCAAGCCACAGCCAGTGCTTGGCTGCTGTTAGAGGTTTCGGAATTGTAGTATCGCAGGTTCCATTGGATGTCATACGCAGACATAGTCACGAGGAGTTGTGTTCATACAGAAGCCTTCGGCCATTTATTCATTCCCAAAGAAGCTTCGAGAAAGCTCCGAAAAGCTCCTAGACGCTCCATGAAAGCTCTGAAGAGCTCCGTGAAAGCTCCAAAGAGCTCCCAAAGGCTCCATGAAACTGTAAAAGAATGATGTTGTTTTGTGACAACAATACTTCATAAATGCATTACAGTTCCACTATAAATTAAATGAACAGGAAACAGACCTCAAATGGCGTCGAAACACGTTATGCAAATGCCACGAATGTACGTGCTGTGCGATGTGTTTACATGAAAACGCGTACAAAACGCATTCCAATATTTCTTACGTCATGAAGGCTTACAGTTCTCTACATCGAGAGATACACTGACCACTTTAATCCTCCTTCATGAGTTGCGCTTGTATGTCGATAAAACGTAGAATGGGCCTGGTCACATTGATGTCCTCGTGACTCGATATGAACCTCACAACGCAATATTAGCTTGACAACACGATGTAAGCTTCGCACAGTGATGTAAGCTTGCAGCCGGTGTAAACTTCGCAGAGAACCTCAGCGTTTCGCTTCACTGCATGCATCTGCATCCGTTTTGAGCTGCGTCCAGAACCTTCACTCCGAGCTCTGCTCAGAACATTAATGGTATTGTAAATCTTTACTAACCGACGAATGTCATGACTGACATTACAGTGTGTGTGTGTGTGTGTGTGTGTGTGTGTGTGTGTGTGTGTGTGTGTGTGTGTGTGTGTGTGTGTGTGTGTGTGTGTGTGTGTGTGTGTGTGTGTGTGTGTGTGTGTGTGTGTGTATAATGTGTGAAAAAGGTATGTGCGTGCATGTGCTCATGGAGAGCTCATTGTATTGAATGTGTGTGGAAGATTGTTTGTGCGAAAGGTCAGCTGATTTTTTTTTTTTTTTTATGGAAGGGAAGGAGATCAGAAGGTTTTTTGAGGTGGAGAGGAAATCGGTGGAGGGTGAGTTTGATCAGAGATCTTTGAACTGAACTGAACGGAACGGTTTAATTTGGCTTGTTGAATAACCTGTACATTTATCTTGATGGGTGACGGGATAGATAACCTGTAGGTGTAGGATAGGCAGGATAGCACTCACGTCTCAGCTTTTTACTGTGTTCGAATCTCGACAGAGCGATAAAACTGTCATGCTAGTGTTTTCAGGACGAGGCATCAATGTGTACCTCATCTATCAGAAGGACGTTAAGCATGAAGACAGTCCACTTGCCTTATTTGCTGGACGTTAAAGATCTTATTGTGTGTTTTGTAAAGAATATCAAAGTTATCGCCAGTACCCTGAGAATTTCAGAATTGTGCTCTGAATTACAGTGGCACTGCATCAGTGGCATAACCACACTCCTAGCAATGAGCAAACCAGTAGCCACAAGCTGCATACAAAGTGATGATTTTTACACAAATATTTGAAGCAGAAAAGCTGAACTTCATTAATCTGTATTACAGTAATGTGAGTTCCCTTGCAAGGAGCTTCAACACAGCAATACGCAATTCATCCCATCAAAGCCTGTGCTAAGGTTGCCAACCTCTGGTTGTTTGTGCTCTATCCTTTTTAAACGCAAAGAGTCAAACATGCAAGCAGCGTGTTCCGTTTGTAGAGTGTTCGGTCTGACTCGGCCGGGGTTCAAACCACCAACCTCCCAGACTCAGATCGGACGGTTTTCCGCACTGAGTTTGGTATTAGTCTGGTTTATTGCCATTTCATTTTTCGATTTTTCTGTGACAATGTACCTTTGTGTTTTTACTTCTTTGTTGTTTTTGATTCTTCACCATTGATAGATTGGGCTAAACGAATACGTATATGGCACGATATCTCAAAATGTTGCGGACGGAATCGGATGAACTTGGTGTGCACGTTGGGTGTGTGACAAGGAAGAATTGATTCAATTTTGGTGAAGATCCGAATCCAGATCCGGATACGACGATTATTTAATTTCATTGTGATTCTTCACCCTGAAGAGATAGGGCCAAAAGCAATATCCAGCATGATATTCAAAAAATGTCATGGGTCCGATATGTTCTCGCGGATCCGGCATTACATGGCGGATGTACGTGCTCCACCGAGTGCCCTTCTAGTTCATTGTGTCTTGCTTTGTTATGACATAGTATGAGGTTTCATTTGTTTTGACTGACGTTTGGTGTTTGTTTATATGATAGTCATGCTAACTTTGGTCTAACGTCACACCCAGTGGGATTTTTTTTTTGATCCCTGTTGCATTTTGGTGTTGCTTCTTGAAGCTGTAAAAAAAAATAAAATGACATGAAAAAATATTCAATTTGAGTTTGTGAACTGGACAGTTTGTTAATGAAATGTAAGAGTCACGCATTGTTCGAAACGCTTTTATTTTAGGGTTTCCCTTATTAAAGCAAAATGTTACAATGTGTGCGTGTGGACCCTTGAGAGGAAATGTCCTTTTTGATCAATGCTGGTTTAACTGTTGCTGTTTCAGGGGAAAAAAAATGTTTTGTGTGTTTTCCGGCCACTTTCTTCCTTCTGCGTCATTCTGCTCATTGTTGTGAAATGTAAAAATGTTTTTAAAAAAATAAAACCTCTCGGACTTCTGTATTTCATCCCTCATTCCCACTTCGGTCCACTGTCTGTCGTCTGTCTCTTTCTCTTTTTTTCTTATTCTACTGGCTGGATGTTATCTTTAATCCCTACTCCTTTTGTTTTCAGTACCTCAACAATTTGATCATTGTGCCTCTCACAGAGTTGTATTCTGTGGCTCCATTACCATGGGGGACAAGACAGGAACGAGGTGAGTCGAGGTTCGATCATCTTTTCAACTTTTCACTTTTGCAGTCGAGTGAAAGGCATATGTTGGACTTTTTGGAGAAACCTTTGTGTGGTCAAATTTGTTCTTGTTCTTCCTGCACTCGAGCAGAAGGTCATGCCCATTTTCAACGGCTACCTCTGCTATCGGTTTATCTCAGCTGGTGTGGTTAGAAGTAAATGGGTCGTTTACCTTTGAGTTCATTGGCTCTGTTATCGTTTATTGCTGTATAGCCATTCGCTGTTCAAATTGTGTGGTTTAACAGGAAGTTCTGTTGGAACGAGCTAGTCTCTTACCTGCAGCCTAAGATTGTGTACTTGACTTGCAGGCATTTGCTGTGGCATAATCACTCCACCCCATATGTGACACAATGCATCTTGTAGAACGGCAATGTCCAACATCCCAACTTCTCCCACTTCATCTTATTCTTGTGAATACTCTCTCACTCTCTCACTCTCTCACTCTTTCACTCTCCCACTCTGTACCATACTCTTCAGAGAGTCTGTGCGGTCGAAGCAGCTTCCTGAGCAAGGGTTATACTGGGTGCTTTGCCATTGCCTTCCCAGCAGTAGTTAGTGCAGGAATTTGGCTATGGTGCCGGCGATAGCTCACCTACTCTTTGCAAAGGACACCATGGGGGATCTTTAACATCTACCAACTAATACAGGCAGATGGGACTCCCGTTTCACATCCATCCGAGGGATGTCACACATATTGATGAATCGCCCTGTTGACAGTTTAAAGCTGGGTCGAGATTCGAACCCAGGCTAGAAATTTAAGAGGTGAGATTTGTACCCCTTGGCCATTTTGCTCGCCCTTTGAGAAGATATGGCTCGGGAATGTTTGTTTTTTGTTGCAAAGTAAATTGGATCCCTTTCATGCGACGAATGTTTGTAGATGGTGATATCATGTCGCACCAAAACAAGTTGATTAAGGGAGTTGAGATCATGATGGTGTTTTATATGTTTCATATTGTTTTTGTTCAATTACAAATTTAAGACGTATCATATTTTCAGATTAAAATACTCTTTTTATTTATTTATTTCCTGACAAGCAAAGGCACCCGGCATTGCCAGGCATTGCCGGGTCCCTTCTCCCACACTTCCCCTCACTCCTCTCACCTCCCCTCCCCTGCCTCTTCCCATCTCACCCCCTCCTCTCACCCCACCCCTCCCTCCAGACTCCCACCACACCCCCTTCCCCTCCCTCCTTTCACCTCCCCCCCCTAAGACTACCACTCCACCCATTTCCCTCCCTCCCACAAAAGTACCCGGCGTTGCCGGGCATTTCCGGATCCTTCTTCCCACCCCTTCCCCCTCCCTCCTCCCACCTCCACCCTTTCCCCAACCCTTCCCTCTGACCTCCCGCTCCACCGATTACCCTCCCTCCTCCCATAAAAGTACCCGGCAATGCCGGATCCTTCATCCCACCTCTTCCCCTGCTTCCTCACACCCTACCCCCTTCCTCTGGGCTCCCATCCCATCCATTCCCCTCCTCTTCCTACTTCCACCCTTTCCATCCCTCCTCACACACAGGTACCTGGTGTTGCCCGGGATCTAACGCACATCCATTGGACTACCACAATTAAGCACATGTTTAGAGACAAACATTTCATTTATTAAGCTGCAAAATATTGAACAGAAATATAAACCAAATTGAACATGTTATTGTCATGCTTTTGGGGAGAGACGATATTGAATGTTTTTCCATCAAGGACCAGAGCATGTAAATTGTTTGTTGTTCCAACTCCATAGCAGCCCACATATAGCTTCTTTTTTTTTTTTTTTTCCAAATCCAAATCAGTTTTGCTGTCAGAAAATCGGAACGCACTCTCTAAACATCTACTCTATATAGGAATACGGATCAAAATCACTTCTTTTAACATTTTCACAATTGAGTGGAATCTTTGAAAGAGTAAATTAATTAAAATATTATTACAATATGATACTAAATACAGTACCATAGAGGTCTGGTCGTCGTCTTTTTTTCCTGTGCAGCACAAGGCTGCGAGTAGCATCATCGACGAGGGGTATAGCAGTGCTACTGATGCAGTGCCCCTGTAGGCGACAGCAGGAATTTGGAATTTGGCCATGCTGCTGGAGATAGCTCCCCTACTCTTCGCGAAGGTCTTTAATGTGAATGGGGTCTTTAATGTCCACCAACTAATTCTGACATGTGATGCCAAGTTTAACATCCATCTGAGGGATGGCATACACATTGATGATATCACCTTGCCTGTGAAACACCGGGATGACAGTTTATAGCTGGGTTGAAATTCCAACCCAGGCTAGACAGCTGAGAGCGAGTGTGCGTACCTCTTGGCCATCTGCTGTGGAGTGGGGAAACATTTTTTTGGAGCCACTGAAAACATTTTTCAATTCTCTCGTGAACTCGTAGTTCGTGTTACTCATCATAATCCTCCAGTAAGGTTACCCAGTCAAATGGACTGGGTAACCTATTGTTTTTCTTCTGTTTATTTCCTTATTCTTTTTCCGCCGGCAATTTACGGGCTTTTTCGCTTTAAAAATCATTTTCGCAGGAACGGTAAGTCCGATCGACACAAAATTTTCACCATAGTATGTACCTTTTTTGACAGCATACTTAATTGATAATTATGACGTCATAGGTCACGTGGTACGGGCGCCATCTTGAAAAAAACGATAAACTTTGGACATCTGTATCTCTGAAACCGTGCAATGGAAAAAAAATTTGCTTCATACATTTTAATGAACGCCCAATGGAGAACATGGGTGATTTTTCGTGACGTCATCGGTGAAGTGGTATCCTGGTGGAAATTCGTCAAGTAGAACGCTACATAGAAAAAATCTGAAATTTCTTGAGCCTCATCGACACAACAATTCACTCTAGAAAAATTATATTATGACTTCATCGGTGACTTGGTTCGGCAGCCATCTTGTTTTTAATTTTATTTAAAAAAATCTTCTCCAGAACGGCTGGACGGATTGAGGTGAAACTTTACACTCACATTCCCCATGACGTCCTTTTTCAAGTTTGTTAATTTCTTATTGATTGGTCACATGGTTTGGTGGCCATATTGAATTTACCTTAAAACCTTCAAAATCTTATTTTACAGAACGGCTGGATAGATTGAGGCGAAACTTTACACACACATTCCCCATGACATCCTTTAACAAGTTTGTTAATGAATAATTGATAGTTCACATGGTTTGGTAGCCATGTTGGATTTAAGAAAAATATTAAATAATGTTTTCTCTGGAACTGCTTCATCTATCGAAGTGAAAATTTGCAACTATCATCTACCATCGTGTATGCACGCATGGTAAAAATTATGATGTCACAAGTCACATGGTTTAGTGGCCATATTGAATTAACCCTAAAACCTTCAAACATCTTCTTCTCCAGAACAGCTGGTCAGATCAAGGGGAAACTTCACATACGTATTGCACACGAGTAGTGAATACAAGTTTGTTAATTTCTAATTGATAGGTCACATGGTTTGGCAGCCATGTTGGATTCAAGAATTCTATTAAATACTGTTTTCTCTGGAACCACATAACCTATCGAAGTGAAACCTGGCTACTATAATCTACCCCCATGCCTGTGTATACGGTAAAAATTATGATGTCCCACGTCACATGGTTTGGAGGCCATCTTGGATAGAAAAACGCACCTTGTCCGATCAACACGAAACTTAACAAGCATAATGCACTTCCCCATTCGAGGGAGAATTTAAATTTATGTTGTAATAGGTCACATGGTACGGCAGCCATATTGGATTGAAAATTAATAACTTTAAACGTCTTCTTCTCAAACGGCTGAACAGATCGAGGCTAAACTCCACATGTATGACCACCTCTCCATTCCGAACAAAAAGTTCTCCCCTCCCCCCCCCTTTCATGTACGACATCTTTTGGCAGCCATATTGGATTGAAAGGAAAATATTAATGTTTACTCTGGAACTACTGCATCAATTAATGTGAAACTTCAGTTTTATGATGGAACAGTCATGTGGAATGAATGGTTTTAATTTCAACTCGATCGGCCTCCTGGTTTGGCAGCCATGTTGGATTGAAGGGGAAATATTAAGTAATATTTACTCTGCAACCGCTGTGTCAATATATGTGAAACTTCAAAATTATTATCTAGCCGACAGGTGAAACGTAGGTTAAAAAGTTCAACCCGATCAGCCACGCGGTTTGGCAGCCAGAATTATTTAATTATTTGAATCTGAGAACTTTGAGAATTTTTTATTTCCAGAAGGCTCACTTGGCTGCACCTGAATGTGTTTGAATGAACAGGAGTAGCAATTCAATTGATACTGACAATGTCCCCAAGAAAAAGGGCTAAAACTGCATTCGGAATAAATGAATTGAACACTTTGTGCTACCCGGTTCGTAACTCATCAGTCCCGCACTATGTCGATGCAGAGCTGTATTTATATCACTATTAAAGAGTGTTTTTTCTGCAACCACTTATCCTATCAAAGGGAAACTTTGCAACTATGATATAAGTCTCATGTTGTATCAAAGGCGGACGTCTGGGTACCCGATCATCACTGCTAGTAGTTATAAAGTGGCAGTTCTAGTTAATTTTGAATTTCCACACGGAGAACCGAGCCACAGTCGTCATGCCCACTTCTTGCACTGTGGGAGCTTTCGCTTGTTTTAAAATTATTATTTTTTGCACTCAATGAAGTTACACTTCAGGCATATTCGTTCATTTTTTCTTAATTCAATATAATTGTCGGTAGAAGAGAAAAAGTTAAGTTTAATGCCTTGGCAATTTCACATTTTCTTGTGTAAATATGGAGAGAGCAAATATGGAGAAGGCTTTCCTTAAATAAATATGCTTATACGTTTAGTTATAAGAAATTGGTAATTTCTTAACATTTTCAGATTTCGCTCCAGATTTTGACCCTCATTTAGTCCACCAGATCCGATTCTGAAATCCAAAATAATATTTCGATTATTTACTTTAATTTGTTCATGAGAGTCGATCATGCTTCCAAGGCAACAAGGCATGTTTGAATTGGCCGAATCAAAATGGCAGCTAAGACCCCTGCAAGGTGAAGTTTGGCTAACCAAGGATAAGCCTTTCAAGGAGGTAAGCCTTTAATTATCTTCAAAAGGGGTGTTTAAATTTACTCAAACACCCAATTTTCAGTCATGTACTCCCTTGGAGTTCCCTTAGTATGCATGAAAAGCTATGGGCTGGTAGGTTTCATGATTTTGGAGTTATGGAGGAGACACACTGACATTTATTATTACAGATTGATGACTTGAGCATTGCAGACTTCATTCATTTTGATATATATATATATATATATATATATATATATATATATATATATGTGTATATGTATATATATATATATATATATATATATATATGTGTATATATATATATATATATATATATATGTGTATATGTATGTATATATGTATATATATATGTATGTGTATATATATATATATATATATATATATATATATATATATATATGTATATGTATGTGTATGTGTATGTTTGTATATATATATATATATATATATATATATATATATATATATATGTATATGTATGTGTATGTGTATGTTTGTATATATATATATATATGTATATATATATATATATATATATATATATATATATATGTATATATGTATGTATGTTTGTTTGTATGTATATATATATATATATATATATATATATATATATATATATATATATATATATATATATATATATATATATGTATGTGTGTGTATATATATATATATATATATATATATATATATATATATATATATATATATATATATATATATATATGTATGTGTGTGTATATATATATATATATATATATATATATATATATATATATATATATGTGTGTATATATATATATATATATATATGTATGTATATATATTATCCCTGTGTCATAAGAGGCGACCAGGGTTGCGTCAGGAAGGGCATCCGGCGTAAAACATGTGCCAAATCACTATGCGGATCATATGGATGATCCGCTGTGGCGACCCCGAATGGGAGCAGCTGAAAGAAGAAGAAGAAATATATATATATATATATATATATATATATATATATATATATATATATATATATATATATATATATATATGTGTGTATGTATATATTGTTGCGAATTTGCACCCGCCGGCGTGCTCAACCGCGTGTAGCCAAAAGTGGCCGCCTCGCCCACCGGAACGGCCAATTCAGTCGTGACCCTCCGGGAACCACGGCCCGGAGCCAGTTGGGTGGGGGTTTAACCTCACCACGATCGTGCCAATTGCCCACCCGCGCAGGATAGGATTGCTCACCAAATTCGACCTACCAAAGTACCTGCGCGAGTGGTCGACCGGGCGATTGTACCACGCCATAGGCCGACTCCGGACACGAACCGCTTAAGCGGTTCGTTCCATATTACAGGGATAACCGAGCGGAGTTATTTTCGGCCTTGACGGTTCCGATTCATTACCGGGCGTTTTAAACCCACTATCAATCCCTTACGTGATGCAAGATGGAGATTCAATAAAAGGAAGGAGACGAAGCAAAGCGGGAAAACAGTTCAACAAGTAAGCACATTTATTCACACACGGAAGGCACGTATATACAGCCATACAATAATGCAACAAACGCAAATGCAATAGAAAGAGTTACACCGAATAAAAGGGGCAATGTACAGGCACAGACACTTAAGCAGTTCTACTTATTGGACACGGCGCCACAGCATGCATTCAACCCGAAAGAAAGAAAGCCACCCTCATAGGCAAGAAGGCAGACAGGTCTGTAGACCAAATGTACGTGGATCCTGGAGGATCGGTCAGGTCCACGAGACCGGGAAGGTCTTACCCGCGTCCTCGTGACGCGATGGCGGGCAAGCCGCAATGTTTGCGCAGCTGTGCCCCGACTCCGTGCCCCTGGCGTGGTCGGTGAGCCCTCTCTGGCGTGCTCCGCGCGAGCGGTTTTGTTGGCACCACGTTTAGGGTGGGGGAGGAACGCCCCCCCCCCGGCACTATCTTCGCACGGATGGGGGGGGAGGGAATTGCTGATGCTCAGGGAGAGGGGAATGGCTGGCTGGCTTGGACCCCGCGACGAGACGAGCGACCCCCACACCGCAACCTCGTTGCCGACCGCCGTCTTCCCTTGACTCGAACTTGAACTCTACCAGCCGCCTGCAACCGAACCGCGCGAACTCCAACTCTCTCCAACTCTCTCCAACTCTCTCCAACTCTCTCCAACTCTCTCCAACTCTCTCCAACTCTCTCCAACTCTCTCCAACTCTCTCCAACTCTCTCCAACTCTCTCCAACTCTCTCCAACTCTCTCCAACTCTCTCCAACTCTCTCCAACTCTCTCCAACTCTCTCCAACTCTCTCCAACTCTCTCCAACTCTCTCCAACTCTCTCCAACTCTCTCCAACTCTCTCCAACTCTCTCCAACTCTCTCCAACTCTCTCCAACTCTCTCCAACTCTCTCCAACTCTCTGCAACTCTCTCCAACTCTCTCCAACTCTCTCCAACTCTCTCCAACTCTCTGCAACTCTCTGCAACTCCTCTGCAACTCCTCTGCAACTCCTCTGCAACTCCTCTGCAACTCCTCTGCAACTCCCCTGCAACTCCGTGCGAGTCGCCTTGCGCTCGCATCTTTATAGGCCTCAGGAGGAGCCTCTATGCAAATATTTGGATCAAAACGCGATTGGAAGCGGGGCCACGCCACCCTCTGTTCAGCCATTGGTCGGGCAAAAAGGGGGCGTGAAGCATTCCTGATCCGCTTTTCAGGGCGAAAGGAACGCATTCACAGCGGGCTCGGAGGCGGGGCTACACTACCCGATGCTCGGTCATTGGACGGATGAAAAGGGGGCGTGAAGCATTCCTGATCCGCTATTTGAAGCGAAAGGAACGCATTCACAGCCCATGGCACGACATGTGGTGGAAAGGCGGAGGTGGTGGGAGTTTGGTTGTTGGCGGACGTCGTTTGAGAATGGTGGTGAAGCGATGTTTGCGGGATGGAGTTGTGGAGGTAAAGAGGCAAAAGTGGTGGTTGAGTTGTTTGGGGATTAATGGTCGAAAATAACAATAGAGAAAGAAAAAATGGCAAACTCAAAGCGTCGCAGCCCAGATGAATCACACATATTCCCTCTATACAACGGGTTTGGGCTAACTACACATGAACTTACCGATATATCTCACCTGAGGACTCTTTATGGTGTTATGCGAATTTCCACAACCGAAACTATATATATATATATATATATATATATATATATATATATATATATATATATATATATATATATATATATATATATATATATGTAGTATTATGAATTTCAGAATCGGATCCAACTAATGCATACAAACATTTAGGTCCTCAGACAGTTATTCCCATAAATGCATGTCCAGGATAGACCCATCCCCATGCCTGGTGGGATTCAAACTTTGATGTGTTGGAGAAGGGTATATAACAGATTCCCTTTCTTATGGGATGGCCTTTTTCTCTTTATGACGCATTCATGGACGCGAGATAACCATTAGCCCAACGGAGGCTCGTCTACCCCCTTTTCATCAGGACACATTGGCTTGGAGGTGGACGATTTATTTAGACTTTGGACTTGCGGGACGTTTGATTAAGCACACCGCGGACTTTTCCTGAGCAGTTATTCTGACAGTCAAATACGGCTGTGGATCATTTACTTCACCCACCTATCTTTCATTGATGTTCGACACCCACCTTTTTCCATTGAGGTTTAACGCCCCATTTGGCAGCTCTATGGTTGCTGGCTGGCTCTTGTTCGTGTCAGGCTGAACGAGGAAGGAATGATCGTGAGATTGACGGTTGGAAGTGACGTGTAGCAATGCGCTAATAGGCAAGGTGGATTTGGCTGAAGTCTGCCTGAGGCTCCGCCCACACTGGTCACCTATAAAATGGATGGGAGGACTGCTTTCCTGTCAGTTGGTTGGTGAGCTGGCTACACAGTTGGTTGGTGAGTTGGCGTTGCTGCATAAAGCAACCAAAGTTTTTGCATAAAGCAACCCAAGAAGACTTGCGCAAGGTAAGTATTAAGTAAGAAATATTTAATGTAAGAAATAAATAGGACAAGCCGGGAGGCGACGATGGTTCGCAGATATTATTGAACAATGCCATGACAGGTACAATTGAGTTAGTGGAAGCTTTTGAGGAAGCCCTACCATAAAAACCTATCTCTTCCGTCAAAATTGACCAAATCAAATCGGATTTTTTATATGTTGTACTTATGGACATTACGCACAGCTTCTAGGAAATGAAATTGCGAGAAAAAAATCGAGAAACAAAAAAGTTCAAGTGAGCGTTGCTCCGCCCACAAGGGGCGTGGGATGCTCCTCATGCAAAAAGAGACAACGAGACCATGATATCTATCTTGTGTCCAAGTTTCATCAAGATCGCATCAAACGTCACAGAGCTATGCTCTGGAGAGAGAGTCACAAACAGACAGACACACAGACACAACAAAAATAGTGCTCACTGCTGGCGCCCACGAACCAAAATATTATGAGGAAAGTCGGAAATAAATTTATTTGCTGTATTTGTGTCTGTTTATTTATTTATTTATTTCTCTGTATTTATTTCTCTGCAGGGAATAAATGAGTACCAGTACTTTGCGGATTTTTGTTAATATTTACTTTTGTGTGTGTTTAACCTCCATTTCTTTACCAATGTCATGACTAGGGTTTTCAAGAAAACAAGCCCAAATAGCAAGGTAAGTCTGAGATATATATTTTTTAATATACAGTATTCCTTTCTTTTGATTTCAATGCTTTTATTATTCCGTTTGATTTTTCACTCTTTCTTTCAAATATTTCTTCTTTAATAATTTTTTTATTGTTATGGTCCTTATAAATTTTGATATAAATTGTTGCAATTGCTTTTATTTCTCGCAAACGGCATGTTGTACAATGAATGGCTGAAGATGAAAAGGTAAATTATAATTTTGAGAAAACTGCCATGCTGCAGGTGACGGTGTATCTTGGAAAACGAGATTTTGTCGATCATTTGGATCGTGTTGACCCAGTAGGTAAGCTAAGACATGGGGGTCATGGACGGGGTAGTTGAAGTGATGACAGACTGAACATAAATTATCCATCGAGTTAATTTCAGACACTTTTAAAAATAACATTATGTAACTGTTTAGGCATTGTTCCTTTTACATTTTATCCACCACCTTCACAACACTGATAACTGCTATAATGTATTAAACAGTGACGCATTGTGTCCAACTTATCCTTATTATAAAATATCTTCACGAAGATGTTTCTGTTGTTTTAAACTTGCTGCATCTGCATTTCTGGTCATTTATTAGTGTCGCCCTGCAGCTGATAAATGCAATATGATTGCTGTATTTCCCTTTGTGCAGATGGAATTGTGTTGGTCAATCCAGAGTACCTGAAGGAACGCAAAGGTAGGTTTTTAAGAATCAACGTTGGAGGTACAGTGATATTTTAATGGTACCATTGAAGTTAATAGTTTTGAATCTAGGTCATTCAACTAGCTTCCAGTGAAATTATCTATTTTTGAAAACTTATATTGCTCATTAATGTCATCTATTTTATGTCTCCTTTTGTGTATTTCGCCAAAAAAAGGTTGTCTTGTCCATCGCAGCAAGAGATTCACATGTCTCCATCTGTCTCCGACCAGCTCGATGAAGTACAACAAAAGTGGAAGAGATTCAAATTGATCATTGCAAAATTGAAGAAACCAGCGATTACACTTACTCAGAACTGTTCGTACAAATGTATACGGATCACGTTGAAGGAGTGAAGACAGGGTGCGATTTGTAAAATTTACATGGGGGGGGGATGTGGGGTGATAAAATTGACAGACATCATGGGGTTTTTTTGTTGTTATTTCTGACTTTTACAACTTCCAAGTTATTACCCCTCAGCCCGAATTGGCTAAGGGGTATTGTCGTCTTAGGCGTTGTCCGGGCGTCTCTCAACTTTTGGTTTCCGTCAATTTCGAGGAGAACTCCTTGTCTGATTAAATCCATTTTTTCAGTGTGTGTTGGGGCTGGGTAGAGGAAGGTTCCTTTCGATTATAATCAGTGTGATGCGATATCCAATATGGCGGCTAGGGCAGCCATCTTGAATTTGGTTTCCGGACAATAACTTGAGAACGGCTTGACAGATTGATTTTATTTTCATGCGGGTGGTTAGAGGAAGGTTCCTTTCGATATACAGCACAATTTGATATCCAATATGGCAGCTAGGGCAGCCATCTTGAATTTGGTGGGCGTCCGGGCGTCTGTTAACTTTTGGTTTCTATCAATTTTGAGGAGAACACCTTGTCTGATTAAATCCATTTTTTGCAGTGTGTGTTGGGGCAGGGTAGAGGAAGGTTCTTTTCGATAATCAGTGCGATACGATATCCAATATGGCTCGGGCAGCCATCTTGAATTTGGTTTCCGGACAATAACTTGAGAACGGCTTGACAGATTCATTTTATTTTCATGGGGATATAATGGGGGTGGTTAGAGGAAGGTTCCTTTCGATATACAGCACAATCCGATATCCAATATGGCGGCTCGGGCAGCCATCTTGAATTTGGTTTCTGGACAATAACTTGAGAACAGCTTGACTTATTTATTTCATTTTTGTGTGATATAATGGGGGTGTTTAGAGGAAGGTTCCTTTCGATATTCAGCGCAATCCGATATCCAATATGGCGGCAAGAGCAGCCATCTTGAATTTGGTTTCCGGACAATAACTTGAGAACGGTTTCACACATTGATTTTATTCTGGTGAGGTATAATAGGCTTGAGTAGAGGAAGGTTCCTTTCCAAAATGGGCATGCTGCGATTTTCACTGTGGCCGCCACGGCAGCCATCTTGAAATTGGTTTCCGTCAATTTCGAGGAGAACGCCTTGTCTGATTAAATCCATTTTTGCTGGGTGTGTTGGGGTTGAGTAGAGGAAGGTTCTTTTCAAAAATGGGCGTGCTGCAATTTTCAATATGGCCACCATCTTGAAATTGGTTTGTGCCAAGGGGCTGAGGGGTTACGCCCGCTTTGCGGTGCTATTTTACTTAACAATTGTGACATAAAGCTGAAAAATCACATTACAATTAAAAAATAGTCCCGTGGGGGACTGATGGTAATTTCTATTTCCTCAACAGGCAGCATGAAAATGAAGGTTATGGGGAAAGGGGCCATGGCTGAAGTGGTACGGTAATGGAGAGCAGAGGTTAAGTTAATGGCATGGTCCTTACGTTTCATGAAGAGTTTGTTCTGCATCTGGCCGTTGGTTTCTGAGAAGATTTTAAAATACATTTCCTGAATTTGAGGCGAAACCCCTCTTTTCAGCCTCTTAAAGGGGTGGATCCCAATGGGGATCACAACACCATGAGACCTTACCGTTCTGATGTATTGTACCAAATTTGGTCCATATCGGTCAAAGTAGTTTGTGAGAAAAATGTTTTTAGTGAATATGAAGGATAAGGGGAGGAAGGCCGTGGCCCCCTCTCCAGGGGCGATATGACCATGGGGAGCACAACTTAAGGTTAGGGCATGGTCGCGATGCTGCATGGCCAGCTTGGTCTCAATCCAGTTGTTGGTTTCTGAGAAGAAGATTTTTGAATGAAATACCAATATTTATGGCAAAATCTCCCTTTAAACCCATTTAAATGGACGGATCCGGATGGGGAACACAACCCCATGAGTAGATGATAAATGGGGTTTCTGGGACGCCCATTCAAATGGATGGGGAAAAAGGGAAAAACTTTCTGACTCAAGCCCCAAAAGCCCAAAATAGGAGACTGATTTTCTCCCCACCTATCCCCTTCCCTCCCATACAAGCAAATGTAAAATTGAGTGATTTTCTCCCCAACTATCCCCTTCGCCAAGACTATCGCCAAGACTGCAACAACTACCGAGGAGTGACACTGCTCTCAGTGCCGGGCAAGGTCTTTGCTTGGATAATTCTTGATAGGGTTCGCCACCATCTGCTTGAGCACCAGCGTCCAGAGCAGTCAGGCTTTACACCAAAGAGGGCAACGATTGACCGTATCCTTGCTCTTCGTGTCCTCACCGAATGCAGACGAGAATTTCGGCAGGGGCTGCTTGCAGCCTATGTTTATCTCTGTAAAGCGTTCGATTCAGTGAATCGGGATGCCCTCTGGAGGATTCTTGGTCTTCGTGGGGTGCCACCAAAACTGATCGATCTGATGTCTGAACTCTACTCTGGTACTGAGAGTGCTGTGAAGTGTGGTGGTACCATCTCTGACTTATTTCCAGTTGTTACTGGAGTTCGTCAGTGGTGTGTACTGGCCCCCACACTTTTCAGCACTTGTATGGACTGGATTTTAGGGAGGATGTCGGAAAGATCAAGCTGCGGTGCATCGTTTGGGAATGTCAAGATCTCAGACCTTGATTTCGCAGATGATGCAGTCATCCTTGCGGAGACTTTAGATATCCTTTTGGGGGCCCTCGAGGTGCTGAATGAGGAGTCTGAGCCGCTGGGATTACGGGTTTGTTGGGTCAAAACTTAGATCCAGGCTTTCAATGACATCTTGGATGCTGTTATCTCATCTGTACCTGTTTGTGGTGAGGATGTTGAGGTCATTGGAGAGATTCATTTACCTTGACAGTGATATTCATAACTATTGACTGAGAGCCGAGCCAGAAGTCAGTCGATGTCTGGGTTGGCCTGTGGAGTCATGGATTCACTGGATCATGGGGTATGGTGCCATCGGTACCTATGCAGGAAGACAAAAGACTGAGTCTTCAGGGCCTTGGTGCTTTCAGTCTTGCTTTATGGATGTGAGATCTGACCAGGGATCTGAGATGGAGACTTAATTCCTTTGGTACCAGGTCTCTTCGAAGAATCCTTGTCTATCGTTGTTCGGACTTTGTGTCCAACAAGCGGTTGTTGAGAGAGACTCAAATGAGATTTGTTACCTGCATAGCCTGTGGGCGTCAGCTGCGGCTGCATGGACATGCAGCTCGTTTTCCTGACGCTGATCCTGCTCACCACATTCTCTCAGCATGGGAGCCTCGTGAGTGGAGGAGACCAATGGGCCAACCGCATGCTTCATTTTTGCAGCAGGTTGATCAGCATCTCAGAGATGGGGATGGGCCAAACATCTACCTGTGGATGGCCAGACAGAGGCCCCTTGGAGTGCTGGCAGAAAGTGGACATGGCGACAAGCTGCTCCGGCACATGCTCCCACACCTGATGGTACCTGACTTGGGGGTTGGAGAGTAGATGATAAATGGGGTTTCTGGGACACCCATTCAAATGAATAGGGGAAAGGGGAAATACTTTCTGACTCAAGCCCCAAAAGCTCAAAATAAGAAACTGATTTTCTCCCCACCTATCCCCTTCCCTCCCATACAAGCAAATGTAAAATTGAGACTGATTTTCTCCCGACCTATCCCCTTCCCTCCCATACAAGCGAATGTAAAATTGAGACTATGAAAGATTGAGACTTACTGATTAAAGCACTTCTTCCCTTTCATATTTTCATTCCACTCAGAGAGCGAACCAACAAATATTTGTACATGTTCTACTTTTGGGAATAACTTAATTTTTTTTTAACATTCATGTCCATCGAGTATATTCACTTTATCTCTTAAAGCACGAAAGAAAGGGAAGTTCACTATCCCTCCTTCGGTTCTGTAAAATGGCGAAGTGCCTTTAAGAGCACAGTCATGCTGTGAAAATGAGGAAGTATTCTTTGCCCATGTCTCTCATGGTTATGTCTTAAATCATCAGAACACCAACAGAACAAAGTTTAGCGAAAAGCAAGCAAAAACAGCTTTTCAATGTAAGTTTTCTCAAAATCATTCAAAGTAAGCTGTTTCATTATCGTGTTAAAATGAGTCGGTCTGAAGTCAGCCAAGCTGCCTCGCCCGAACCAAGCCAAAAAAATTCTGAAGTCATTTCCTATGTGGGACACACCCCGAAAAAACCCATTGTTTTCACATTTCATTGACATCATCAAGTTGTCTATGTAAACAAACTTGTGTGCCGAGTGTGTTTTATTTTGAATATGGAGCGTTCAGATTATTACTAGAACCTTGCAGATCAATTGTTTTCACAAGATGAAAGGTGAGATCCTTGTTTTATATTGGATTTTATAAATTCATTTTTTGTTGTTTTATACAGAATTATATCACTATACAACCAATAATTATTGTATGTCTTTTTCTAACAGGTTTTCCCCAATAAGAACATCGTTGATAACTGATCTGGAACATGAGTTATTTGAATTGCACGACGAATGGCTAAAAATGAATGACTTCCTTGAAGACATTCGATCCATCAGAAGATTGATTGAATGCCATTTTTGTTGGTTGGCAAGAAATTCTCTCACGTCCTCTGACTTTGAATGAGTCGAGTCAAAGGTGAGAAATTATCCCTCTGTCTCTCTGTGTGTCTTTATGTCTTTGTCTCTCTCCCTCTGTCTGTGTGTGTGTGTGTGTGTGTGTGTGTGTGTGTGTGTGTGTGTGTGTGTGTGTGTGTGTGTGTGTGTGTGTGTGTGTGTGTGTGTGTGTGTGTGTGTGTGTGTGTGTGTGTCTGACTCATTATTATTATTATTTTTTCAGTTTAAACACCTGTTTGGATGAACCAAACACACAACTTGATCTTATGGAGGAATCTGACATGACACTCTATCTTCTGGAGGTAAATGTTATATATATATATATATATATATATATATATATATATATATATATATATATATATATATATATATATATATATATATATATATATATATATATTTTTTATTAATATCATAAAATAATCATCTTTATATACCCTAATTGTTCTTCACTCTTTGTTTTGAACAGAATATGTTGATCGAGTTTCAAAACCAAAACAAACCATCAGACTGCTGCGAAAGAAGATTTTGTTTAATGTTTTTACTTTTGTTTAATTGTATATGCTTCCCTTATAATTATCTGATTTTGAATTACAAGAAAATAATAAAGGAGATGTAAAAAGGGGGGGGGGGAGTCGGTGGAGAGTCCCGACATAGAAGAGTTACGACATGACTAGTCCGGAAAAAAGTGGTCACGTGGTCTGTGGACGCCATGTTGTTTCCGGCTTTCTCGGCATGTTTTACACTTTGCGTTTGTTTACATCGAAGATCACTATTTTTATGTTGTCTACATTTGCTAATTTCTTGAAAGATGACGAGTTACTGTGCCTTTGGGTGCAGTTATCAGTCGGAGAAGGGATTTCACATGTACAGATTCCTGAGAAATCCTGAAAGAAGGAAACTGTGGGTGAATAGAGCCCTTATTTTAGCCATTTTCTGTTCCAGTACTGAATGTGGTTCGTTTGATCAGAATATTTACTGGAAAGTAAGCATTGAAGAGTACATGTATTTATTTAGTTGGAAGAATTTAAGAGTGAATGAAATATTTTGATGTTGCAAATTTGAAGTGGTAAAGCTGATTCATTCACCCTTTTGGAAATTTCTTTTTCTGGACGGAATGAATATAAATAACTTGTCAAAATAACTCTCACTCAGAAGAAAAAAAAAAAGATTTTATATGTTGTCGGGTGCTCTTGACCTAAAATGGACATGACTGTCATGGACACTGATTTTATGCAGTGCAAATCATTACAAAAATCATGGGGGCTCTGTGTTTTCATTTATGGGGTCACTTGTTAGAATATCGGGGCTAAATTTGGCCAGAGCCTTCGTTTATTTTTTCGCTGCACTCACTTTTGAGCAATACAAGTGTAAATATGTAAATTTCATAGAGTTTTAAGTACTTTGTAGTTTGTATCATAATTGCCTTTTTAAAAATTTTCTATTCACGTTTTTATGATTTGGAATATGTGTAGTTTGATGTACACTATTAAAGGTACTATTTAACTTTTGAAAATGCATATTGAAAAATCATTCGGAAAGGTTATGGGAAGCAAGATTATATGGATGGCGACTATGGTCTGGAATTCCTTTGAAATTACTCCTCCAGTTATGAAAATATCTATGATTTTACAACTGTTCGTACCGTCGTACGAATTGAATTCTTATTGAAAATCAACATTAATTTTTCACCTTTTTTCAATACTAAACGTTCATTTTCCTTAAAACTCTCATGGATGTTTTTTCTTGCATTCCAAGACAAATCGATAAACAATTCCACTACTTTCACGACCATGTGAAATTGTTAAATAGTACCTAAAATGTCTCATTTGTGATGATTTTATAGCCCATGTACAATAAGGCTCAAATCTACTCGAAAATGGAGTCATAAGAAAATATGAGTTGAAAAATATTTTTTTACACCTGGCGACATTACAACTTGGCTTACATTAATTTGTCTTGATTCTTGACAAATCTTTACACCGTGGATTTCAAGTAAATTACTTTTCATTGAAGTTTTCTATATCCAAAAGACAAACAGGCTCATGCTGCATTGTTATTGTGGCGTTAAAGGCAAGCTTCTTGTTGATTTGATGGGATTGAATTGTTGTGTGTGTGTGTGTGTGTGTGTGTGTGTGTGTGTGTGTGTGTGTGTGTGTGTGTGTGTGTGTGTGTGTGTGTGTGTGTGTGTGTGTGTGTGTGTGTGTGTGTGTGTACACACAACAATTTACCTTTGCATGTATAAGACATCATAGTAAGGTAGACCAGCAAATTAGAGAAGGAGAGAGACAGACAGACAGACAGACACAGACAGACAGACAGAAAAATAATTTAATAAAAGCATTGTGAGTTGCAATGAATTATGTTGACCAAGGGAATGTGGAGAAACAGGATTCTATGTAAAAATTACATACTTGCATGGTGGTTGAATGATCATGATTCAAAGAAAAATACTCGTAGTTTTCCAGTTTAGTCTATATCATTTTCCCTTTATTTATTTTTTCTGATATACCTGCACTCTACCCTGCATTTCCATCCTCTTGAACGCTCTTTTCTGTCCCTTCTTTGTTCGTTTTTCTTCTCACTTCTTGATAAAACATGTTTAAACAATGATTATTGCAATAATTAACAAAATCATCAGAGTCTAGATATTGGATGAAATTGTATTAAAAGAGAGGGACACAGGGCAGGTCATGAATTGCACAACATAGCACAATATACACGCTGTAGTGGGCAGTGCGCTTGTGCATGGCACAAGCAATGGAAACAAAATGGCGTCAAATTCCCGGTTGTCATAACTCTTTCTATGTTGGGACTCGAGGTATGTGCGCACCCCAAACGATCCACCACCCCCCTCATCCCTCTCCCCTCCCCTCCCCGTGTGTGTGGGGGGAAGGGTGGGGTGTGGGATGAGGGAGGTGGTGGGTCAAAGGTGGGGTGCACAGGGTGGAGCTTGTGTTGGTGGGGCTTGTGTGGGTGGGTGGAGCTTGTGTGGGTGAGGTCTGCATGGATGTGGCTTGTGTGGGTGGGGCTTGTGTGGGTGGAGCAATTTTTTTAATTAAATAAACATGTGTGTGGGAACTAATAAACTAATCACTAATTATGTGGATATGGTGGATGTGGCTTATGTGGCTGGAGCTTGTGTGGATGTGGCTTGTGTGGGTGGAGTCAAAAAGGGGTGGAGTTAAAAAAAGGGGTGAAGTCATAAAAAATATTTTTCAATTTATCTTTGTCTTTTGTAATTCCTGTGAATAAAATGAACCTAAAATCTCTTCCCCCTTTAAATCACATAATTTGTTAGTCCAAGGAACTGTTCCGACGACATCAACATTTTAAAAAAATTCATTTGTCCATCGCTTGGTATAACCTTTTCCAAAATGAGATTTCCACCTGTATATTCTTATTATATCACCAACTTTGAACTGAGACTTTCTGACATTAATCTCTTTTCCATATTTTAATTTTGTAAATATTTCTGATTCGCTTCATTTTAGTTGAGGTATGAATCGTGGCGTACTTATGTACAATATCTTGAATTAAAGATAACCATTGTTGAGAACCGAGTTGAGTGAATTTTTTATATAGTCTCTCTTTTAAAGTGCGATTAAAACGCTCAATAACAACCGCTTTTCCTTCATTAAAGGTGCTGTACAATGTAATGTTGTAATTTTATAGAAAATTCATCAATGTTTTGTTGTAGAACTCTGTACCCTCATCAGTCCACAATTTTTTTAGGTTTTCTCTTGCTTTTATTGAACTCGTGCGGGCCCGTATGTGCAAAAAAAGAAAAAGAAAAAAAAAGAACAACAATTGAGACATCAATCGTGACGTCATAGCACCGTGTCCTGTCATTGGTTTGGTAAATAAATGGCCATAACTTGAGAATCACTTGTCTGATTAATATCAAACCTTGAAAAGGCACATACTCAGGTCCCCAGCAATATACCTTGCAAGTTTCAATTACATCAGACCAGTGGTTGTCGAGAAACAGCGGTCACAGACAGACAGACAGACAGACAGACACAGAGATTGCTGGAATTATAGATAGATATCTGGTGGAAAGCTAACATAAGAGTATTACCTGTTTTGTTTTTCAAAGGGACAACCCATGCATATCTACTCCTCAAATCAATAATGGTTAAAGCATACTTGTGTTCCTTATCATAATTGAGTTCAATTAAATCACTGGATCAGATATAATCAACTTCCTTGGAATAAACCTTCCTTCAAGGAAACTTTGTGATTATTGGTTTATTTAATTCATCAGCTAATTGCTCTTCAATATTAATGACATTAGAGCCGATAAGATAAGAATACCCTAGTAGATGTAATTCCCCTGGTATTGCAGTTGTCATAAATTTACTGTCTGATAAAAACTTTTGCATATCTCCCCCTCGTTTGTGTTTGGTGATGAATTCACTCTTTTTTGAGCCACACACTGAACATGTACCTTTTTGGATAACCCTATTGTTTTTACTTTTAACATACGACATATTTTTATTCTTGGTTTTCTTTTTACATTTGAGACACTAACTCATTCATTTATGTGAAAAATTCCGACAGAGTGTGAAAACCTTTTTAGTTTCCAACATGCACATTTGAATCTTAATTTTAAAAACATAAACAATCCTTAGAAATGTCTTCACTCTCTCCTCCATTTATTTAAGAAAAAAATGTAAAACTTTAATCAAAGTCAATTACAACAACATCATCAATAATATAATCTTTTCCTTCTTTCTCTTCTTTATCTCCACTTTCTCGTTGAAATCTTCTCCCTGAAACCGATGTTAATAGTCTTGATGCATATATTTCAAATAGACTTGCCAATTCTTTGTTTTCCTCCTCGGTGCGTTGAGATTGATTTATTTTCTGTATTACCTTTGATCTTTTTAAAATCTCACTGGTTTTCAAATTTTTATATTTATTTATTCTCTCTTTCTTCCCTCTCCCTCTCCTCCTTCTCTCTCTTCTCTCTCTTCTCTCTCTTCTCTCTCTTCTCCCTCTCCTCCTCTCTCTTCTCCCTCTCCTCCCTCTCTTCCTTCTCTTTTGTCTCACTTTCTTCAACTCCTTCCTCATCCCTTACTATCCTTGAACCACTTTCACCCCATAGAATCTCATACATATCTTCATCTGGATTCTGCGATACTCTTGAATGCACAATTATTTTTCTCATAATAGGAAACCAGTAAGATTTGTTGATGATTTCTAAAAGACTTTTGTATTTCATCGCCTTTAGAAGTTCATTTTTATTTAATATTTTAATCAAATCTCTATTCGTGGGGTTTTTAACATCAGTATAAGGCCAGTTCTTAATTGAAAGTCTGTGTGTATGTTCCAATTCATATGGAATTTAAAATCGAACACCCTTTTCTTGTCAGTATACTTGAATGCAAAAATTATAATTTTCTTTAAGCCTTCTTGCTGTCATTTATATATAAGAAGTATATGACAGATTAATATGATGACACGTAATACTGTTGTGGGCCGGGGATTCGGTGGCGAGGACGACCGCTAGACGGAGCAGTCGGGCCGTCTCCCACTGAACACCGGAATCGAAAGGTCGTCACCCCGGATAACTCCAGAGTCGACGGGTCACTTAAAGGACCGTGGTCGCAAATATTTCGACAGCATGAGGTAGGGTCCACTTGTCTATTCCAATTTACCTAAGTACTCACGCCCTCTAGCTACCGGGGAAGCCACACCCTCGGCCGACTCTGTCCGAACCGAGTTGCTTGTACCAACGCGGGTCCGGCGTAACCGAGCGGGAATTACCAGAGCCGCGCCGATCCCAATGACAACTTACGGCACAAACTGCCTTCCAAATTCTCAAGCCCGAACCATGCTCGGCCAATGAAAGAAAACGTGGACAACGAACTGGAACATTTAACGGGATTTATTTTCCAATAATTGGGAAGGGAGACACAGAGCAGAGTTATCACGAATATGCAGGCAATGTGCAATGAGCAATCAACACTTGTACAATTTCTACTTGTAGGACGGTGCCACCACAGACACACACACACCAAAACAAAATGGACCCGGATTGTCTTTATTTTGACCCTCACAGCCAACGGGATAGACAGGCTGGAGGTCAGAGTTGGGTCGGAACCTGGCCGCGTTCGCATGGCTTGCCGACCTGCCCTTGTGGAGCTCGGGATTCTTGTGGAATGACTTGGGAAGATTGGATGCTCCAACCACCACGGTAGGACTCGAACCCACACAGACAACCTCGCACCAAGGAACCAAGACGAAGCGGTAGACGCCAGCCAGCACCAAGACGAAAGATGGCCAGCAGACCAGACGAGATGACCCAGACGGATCGCACCGACCATTATTCAACCCCTCCTGCGAAGTGGGAGGGATCCGTCCTGAGGTAACTCTGCCTCCCATTGGATGGGTGGCGTGTCGGTGGCCCACCCCGCGAAGCGGCTCTGTAGTTTTTTTCTGGCATTCTGGCTTCCCATTGGCTGGAGCGCCTCGGCTTTGCTCGCTCTTTGTCCATTGGCTGGAGGAAACACTCCCTGCCCTTCTTCGGAGCGGAGCCTCGATCTGAGGCGATGGAGGCTCCGCCTACGCCCCCAGCCAAAAACACGTGGACAATGGAGTCGGTGAGGCAATTTTTAGGCGATATGCATTAGCGGAGATATTTTGATGTCATAACTTTTTTTCTAGGAGGAATTTTCAAAATCGGCGATGGTTAATGTCTGCGCAGGGTATTTTTACATATATATGCCAAGTTTCAGGAAGTTTCGATGAAAACTGGAGGCTGTGAAACAAAAAAGTCCACAAGAAGAAGATGAAGAACAATATTGTGAGTAAGCCTGAGAGATCCTCCACGAGGATCTAAAAATTCTTATGGATTTGACCCCGCTCACTGTTCCACAGCCCCGGGTTTGTCTTGGAGTGCTTTGTTAAAAATGACAAAACAATTTGGAATTAATCAGTGATTTAGATATGCTTTTAATGATAGAGAAGGCTAAAAGACGAGGAATATCTCAAGTATGTTCCAAGAGATATGCCAAAGCAAATAACAAATATCTTCCTGATTATAATAAGAATGAGCACAACTCTTACCTGATGTGTTATGATGCTAAGAATTTGTATGGGTGGGCTATGTCTCAATCTTTACCTTATGGAAAACTTAAATGGGTTAAAGAAAAACATCATGAAAAAGTTTTACAAGAGACATTGTTGTCTCCTCTCAAAAAGAATTGGATGAAGCTGAAGTTGGATATTATTTTGAGGTTGATTTAAAATATCCAGAAGAACTTCATCACAAACATAAAAACCTTCCTTATGCCCCTGATAAAGAAAGTCCAAGAAAAGAATAGTTGAGTGATTACCAACAGTCATTTAATATGAAAGGTAAATCTACAGAAAAACTACTTACTACATTTAATGATAAAGAAAGTTATGTTTTGCATCAAAGGAACTTGAGACAATATTTATCTGCTGGGTTGAGAGTGAGGAAAATTCATCGGATTGTGAAAATCAAACAATGTCATTGGTTAAACAAGTATATCGATTTTAATGCAAAAAGGAAATCAGAAGCAAAAACTGATTTTGAGGACTTTTATAAATTAATGAATAATGCTGTATTTGGAAAGACTATGGAAAATGTAAGGAATTGACAAAACATAAGACTTGCTACATCTTGGAAACAGGCTTCAAAGTTAATTAATAGACCAAGTTTTGAGTGAGCGGAGGTGTTTTCAGAGAACTTTTGTGCTATTCATTTGAAAAAAAGAGAGTATTGAATTGGATAAACCTATTTATATGGGAACATCAATTCTTGACTTGTCAAAGGTGTTATATGTATGACTATTACTATAATAATTTAACATCAAAGTATAAGGATAATGTGTCGTTATATGTGGATACAGATAGTTTTATATTAGAAATTAAGACAAGTGATGTATATGAGGATATGATTGATATTATTGATGTATATGATACAAGTAATTATAAGTCAGGTGATGTGTTGTTTTCATCAAAGAATAAAAAGGTTATTGGTAAGTTTAAAGATGAATTGGGTGGGAATGTCATGAGTGAATTTATAGGATTGAGATCAAAGTCTTATGCTTTCATGTATATTGATAATAATAACATTGAAAGGTGTGATAAGAAGCTAAAGGGAATAAAGAAAAATATAATCAAGGAAACAATAAACTTTAAACATTATTACAACTGTTTAACCTTAAAGAAGGAAGAGTACAGAAAAATGAATACAACAAGAAGTTATAAACATCAATTATATACAGAAGAGATAAATAAGAAAGCATAAGGAGCTTTTGATGATAAAATATATATTTTAAAGAATGGAATCGATAGTCTCCCTTATGGTTATAAGTATAAGTGTTAAGATATTGGGTTGGGAATTTTAACGGGCTACCGCCGTCTTTTTACTGATTTATAAATGATAGAACCAAGCAATAACCAAACCAAGGAGTGGAGATTTAATCAGCCTTGGTATTTAAATGGAAAACTTAAAGAATGTGAGAAATATCAAATACGTCTTATTGAAGAAATAACCGGGGTAAAAGTATATCAAACAAATAAGCGGATAAATTTAATTACAAATAAGTTGGAGGACATAAAGAAAAAATTAATATCCTTGAATAGATTGAAAACTTTGATGGTTATCAATTGAACAATGGAAAAACAATTTACCACTATCTCCAAATGATGTGTCTCAGGGGGTGGTCAAATAAGAGCATCAAGAGAAGTTTATCATTTCATTTCTGCTCAACAAAGACACTTAAACCAAGTTCCAAGTTATTCTTTGTGAATAGACTCGATGGAAATGAATGTTGTACGAAAATGAAGTTATTCCCTAAAGTAGAACATGGGCAAATATTCGTTGGTTCGCTCTTTGAGTGGAATTAAAATATAAAAGGGAAGAAGTGCTTTAATCAGTCAGTCTCAATCTTTCATAGTCTCAATTTTACATTTGCTTGTATGGGAGGGAAGGGGATAGGTGGGGAGAAAATCAGTCTCCTATTTTGGGATTTTGGGGGTTGAGTCAGAAAGTTTTTCTTTTTTTTTCCCCCCCATTGCTTTGAATGGTTGTCCCAGAAACCCCATTTATCATCTCCTCCCATGATAACTTACTGTGCTGATGTATTGCGCGAAATTTTGGCTGGATCGCTCAGGTAGTTGTTGAGAAGATGTTTTAGTAAAAATGAGGGATTTGGGGAGGGGCCTTGTGGCCCCATTTCCGGGGGAAATACCTCCATACGAAGCACAACTTGAGGTTCGGGCATGGTTCCGTTGCCTCGTGGCGAGTTTGGTCTGGATCTGTCTGGCCGTTTCTGAGACAAAGATTTTTGAATAAATTTCCAATATTTTGAGTAAAATCCCCATTTTTACCCATTGTATAGGGGGCATGTCCAGATGGAGAGCACGGCCCCATGAGATGTTGCTGTACTGATGCATCGTACAAAATTTGGTCCATATCGTCTGGTAGTTTGTGAGGAGATATTTTAGTCTCATGTAAAAGATACCCCTTTCACCCCCTTTATAGGGGGTGCATCCAGATCCCTTTCACCCCCTTTTTTGGGACCGAATCCAGATGGGGAGCACAACCCCATGAGAGTTTGCTGTTTTGATGTGTCATATCAAATTTGGTCCATATCGGTGGGGTAGTTTGTTCGGAGATGTTTTTGTCAAATGTTAACAGATGGAAGGACTGGCACTCACACACCGGGACCCACTCTTTGAGCTTATTTCAGGGAAATATCCAAAATATATAGTGAATACATTTCTCACATTGAAAAAAAAAGTAATGAAAAAATAATCTTGGAGCTATTTCAGCTCGATATGTACAGATTCTCAACTTATCAAGGGAGGTGAGAAGCGTCCCCTCCCCCTCCCCCCCCCCACCCCTTTATGTGGGACGGTTTCTCTGTGTGCAACTTTAACATGGGGACTGAAAATTCGTTTCTCAGCTTCCACTGGATGAAATTGACTGCACATTTCAGAAGTAAATCCTTTGTACATAGAGGTAATGCGTTCCAAATTTCAGTAACATCCATTTCGGCATTCTTGAGTTTTTAGCGAAAAACCTCGAAATTCACGTTGGTGTCTGTCAGTTTGTCTACCTGAAATGTGTTGGTGCTCATATCTCAAAGGCTATTCATTGAAACCAGCTGAAACTTGGAATATACATTGGACAATATGTGTAATTAATGGCTTTCGAAACAAATGCCACCTAAGTGCCATAGTTTTTGCTTTTTTGGGGGGCGGGGGGTTGACCCCAAAATAGGTATTTGCTTTCTTCTACAAAACCACACAAAAAATTTTGATGAAACTAGACCACAACTTTTATCACCCATGATATTCTTGGGGAACATTCCAGGGGCATAGAAAAGGCCCCTTTATATGGTATGTGCCATGTGGCAAACAATAGAAAAGAAGGGACATTCTATGGCTTGTGGAAAATGCCAGATGATAGGAAATATGGCACAATCAAAAAAATCTTGTGTGCATGCTGTCCTACCCGAGCTGTTCTTTGGAGGAACCAAGCAATGCTCAAGAAATGTTCACATAAAGGGGCACCTTACATATATATATATATATATATATATATATATATATATATATATATATATATATATATTATATTATATTATATATGATATATGTTAAAACCCATCAGTACGTAAAGTTATTTCTACCTTTAAAACGAAAACCCATAAGATAATGTTCATGTGTGTGATTAATTTGTTTAAATAATTGGCACCCCTTTATAGTAACTTTTCTGAAGCAGGTCAAAATGGACGACAGTAAATTTCTTCAAAAATATTCTTCTCCAGACCCACCAGTCAGAATACTACCAATTTAATTTGGGTTACAACATTAGGACAGAGTAGGGATGTTAAATTGCGGAGGTCATGCCGATCACGTGACCGGAATTGTGTCGAAATGGCTGACAGTCAATTTTGGGGAAAATCGCATTAATTCCTTCAAACATCTTCTCCAGACCCACTGGTCAGAATGCGACCAAATTTGGGTTATGCCATCCCCAAAATGAAATTGGCATCTCCAAGGGGGATACATTTATCCCACCCCTGTCAAAAGATTTTGTGTTAATGGTGATTGAATTAATGAAGTTTTAACGTCTGAAATTGAAAAATGATAAATGTATGCTGCATCCTTTTTGAGCATTAACTGGTCTGAAAAAAAACTTGTTCTAACCACACAAACAGCCAAAGATCAGTAAACATGATTTAATAAAATGCAATGGAGTTTGGTTTCACTGGATCCAGATCATGCTGTTCGGTTGTATGAAGTGGATCGGATGGGATTCCACTTATCCGTTATTGTCATGTCACAAAACTGTACGTGACGAAGCAGAGCAAATTAACCAATGAAAACCGACTACGTCATTATCATTACTTTGCTGTATTTGAATCCATCATTAAAAAAAGATATCCATCATTATCATGTCAAACTTTGATTTAAGGGGTAATTATTGGGTAAAATGCCAGGGGCAGAGAAAAAGCCCCTTTGTATGGTATGTGCCATGATGGACGAAGTCATGTGACTGGAACAAACAAACTTTACAATTCTTGTTAACAGTCAGGAGAGGAATGTTGCTGCCAAATTTCAGTCAAATCGGCCCAGTGGTTTGGCCGGACAAGTCGAAATAGAAGACGGACGAACGATGCGCAATGACAATACCTTCCTTATCTGGAAATTAAATTCCAGATTAGCAAAAAAATAGGGGTAATACCCCTGGGTGCTCACGTGGTAGAATAATGATACTGAAGAGGAACTCAACGTGGAACTGAATCAGGAAAATGTACCAATGAACCAATGTTATAGCAAATACGTATTTTGGGGGACAACCCCTCCCCACACCCCGTAAACATCCTTCGACCCCAATTTTTAATGGTTTGAACAAGCTTTGGTACATCACGGGTGATGAAGGTTGTGGTGAAGTTTCATCGGAATTGTGTGTGTGTACTGTAGTTCCTGAGAAGAAAGAAAATACTTATTTTGGGGGAGGAGGGGGAGCCTGTCGACGCAATACCTATTTGGGGGGAAACCTCCCGTGGAAGCCCTTAGGGCCCGATTTTTATTTTTTTTTTTTTTAATAATTTTTATTTATTTATCTATTTTTTTGAATGTCATGAACAAACTTTGGTACCTACTGGGTGATGAAGGTTGTGGTCAAGTTTCATCAAAATCATGCGTGTAGTTTCAGAGAATAAGTTGCAAGTGTTTGTTCGCAGACGGACTGACAGATGGAATGAAGTGCCATCTCATAAACTCCCCGGAACTACGTTCCAGTTGAGCTGAAAATGAAATTGACCTGAGTCTGACCAGTTAATGTCGTAAAAATAATGGAAACAAGTTGACCACAATAATTGCAAACTTGCAACCTCGAGAAAGCCGTGGAAGAAGTAGAAGTAGATCAAATGGAGAAATGAAATTGAAAAATTTACTTGAGTGCAATGGCCTCACGTTTCAGAAGAGAGCAGAATGGACCATGTTGTTGAGGGACGGCTTCATCCTGCAGTGGACTAAATAACCTGGTCAAGTCATCAAGAGTCCATCACAGGAATTTTGATCCGATGACAGTTGTGCTGATTGAAGTTTATAACGAGATATTTTCCCTGTTTTTCTGCTTAACTCTGTTTCTTATATTTATAACTTGATCACCTGATTTACTTTTGTGCTATTTTGCTGTCTTGGCCAAGTTCTAATGTACATAAATTGAAATTATATTGTGAATGACTTGCTTGGGTCTTTATAGGGTATATTCATTTAAAGTTGAATTGGCCTGAAACAGCCTTCCCTTCATCTCTTTGGCAGTGTATGTGAAGCTTACATGTGCATTTCGTTATGGACGTGAGGATCTGGATGTTCTGGGCTTGACATTCAGGAAGGACTTGTATGTGCACACTGTACAAGTGTTCCCCGAGCCCGAACAAGGCGTTTCCAACCCCAGCCTCAGCCGACTGCAGGAACGCCTTATGAAGAAGCTTGGTCAGCATGCTCACCCATTCATTTTTGAGGTGTGTTTGTCTTGTTTGTTATTTGGAGTCCTGAAAGGACATCACAGCACACCGGTTTGTTACCATGCTCTTGCTTCAATTTGAACCAAAACATGTATAAGGAACATAACAAAATAGCTTGCTTCTGATTATGGCATCTGTACCGACGATGACATCCTTTCAAGTTGTCCTTAAAAATGTTGTATGGTTTAACTTAAGAGTGGCCACACATACACATACACATACACATACACATACACATACACATACACATACACATACACATACATATATATATATATATATATATATATATATATATATATATATATATATATATATATATTGTTATGAATTCTGGCCCATCTGGCGTGCGAGCGATTGCGTAACTCCAATCGCAACCGCGTCGCCCACCGGATGGACAGTTCAGTCGTGACCCTCCTGGAACTACTGCCAGGAGCCAGTCACGGGTGGGGGTTTAACCTCACCACGATCGTGCCAATTGCCCACCCGTGCAGGAAAAGGGTTGCTCGCCAAATTCGACCTACCTAAGTACCTGCGCGAGTCGTCGACCGGGCGATCGTACCTCGCCGCAGGTCGGCCTAGGACACGAACTGCTTTAGCGGTCCGTTCCGTGCTACAGTGATAACCGAGCGGTGTTATCGCCGACCTCGACGGATGTGATTCTCTTCTTCACTCGGGTGTTCAAAACCCACTACTAATCTATTCCGCGATTCAAGATAGCACTTTCAAAAGGGAAAAAAGACGATGAACGGAATACATTTCACACAAGGACATTTATTTAAACAGCACACGTATATACAGCCAAGGCAGTCATGCAATGTACAGGCACATAGAAGCAAAAGCAATACCACCGACTACGATTATTATTTACAAGCACAGTCACTTACACAGTTTCTACTTGGCAGGACACGGCGCCACAGCATTCATCCAAAAGCAAGAAATGGCCACCCTCACAGACAAGGGTGGCAGACAGGGTCCGTGGACTGAATAGCGTGGAACCTGGTCGATCGGCCAGGCCCACGAGACCGAAGGGTCTTACCCGCGCCCTCGTGGCGCGATGGTGGGCAGGTGGCTACGTCGACTCCCCACGGCCTTGCGTAGCTGCGCCTGACCTCGGGCCCCTGGCGTGGTCAGCGAGCTCTCTCCAGCGTTGCTGCTGGTGCTTTCACGACCCACGACCAAACAAGAAAAGACTGAAGGGCAGAAGGGGCTTCAGGACCAGAGAGAGAACGGATGATGGACCACAGGACGAGAGCTCATGGACCAGAGAGAGAACGGACCTCGTGCGCGTCCTCCTTTAATAATCTGAGGCTCCGCCCTTCGCCCCACCCCGCTTTTGGCTCCACCTCCCTTTCGGAAGCTTCCCAAAAAGGGGCGTTCCCTCACCCCGACCGCCTCACGCTGTTCATCCACCAATCGGTGGCGAGCTGCCCTCCCCCTGCCTCCGTCACACTCCTCGGAGAAACAGGTGGGAAAAATCCGCGTGCCCATCGGAACTCTTTTGGTTTCCTTTTTCGTTCGACGGTTTTCAACACGGCTTGTTGCTTGCGTGGAGGTTTGTTCAAAATAACAATAGAAAAAGAAAAACGGCTATCTCAAAGAGTCGCAGCCCGGTGAACACGAAGAATATCCTTTAAACAACGGTGGGGACCTATCTGAACATAAACTTAGCGTCATAACTGATCTAAGGACCTTTTTGGTGTATTGCGAATTTCCACAGCCGTAACAATATATACACTACTGGTCGAAAGTTTGAGAACACCCTCATTTTTCCAGTTGGTACTCAAATTTAAGCAGTTTAATGTTTCAATGTACAGTAATCCCCCATTTATCGCGGGGGTTACGTTCCAACCCCCCCCCCCCATGATAAGTGAAAATCCGCGAAGTAGCGACCATATGTTTATTTTATTATTTATATATATTGTTGTGGTTACCAAATTCGCAAACCACCATTCAGGTCCCTTAGGTGAGATATCTCCGTAAGTATATGTGTAGTTAGGCCCAAACCCGTTGTCTAGTGGGAATACATGTCATTCATGCGTGCTGCGACTCTTCAGGATAGCCGTTTTTCTTTTACTATCTTTATTTTGGACCAACCGCCATTGTTACCACCGCCAACCGCGTCTCAACAGTCGTCACAACATCAACCACCCACCACAACGCCGCTTCACCACAACAGCCACGACCTTTCCCGTCACACCTCGCAACCGTCGCATCGCCACCGTTCTTGCGCCGCTTGTGGGTACCGGTATTGGACTCGTGCAGGGCGCGCGCCGAACAGCGTGTACAAAACCACGGATTTTCCGCTCCAAAAACGGATCAAAAACGACACACGCCCACTTTTGTTCCGTCCAATCGGTGAGCGAGGGGCGATTTGGCCCCGCCTCCAGGGCGTTGGAGGGCGGTCGCTATATGCAAATTCATGGATCAAAATGCATTCACGCCCACTTTTTCTCGGGCCAATGGGGAGCGAGGTGAAAGGTCGAAGGCAGGGGGTCAAAGGCGAAGCCACGGGGCTGATATAAGCGGCTGCGTTCCTCAGAAAAGAGTCGTTGGTCGTCGTCGTCGTCGTGTGCGTTGGAGTCGGAGCGAAGAGGACGGAGCTGTGGAGAGGCGGCGAAGGCAGACGAGGGGTGCTCGCGTCGTGCCGGGAGCTGCACACCAGGGAGGCCGACGGCGCGACCTGGTCGAGGTGGAGACGCTCGTCGCGGGACTCGAGACAGAGTAAAAATCCTCCTTTCCCCGAGCATCAGCAACCCCCTCCTGTTTCCCCCCCGCGCTGAGATAGTGCGACCATGGGGGCCCCTTTTCCCACCCCCTACCAGACACTGTCCGCGAGGCCTGCGGAGTTGAGGCACCATCCCCGCTCCGCGTCTCATCACCAGACGGGTAGGCCCGACCCGGTCACGGCCTCAGGCCCGCCTCATCCTTGAGGGTGTTCTTTTTCTTGGTTTTGGGTATGTGTTGTCGGCGCCGTCTGTGAAGTAGAATTGTATAAGTGTTGCCGTGTGCTCGGTAGTCGGATAGCTCTGCATTGTGTCTTCGCTTTTACATTTGCTTTTTGTGTAAAATTGCATTGTGTTTCTTTTCCTTTTCTATGTGCTTTTGGTGGAATTGTATATGTGTGCTTTCCGTTCATCGCGAATAAATGTGCTTTATGTTGAACTGCTTTCCCGCTTCGCTTCGTCATTTCTCTCATTGAATCCTTATCTTGCTTCACGTAAAGGGTTGATAGTGGGCTGAATACGCCCGATAATTAATCGAACCGTCGAGGCCGACGATAACACCGCTCGGTTATCCCGATAGTACGGAACGGGTCGCTTAAGTGGCCCGTGTCCGAAGTCGACCTGCGGCGAGGTGCGATCGCCCGGTCTACCCTCCGTGTGGGTACTTAGGTAGGTCGAATTTGGCGAGCAACCCTATCCCACGCGGGGGCCGATTGGCTCGATCGCGGTGAGACCGAAAGGTCCACCCGTGACTGGTTCCCGGCGTTAGTCCGAGAGGGTCACGACTGGATTGTCCATCCTGTGGGCGACGTGCCGCGATTCGAGTTACGTGGCCGTCAGCACGCCGGTGGGCGCGAATCCGTAACACTGGTGTCAGAAGTGGGATACAAATCCATCGCCCTCCTCGCGGCACTGGTATCGGAGAACAGGAAAACGGGCTCTCCTGTCTCCAGCTAAATTCACGGGAATCGGTCCAGGGGTGAGAGAAGCGACCCCCGATTCCCTCCAAATTACGAGCGAGCGAAATTAACCCTTCACGAGAAGCAAGATGGCGTCTCAAGGCGAGCGGGTGCCGGGTGGATTAGGTATGTGTAATAGTAATGTAGAATCCATGGCTCAGGACGAGATCACCGTGCAAGAGAAACCCGTACCAGAAGGTTGGGAAAGGCATCGATGCCGTTCATCTGGTCGGTTTTTTTATTATAACTCCACCACTAAATGTAGTCAGTGGGAGTGGCCAGGGCAGGTGACAATGCGGCATGTTATGGAACTCGCGCAGAGCATAATTGACGAAATGAAAGAAAGGAACAATGAAATGAAGAGAAATACGCAACAAATGGAAAATAAAAAAATGGATGGAAACGCACTCGAAGCGAAAAACCAAATGAAAGAAATGCGGGGTGAGATGCAGAGCATGGGCATAGGCCTGCAGGCAGGCATTATGGCAATGGCGAGGAGCGAAACGCGGACCACGGGTGAGAAAATTGCGCTGCCACGTGCTGGGACGAACGAGCTGGGGGGGAGTGCAACGGCTGTCAGGCCCGCGGTCGGGGCGGGCGAGAAAATAATTCGGGAGACGTGTAAGACGAGACACGAGGTAAAGAAGGTATTAGAAAAATTAAAAGAAAGCCAGGAGGAGACAGAGGAGGGATTGAAGATCGAAACGGTGGAGTGTGAGAAAAGACTTCAAGACATGACGAAGAGAGTTGATAAGCTGGGACTGGAGGGAAAAACGGAGACAGAGGAACTGGGAAGACGGGTAGAAAACCACAAGCGCAAGCCGGAAGAACAGTTAGAAGCCAAAGCAAAGTCTGAGTGTGCGGAGATGAGAAAGGAATTGGAAAAGAAAGTTTCTGAGTTACAGAAACACCAAAACAAAGAGAGGGAACTACAAAACGAACTGAGAGTGTTAAAAGAGGAAAGGAAGAGAACGGAAAATGAAACTTTAAGAAACCACACTGTACAGATCGAACAGCTGGAAGCGAAGGCCAGACTTAAGAATGAGGAACAAGAAAGAGTAATGAAGGAAGAACGAATGAGACAGGAGAAATAAATCAGTCAGTTGAAAGAAATGACGAGATTGCAGAAGGAGGAACAAGAAAGACAGTGGAATAGAAAACTGAAAGAGTATGAATTTGAAACTGAACGACAAAAGGAAAAAAATAGGTTTGAATACGAGGAGAAAGTAAAGGAGCAAGGAATGAAGCAGGAAGGAGAAATCAGGAGATTGAAGGACACAACGAGATTGGAGAGGGAAGAACGAGAGGAACAATGGAATAGAAAACAAAAAGAACATGAATCTGAGGTTGACCAATTGAAAGAAAGGCTGGAGTACGAGGAGATAGACAAAGAACAGCAAATGAAACACAAAAAGGAGATTAACCAAATGAAGAAAACCATGAAACTGGATAAGGAAAGACAGGAGAGGAAACTAGGAAGAGTAATGAGACAGCAGTGAATGAAACACAAAATGGAGATGAACCAAATCAAGAAAACCATGAAACTAGAGAAGGAAGGACAGGAGAGGGAACGAGGAAGAGTAATGAGACAGCAGCAAATGAAACACAAAAATGAGATTAACCAAATTAAGCAAACAACGAAACTGGAGAAGGAAGGACAGGAGAGGAAACAAGGAAGAGTAATGAGACAGCAGCAAATGAAACACAAAAGGGAGATTAACCAAATGAAGCAAACAACGAAACTGGAGAAGGAAGGACAGGAGAGGAAACAAGGAAGAGTAATGAGACAACAGCAAATGAAACACAAAAAGGAGATTAACCAAATGAAGAAAACCATGAAACTGGATAAGGAAAGACAGGAGAGGAAACTAGGAAGAGTAATGAGACAGCAGCGAATGAAACACAAAATGGAGATGAACCAAATCAAGAAAACCATGAAACTGGAGAAGGAAGGACAGGAGAGGGAACGAGGAAGAGTAATGAGACAGCAGCAAATGAAACACAAAAAGGAGATTAACCAAATTAAGCAAACAACGAAACTGGAGAAGGAAGGACAGGAGAGGAAACAAGGAAGAGTAATGAGACAACAGCAAATGAAACACAAAAAGGAGATTAACCAAATGAAGAAAACCATGAAACTGGATAAGGAAAGACAGGAGAGGAAACTAGGAAGAGTAATGAGACAGCAGCGAATGAAACACAAAATGGAGATGAACCAAATCAAGAAAACCATGAAACTGGAGAAGGAAGGACAGGAGAGGGAACGAGGAAGAGTAATGAGACAGCAGCAAATGAAACACAAAAAGGAGATTAACCAAATGAAGCAAACAACGAAACTGGAGAAGGAAGGACAGGAGAGGAAACAAGGAAGAGTAATGAGACAACAGCAAATGAAACACAAAAAGGAGATTAACCAAATGAAGAAAACCATGAAACTGGATAAGGAAAGACAGGAGAGGAAACTAGGAAGAGTAATGAGACAGCAGCGAATGAAACACAAAATGGAGATGAACCAAATCAAGAAAACCATGAAACTGGAGAAGGAAGGACAGGAGAGGGAATGAGGAAGAGTAATGAGACAGCAGCAAATGAAACACAAAAAGGAGATTAACCAAATGAAGCAAACAACGAAACTGGAGAAGGAAGGACAGGAGAGGAAACAAGGAAGAGTAATGAGACAGCAGCGAATGAAACACAAAAAGGAGATTAACCAAATGAAGCAAACCATGAAACTGGAGAAGGAAGGACAGGAGAGGAAACGAGGAAGAGTAGTGAGAGAACAGCGAATGAAACACAGGAAGGAAATGAGCCAATTGAAAGAAACTATGAGATTGGAAAACAAAGAGCAGGAGGAACAGTGGGAGAGAAAACAACAACTATATGAGTGTGAAATTGAACAACTAAAACGGAGAGCGAGATTGGAGTCAACGGAGATTGAGGAGCAACGGAGGGAGAACGAACAGCTAATGGGGCTCAGAGAGAAAGAACGACTCAGATGGGAAGGAAAAAGGAACCAGGAAGAGACAGAAAAAAGGAACCAGGAGAGAAAATGTATAGAGACACGGGAGACAGAAAAAATAGAGGAGAGACTGCACGATGAAGACGGGGTGAGTGACGCACACACACACACGGAGGTAGTGGAGGATAATGGGGGTGAGCTCGCGGAGCGTGTGGGGACCCAGTGCGAGCACCTGGATGGCCTCCTCCAGGAACGAGGGGAGGGAGTATGCCCCCTTGAGGCGAGTCACGACCAGGTGAGTTCGGTCGTGCTTTGCGAGGTTGAGAGGAGGAGTGCTGTGGGCAGGTGCACGGAGAGCTTGGGGGTATAGAGGCCCCGGAGACCCTGGTGGGGACACGAATCCCCAGTGTGGTTGTCCCTGTGTGTGTGGTGCAAGGCGTGAGTGCGTCCCCGTGTGTGGAAGCGACCCCGTGTGTGAGTGGTGTGGTGGCGATGGTGCCAGAGTACGTGCTTCCCAGCACGCCGTGTGTGGGTGAGGCACCGTGTGTGAGTGAGGCCGTGTGTGTGGATGGAATGGCCAGTGTGGATGAAACACCGCGGTTGAGTGCCCCCGCGTGTGTGGATGAGGCACCGCGGGTGAGTGCCCCCGCGGGTGTGAGTGGAGTGGTTTGTATGAATGGAGCACCACGTGTGAGTGGTATGGGTTATGCAAGGGAGACCGTGTGTGTGAGAGAGCGGTATGTAAGGGAGATGTCGGTTGGCACGCGGGAGCACGCAGCCGCGTCTCCCGGGGTGAATGTGATGGAATGGACTGTGAGCGTCGTGACACGCAGGTGTGCATGTGTGGAATGGCGACGACGACGACATGTGAGTAAAGAAAGCCGAGCAGCGGCTGTAGTTGTTTCGGGGACCGTGCCGGGTTCACCCAGCAGTGAGCACGAGGTTCGTGCTGTGCAACGCACGAGACCGCCACGTGCTCGCTTGCGAGAGTGAAGTCCCGGTCCGGAAACGCACGCGGTGGATTTGCCGATCCCGCGGACGGACAAAGTTTAGGCAGGATAACGGATTTGGACCGGACGGGTTCTCCACGCGATCGTGTGTGTTAAGCTCCAACGGGCAAAGCACATGTGTTCGCGTGGGGAACCCCTCGAGACGTGGGGCTTGTGTTTTTTGATGCGCACGGTGACGCCATGGCTGCACGTGGGGTTGGAATCCGGCAGGAGGGGTATCCCTGCTGGATGGTACCGTCCAAGGAGGGACGAGGAACACGTGCAGCTGCATGACGTCACGGGCAGGTGCAAAGTGCGCGAGCTCTGAGTTGCCGCGCTGGTGCTGCGCAGGTAAAGAAAAAAAAAAAAAGCAAGCCTCACTTTCGGGTGCACAGGATTCCTGGGCAAGGGGTGGAAGACCCCCTTACCTGGGCACAGGATGGAAACTAGTTAGGGGGAAGGGTTAGCTTAGCTAGACCGACTCCATGGGGCAGGGGTAAGTCCTCATGGAGTCCGTGGAATGGATTAGTTAGAGGGATTGTAGCCAGATTTAGGTTGGGAAATAAAATGATTTTTGATGATTTGGAGACAGAGACAGACTTTGAGTGTGTAGAGTTGACGTAGTTTAGCTACGTAGGTTAAATGGAACGTGCTATAGTTTAAGGGATGACGTGGGAGCACGAGTTAGTTAGGGGATGTAGTTAGGAGGATGGCAGAGTTCAGCGGTGAGTGTGTTGAAGAGTTGTTGGTGAGTGAGTGAGGCCAGCGGGTCTGTGTGTATGGAGCGAATGGGGAATGCATGGTGCGATGAGTGATTGGGGGGAGGAGTGACTCCCGCCCAAGGGACCCCGGGGTCAGTATAAAGTGAGTTAGGGGGTTAGTCAAATTGAAAAATGGAGGTTGTTTTGTTGTTGGTGGGAATGTAGGCTCGAACCCCATTTGGAGGGGTGCAGGAGCCCTGTTGACGGGCTTGGGAGCGTGGCTGCGAAAGGTGAGTATCGCTGAGTGGGTACCCCGGGCACCAGGCTAGTCGGCCGCGGTAGGCCAAGGGCCCATGGGGGGGCCGGGATAGCGTAGTGGGCACGGGTGCGCCTGCTTGGTGCGGGGGCCCGGGGCGCCATTAGCCGCGTGGGCAGTGTTGTGGGCAGGGGTGACCCTCGGAAAGGGGCCCGGGAAGCCAGCCTGCCACGTGTGCGTTTCAGGGGAGGTGCCATGGGGGGCACTCCCCGGTGTTAGGGAGCTGGTAGGCTCGGAGGCAGTGTAGTGCCCGGGGGTGCCATAGCGGGAGATTCGGCAGAGGGTCGTGCCTGCCAAAGGGAGCCACGTGTCCCAGCCATGAGACCGTGTGAGGGCACGGAGAGAAAATTGGGGGGCGAGGCCCGAAATTGTGAGGACACCAACACAGGCGACGGGAATCTGGGTTGTTAGAACCAATAGTTTAAGCGAGAGGCGCTTGTTGAAAGCCCCGGGGTAGTTTAACAGTTAAATGGTTAGGGTAGATTAGGAGATGTACCCCTCCGCACCATCCATCCCCTCGCTGTCGTTGTGGGCCGCTGGACCCACTTGGTGTTAAGATCGCTGAACTCTGGGGAGGCCATTCTGAGGCTTCGTTGGGCCTCGACACAGGACGTTAGCTCTCCCTTATTCCCCTCCGGGAAGGGAACGTAGGGGTTGGGAGTAGGCTAGGTGACAGGATAGGTTAGCCGAACAAGGACGATAAAGGGGGTTAGGGGACGATTTATAGTGGGGAAGTAAAAATAAAAAATAATAAAAAAATAAGTTGGGGCTAAATTGGGGTTTGACAAATTAAGGGAGTGGGTATAGACAATGACAGGCAAAAGCGATAGGTGGGGGGGAGACCGTAGGGTAGGTCCGAGCCCGCCTTCCGAGTGGCCAGCACCACCGCACTCCCACCACCAACCTCCACTGAACGGCAAAGGCTGGCCAGCTTCATCTGCTGGCTGCGTTGCTGCAAGGCAAAGGCCGGCCCACTTCATCGGCAGCTGTTGTTTTGCTGCGAGGCCTGTGCCGGCTGGATCGTCTGCAGCTGCTGTGCTGCAAGGCCTGTGCCGGCCGGATCGTCTGCAGCTGTTTTCTTCAAGGCCTGTGCCGGCCAGTTCATCTGCCGGCTGTGTTTGCCTGCAGCGGCCTTCTTCTGCGGGCTGTGTTTGCCTGCTGCCGTTGCCATGCCATGCCCACTGCCCAGGTTCACCAGCCCCGTTCAATTTTTGCTTTGCCCCCCCCTGTTCATTGCCATGTGCGCCAGGATCAAGGCAACAGTTTGCAAGCTGCAAGAACTGCCCTGTTGGCAGCTACAACACGGGCCTGCAGTGGCGGCCCGTGCACCGTGTTTGTGTCCATCCATCCATTCGTTGTGTTCATTGCGTGTGCCACTTGAGCTGGCACGGAGACTACGTTTGTGCAGCCCATGCACCGTTGTGGTTCACTGCGTTCAGTTCAAAAGGGAAGGCCTTGGACTGCGTGTGAGCAGCCAGCCACGTTCCCTGTCACCTGCATTGTTTTGAGCCAGAGACTGCATGCGAGCAGCCTGGCTCCCTGCTAACTGCTTTTCTTTTGCAGAGTTCATTGATCCTGGGCCATGGTTTAGTGTAAAATTTGTAAGTTAAGTTTAAGATGTACTGTAAATATGAGTGCGCCCCCGGCATGTTTGTCTTAGCGCCGGCAATTTTATTTAAGTCGTCCGTGTGAGTGAGTTTGTTTAGGTAGTTACGCAGCCCTCAGGTTATTTATTTTGGGGACACGAATACCATGAATGTCGCACTCAGGGATCCGTAGGTAAAATGTAAAAGGGGAAAACTACACATGATGGCACACGAAAAATTTGACGACTCGGGACGAGTCTGTAAAAAGGGGAGGGGGTAGTGTTGTGGTTACCAAATTCGCAAACCACCATTCAGGTCCCTTAGGTGAGATATCTCCGTAAGTATATGTGTAGTTAGGCCCAAACCCGTTGTCTAGTGGGAATACATGTCATTCATGCGTGCTGCGACTCTTCAGGATAGCCGTTTTTCTTTTACTATCTTTATTTTGGACCAACCGCCATTGTTACCACCGCCAACCGCGTCTCAACAGTCGTCACAACATCAACCACCCACCACAACGCCGCTTCACCACAACAGCCACGACCTTTCCCGTCACACCTCGCAACCGTCGCATCGCCACCGTTCTTGCGCCGCTTGTGGGTACCGGTATTGGACTCGTGCAGGGCGCACGCCGAACAGCGTGTACAAAACCACGGATTTTCCGCTCCAAAAACGGATCAAAAACGACACACGCCCACTTTTGTTCCGTCCAATCGGTGAGCGAGGGGCGATTTGGCCCCGCCTCCAGGGCGTTGGAGGGCGGTCGCTATATGCAAATTCATGGATCAAAATGCATTCACGCCCACTTTTTCTCGGGCCAATGGGGAGCGAGGTGAAAGGTCGAAGGCAGGGGGTCAAAGGCGAAGCCACGGGGCTGATATAAGCGGCTGCGTTCCTCAGAAAAGAGTCGTTGGTCGTTGGTCGTCGTCGTCGTCATGTGCGTTGGAGTCGGAGCGAAGAGGACGGAGCTGTGGAGAGGCGGCGAAGGCAGACGAGGGGGTGCTCGCGTCGTGCCGGGAGCTGCACACCAGGGAGGCCGACGGCGCGACCTGGTCGAGGTGGAGACGCTCGTCGCGGGACTCGAGACAGAGTAAAAATCCTCCTTTCCCCGAGCATCAGCAACCCCCTCCTGTTTCCCCCCCGCGCTGAGATAGTGCGACCATGGGGGCCCCTTTTCCCACCCCCTACCAGACACTGTCCGCGAGGCCCGCGGAGTTGAGGCACCATCGCCGCTCCGCGTCTCATCACCAGACGGGTAGGCCCGACCCGGTCTCGGCCTCAGGCCCGCCTCATCCTTGAGGGTGTTCTTTTTCTTGGTTTTGGGTATGTGTTGTCGGCGCCGTCTGTGAAGTAGAATTGTATAAGTGTTGCCGTGTGCTCGGTAGTCGGATAGCTCTGCATTGTGTCTTCGCTTTTACATTTGCTTTTTGTATAAAATTGCATTGTGTTTCTTTTCCTTTTCTATGTGCTTTTGGTGGAATTGTATATGTGTGCTTTCCGTTCATCGCGAATAAATGTGCTTTGTGTTGAACTGCTTTCCCGCTTCGCTTCGTCATTTCTCTCATTGAATCCTCATCTTGCTTCACGTAAAGGGTTGGTAGTGGGCTGAATACGCCCGATAATTAATCGAACCGTCGAGGCCGACGATAACACCGCTCGGTTATCCCGATAGTACGGAACGGGTCGCTTAAGTGGCCCGTGTCCGAAGTCGACCTGCGGCGAGGTGCGATCGCCCGGTCTACCCTCCGTGTGGGTACTTAGGTAGGTCGAATTTGGCGAGCAACCCTATCCCACGCGGGGGCCGATTGGCTCGATCGCGGTGAGACCGAAACGTCCACCCGTGACTGGTTCCCGGCGTTAGTCCGAGAGGGTCACGACTGGATTGTCCGTCCGGTGGGCGACGTGCCGCGATTCGAGTTACGTGGCCGTCAGCACGCCGGCGGGCGCGAATCCGTAACAATATTTTAAAGCTTTATGACCCTCCCCACACTCTTATTAACCTTTCCCACCCTCTTATAAACAACATCATATACTTTTAAACACTTTTTTACACCCTTAAACATACGTAATTTTAACAACATATAAAATTCTAATGGGTACTCGTAATGGCGGCCGACAGCAGTGAAGCTTCTCCCTTGCTTTAACATGTCGAGAAGTTGCACTTTTTCTACGATGGTTAGCATCTTCCTCTGCTGCTTAGGTTCAGTGCCAGATACCTTAGAAGGTGCAGAACGTTTGGGCGGCATTGTAGGGGTTGAAATAAATTAAAGAAAACGCATCTGCGTTTTCCATACGCATAACTCTTTGTCTACTCTTCTACTGTACACCATGTACAGTATTTTATTTCTTGTAATGTTTTAATTTATGTATTTTTTTTTTTACGTTTTTAAAATTTTTTAGGCTAGAAAATGCTTATTTTACCATAAAAAAAATCAAAATAATAAATATATAAAAATACATTTATACCGCAAAATCCCGTGATATAGCGAAAAATCCGCGATATAAAATTAGATATGTAAGAGTTAAAAATCCACGATACAGTGAGACCGCGAAAGGTGAACCGCGATATGGCGAGGGACGACTGTACTCTGAAATTAAAGCATAGAACAAATAAACAATTGCAGATAAAAAACGAAATCATGGAATCGTTTTGTTGATTAAAATTTAATCTAAATTTTTTACTCATCAAAGTAGCCACCTTTTGCAGATATAACAGCCGAACATACTCGTGGCATTCTTTCTACAATGGAATTCAAATATTGTTCGGAAAATTCTTCTCAACATTGTTGCAAAAGTTCCCACAAATGTGTTGCACTTGTCGGTTGCTTTGCTTTCACCCTCTGTCCAGTTCATCCCAAACTAGCTCGATGCGGTTTAAGTCTGCAGACTGTACTGGCCATTCCATGATTTGAAACCTCTCGTCTTGTTCTTTTCTTCTAAGGTAGTTCTGACATAGCCTGGAGGTATGTTTTGTGTCGTTATCTTGCTGTAGAATGAACCCCCCTGACCAACTCGGCGTAGACCAGAGGGTATTGCATGGCTCTGCAAAATGCTGTGGTAGCCCTTTTGGTTCAGGGTGCCAGTCACTCTGTGCAAGTCGCCGACTCTGGATCCAGCAAGAAAGCCCCAAATCATCACGCTTCCTCCTCCATGTTTGACAGTCGGCGTCACACACTGAGGAACCATCCTTTCGCCTACTCGACGGCATACAAAAACCCTGCGTGATGAACCGAAGATTTCAAAATTTGATTCATCGGTCCATAAGACCTTCTTCCAGTTTTCAGTCGTCCACTGGCGGTGCTTCATGGCCCAGGCAAGCCTCTTTTTCTTATTTTGCCATCTTTGCAAGGGCTTTCTTACTGCCACTCGACCTGTCAAACCTGCAGCTCGAAGTCTTCTCTTCACAGTTGAAACTGAGACTTACTTACTTCGACCAGTTTTAAGCTGTGCTTGAAGCTGCTGTCCTGTGAGCTGCCTATCACGCAAGCTGTTGACTCTCAGAAACTTGTCTTCTGATTGTGTTGTGGCTTTAGGTCTACCAGACCTCTTCCTGTCAGTGTTTCCTCCAGTTTCCAAGTGCCTTTTGATGGTGCAGGAAACTGTACTCACTGACACCTTGGCTTCTTTGCAGTTTCTCGAAAGGAAAGACCTCCACTTTTCAGTATTATAATGGTCTGTCTGTCTTCCTTGGTTAATTGTCCTATTTCTCATCATTATGATAGCAATATACTACTTCCTGCAGTGCAATATTGTCCAAATAATGCTTCAGAGTGTGTCGCAACACAGTCTGTTCCAACACTGCTTTTATACAGACAGAGGGTTTGTAAATATTCAAAAAAAGTTGGGACACCTGTGGGAATCATTTGCATCAACTTTCAAGGCCTAATTTACTTCCATTGCTGCAGAACAGCTGCAGTTGCAAACCCATGACTTGTTCCCTGAAAAGGGCCTTTTTTAACAACTCTGACATTTACATTATTTTTCAGTTTTTGGTAACCTAAACTTTTTTAACATCTGGCAGTTTACTGCTTAGCTTTGCATCATTTCAGGTTATTCACTGGACTTGAACTGCTTAAATTTCAGTAAAAACTGGAAAAATGGGGTGTTCTAAAACTTTTGACCGGTATTGTATATATTGTTATATATTTCCGCCCGTTCGGCGTGCGCACGACCTTTTCAGCCCAATCCAGGCCACACGTCCACCGAACGCTACAATCTAGTCGTAGCTTCCAGACAAAGGCCGAAACCCAGCTATAGGTGTTTTTACTACACCATAAACGAGCCAACTATTCTGTCCACACGCTACCGGGTCAATCGCCGAATTATCGATATACCTAACTATTCGGGCGGACAGAAATGCCGGGAGTTTATACCTCGACAGGGCCTGCACGAAAACGAGCCACTTTAAGCGGCTCGTTCCGTATGCGAATGCCGAACGGTTTTAATTCGCCAGATCCTGTCGGACTAGATTATTTTATCGGCTTTATAATCAGCCAGCTAATTTCCCGAACGCATCATGGCAGTCAATGGAGAAAGTGACGCAACGAGCGGGTTGACATTCAAGCAACGGGTATTTATTTCCACCCAGCATGAAAGCAGTCAATGGGGGAATCGGGACAGGACACGAGCAAAAAGCCTACATCGAGTTCTATCGGAATGCAAGTATATACAGGCACTTAACAACAATTCTACTTAAGGACAAGGTGCCACAGACTTTCATGCAAAACCCAAGAAAGAAAGAATCGGGCTCGTGAGCCTTTAATGCACTCAGGGCCGGGATGACCGGAATAGGCCCTGAGAGACCAGGCAGGTTACCTCGTCACCCTTGTGGTGACTCGATGGGTCTTTATTATCGGCGACCCCAAGTGTCTCTGTTCGGCCCGGTGCGTCGCGAACGCGCCAGTTGCTTGGGCGGCTTGACGAGCAGCTTGTACGGTTCCCCTCGGTCGTCCGGCCTTCACTGCGGCCTGGCCTCGCCGACGACGTGCTGGAGGAGTGAACGGGTCTCGACTCCGGCTTCCTGGTTGCGCTGGCGAACCTTCCAGCGAACGAACTCCACTGCTCCGATGAACCAACTCAACTCCTCCGACCAACGAACTCCACTCTGCTCGCCTGGTTACAGCCAAATGTCAAACTCCTCCACTGCAACCCGGCCCAACTGCTCAACCGACGACTCGGCGTCTCTCCAACCACTCAACTGCCCAACCACTCAACTGCCTTGTCGGCGAGCGAACGTGGCTTTTTATAGCCCCAAGGGGAGGGGCCGCTGTGGGCTTCGCCACTCGAAATCAGTGCCCTCCCCCTTTTCGCCTTTGAACCTTCACCCAGGCTGGATCCGCCCCTCTCACTTCTGATTGGCCAGCTCCTTCAGAGGGTAACGCCGTTTTGATCCGATTTTGCCATGAAATTGCCGATCAAACGCGGACGTGGGTGAAATCGCTGATCAAACTCGGATGTGGGTGAAATCGACGATGAAACGCGGACGTGAGTGAAATCGCCGATCGAACGCGGACGTGGGTGAAATCGCCGATGAAACACTGACGTGGGTGAAATCGCTGATCAGACGCGGATGTGGGTGAAATCGCCGATCAGACGCGAACGTGGATGAAATCGCCGATCAGACGCGGACGTGGGTGAAATCTTTGATCAAACGCGGACGTGGGTGAAATCTTTGATCAAACGCGGACGTGGGTGAAATCGCCGATCAAACGCGGACGTGGGTGAAATGGCCGATCAAACGCGGATGTGGTTGAAATTGTTGTTGTTGGTGTGACGATGTGTTTGTTTTAAAATAAAAGATAGAGAAAGGATAACGGCTAACTCAAAGATGCACAGCCCGGCACACAAATAAATCCCTTTATACATCGGTGGGGAATTCTAACCTAGAACACACACTTATCGAAATAACTGACCTCTGGGGAACCTGACTGGTGTTCTGTGAATTTCCACAACCGTAACAATATATATATATATATATATATATATATATATATATATATATATATATATATATATATACATATATATATATACATATATATATACATACATATATATATATATATATATATATATATATATATATATATATATATATAGATAGATGCATATATGTATGTATGTGTATATATATAGATATATATTTATATATATATATATATGTATGTATGTATATGTATATATATGTATGTATGTATATGTATATATATTTATATTTATATATGTATATGTATGCACATATATTTATATGTGTATGTGTACATGTCGATACATATATGTATATATTCATAAATAAATATATTTATATGTGTATATGTATATATATGTATATGTATGCACATATATTTATATGTGTGTATGTGTATATGTCGATACATTTATGTATATGTATATATATATATATATATATATATATATATATATATATATATATATATATATATATATATATATATATATATATATATATATATATTCATAAATAAATATATTTATATGTGTATATGTATATTTATATTTGTATATGTATTCACATATATTTTTATGTGTGTATGTGTATATGTTTTATACATATATGTATATATATATTCATATATGTATATATACTTATATGTATGTATATGTCGATATATGTATATATACTGTGTATATGTATATATGTATGTGTGTGTGTATATATATATATATATATATATATATATATATATATATATATATATATATATATATAGAGATGTATATATATATATATATAGAGATGTATATATATATATATATAGAGATATAGAGATATATATATATATATATATATATACACACACATACATATGAAAACAGATGTTTGGTACAACAGAACTTTAATATGGATCCAAACAAACATGACATAATAGTGACCGAAGCTTTTCATGCTGCACTCTTCAGGGTAAAAATCGCCCAGGGGACGTGTTGTTTGATCCGATCAGCCCTGTGAAAGCTGAATTTCACAGGGCAGTATACTTGGTGGGACTCCTACAGCTCCACGAGAAACAAAATTTCCTTGATCAATATCCTGGTTACCAGAGCACAGACGATTTGTTCACCTTGTAATCTTTCTGCTGAAATTGACCAAATCATGAATATACTCGGTGAGAATGGTTATCCTGAGCATATAGTTCAGAGATATGTGTGCAAGTTTCTAAACATGACAAAAGATCAGAAGATTGGTCCGGACAAATGTCCAGTCTATATCAGGATGCCCTGGAAAGGGCAATCATCACGAAGGTTTGAAGTACAAATCAAACATATTGTATCCAACATGTTTCTGGCTGTGCAACCCCGAGTAATCTTTACCTCTCAGCGTTTGCTGACATCAGTCAACAAGGATGTGCTACCCACCTCAGAAACCAGCAATGTTATTAATGAGTTTAAGTGCCGAATTGAAGCTCGGGACGTGGACCGCACAACACTAAGATTGGCTGATCGGATCAAACAACACGTTCTCTTGGCGATTCGAAGAAATATTGTGAGGGTTAGAACACAACCAGTGCGAGCATGTAGAAATATCCAGCAACCACTGGCCACTGTACCTGCTTCATCTGCCATTGCACAGCACCTGGTTGCCAACCCGATCTGTGCAGACCAGTACAATGCAGATATGTTCAGGATATTGAGCCGAGGTCAGAGCTCGTTTCATTTACGTATGTTGGAAGCAACCTTCATCCTTACCACCGATCAAATATTATGTCGTCAAAAGGATCTCTGTCTCTTTCAGCATAGAAAGATCAAGGGAAGTATGGTAACAAATGGTGAATGGACCTTAGGGGAAACCCCTCCCCCCTCTCTCAAGGATGCGGTTGCAAACGTCAATCATCGACGAACTCTGCTCCAGCCAATGGGAGCTCGAGGTGAAGATGATGAATCGACCAATGGACATTCGGATTAAACGTGACGTCATTACGGTTGAACCAATCAGTGTCTTCCTTATTGAGAACTGCGTATAAAGCACACGCCTTCACTTCCTCCTTCACTTGCTGGAATTTTTACCCTGAAGAGTGCAGCACAAAAAGCTTCAGTCACTATTATGTTGTGTTTGTTTTTTGTATATATATATATATATATATATATATATATATATATATATATATATATATATATATATATATATATATATATATATATATATATATATATATATATATATATATATATATAGGAAATATATGTATGTATATATTTATTTATATGTACACTGCAAGTCTTCTATGTTGGGGAAGTGTTCCTGTAAAACATGACGCCAGGCAAAACAAAGTAAATCAAACCCTATTTTACCATAGGCGTAATGATAGAAATTTCAGATACATTCCTGGGGGCATCTTTTGGTTAAAATTTGCAAAGAAATGTATTAAATAATTACGAATAAAGATAAAACGGGTTTCACCGATGTATAAAGTTGGAACCTAACAGGAAAGCAGACTTTGCTCGGACATTATTTTATTTGTGATGCACTAACTTCATCAGACCAACATATGTCCATGGTAAACCTGTGGATCACAAATGAAACATTTCCTGAGGCTGTCTGCTCTTTCCTGTATGTTTCAAAATCTGGAGAATAATGCTTATTATTAGTTGCAGTTGGCTGTAATTAATTTTTATTTCTGTTATTTGCACTGGCACATTTGACGTAAAATAGAGTAGCATGTGGTATGAAAATGAAAATTGAATATACTGTATGTTTTACAATCGGTCTTCCAGTTTATTGTGTTGCTCTGAAGGTCACACTCTGTGAGTCACTTGATATTCCATTGGCCGCTTGCTATGACTTAAGCCCAAAATGAATGTGACTAATTTTGATGTGAAATAGAGCTTCTTGTTTGCTGACATGTCAAAAAACCCCAATAATTCACAGATTTTTGAGTAAGCATCTATGTTACGTCAAAAATGTCAAATTATATAATTGTCCCTCATACGACCACCTGAAAGGTCTTCCTGTCAAAGAACCTTTCGTTGTAATTCATTTATCGAGCTTAATGTGATGGTGTTCATGTTTTGGACAGGTCCCACAAAATCTTCCCTGTTCTGTAACACTGCAGCCTGGTCCTGAGGATACAGGAAAGGTGAGAGGGGTGTCACTGATTTATCAATGCATGTATATCTATGAGACAATGGTGGCACATTGAATGTACAATGATTTCTGCAAAAGGAGATTACACAGCAGGTTTTTAGCCAAAACGCATCATCGGTGTTATCTCTACTGTGTGGTATTGACCCCACCTCCTCGTTCCTTCTTTCTGCACATATTGTGGCATTCTGATTCCCAATGGTTTCCAAACAAACACAAACAAATATGTTGTGCACAAATACCGGATGAATGCTTTGTTTATCACCTCGTAAAATGTGGCACCAAACAACAAAAATGAAAAAATTGCAGATTATGGATATGATTCACCCACGAATCAAACAAAAATGAAAAATGACTGATGCAGTTAATTTTGGTGTGAAATAGGGCTGGGTGTGGCAAAAAAAAACATGGCAAAAAATAAAAAAAAACATACAAGCTGACTAACATATCTTGCAAAAACTTCGTTTTGGCAAGATAACAAACAGAATTCACGGAAAAAACTTGGAGTGAGAGCATCTATGTAATCTAGTTAATGCACCATCTGCATTTTCTTTGTGCATGCAATGTCGATCATCTTGTTGATCATGGGCGTATGCAATCACTAATTTGCATACAATTCATGGAGATTTCACACTGCTGCATAATGACTAATTATTTGTTTTATTTATTACCTCTGCCACCAAAGGTGGACGGAGGTAATGTTTTCACCTCTGTCTGTCCATTTGTCTTTTTATCTTGCCAAAACGAAGTTTTTGCAAGATATGTTAGTCAGCTTGTATGTTTGTTTTTTTTTGTTTGTCTGTAATCACGTATAAAAAATTCTGCAGAGCACAGTTATCATTGGAAATTTTTGTAACTTCGCATATCAGAGGCCTATAGAGGTCCCTTTCAGCACATAAAATTTTGCAGGTCAAGGTCACTTTGTCGCAAATCAGGAGAGTCGACGAAACCCTTATTTTTTTTTAGTAATTTTGATCGGATCGTCTTAAAACTTCATGGGAATATAGTTCATGGTCTGGCGCTCAGCTGATTAATTTTTGGTGGCGATTGGCCTTGACCTTCATGGTTAGCGCCGAAGATCAAACATATTTGACCCCAAGGTAAAATTTTCAAGTTTTAGGAACCATATCGTGTCATACCTCAAATTGAACACCTCGATGAGTGCTTTCGAGATATGTCAAGTTTGAGACATTATGACGTCATTTGGTGACGTTATGAGGCAAACGCATATTTTTCATGGTTACTCTGTAGAACGATTCTCATCGGAATCTCTCGTAGGCAGATATTCCTCAAGGAGTCGCTCCTGGTGGATAGCAGCTCTGTTCACCTCAGTGTGACCTCAAAGAAGTCACACGTGGTCACCTTTTGGCAAGATACGGGTCACCCTGCGGGTGACATTGGTTTATTTATTTGTTTGTGAGCAGTATATCTCACAAAGTTATGGATGGATTTGGACGATACTTGGTGGACAGGCTGGGTGTGTGACAAGGACGAATTGATTTGATTTTGGTGAAGATCCAGATCCAGATCCACCAAATCAGTGGGATACAAAATGTAAACTGTTCAACCTGGCGGAGGTACGTGCTCAACCGAGTACTGTTCAAGTTATTGTTGTTTTGCAGAAATATGAAACAATTTACATTCTTGCAACGCGTGGCATTTCATGCAATTGTATAATTTTGTTTTTATCCCGATTTTTTTGTTTTGTGATTGAAAGTAATCATAACATTTTAACAAGGGTAACATTAGCTAAAAACATGATTGCATTCTGGCTTGAAGCCACATGCTGGCTCAAATACCTGAACAGGGGCGTTCCATATCAAGTGTACACATTTTTCAGCAAAATTTTGACACATCGTCTCACATTTCACTCTTTTTTTGTGCAAGTGTTTGTATCCAGGGTAAAACATTATGTGTCAATTTTCAGAGCTGGGGGCCAATCGGGGCCCATTTTAGGTCCCCCCCCCAAATTTGGGCACCCCTGGTTGACCCATAATCTACCAGTGGCCATATCAGAGGTTGTAGTGGTCCGATTTGGATGATCTTGGCATCAAAATGCTCGTAAAAGCAAGATCTTTCGAATCGCGTAAAGTAAAATCACTCCGAAACAGTAATTCAAAAAGTTATAGTTTGGGGCGCCCTTTGACCTTGGGCCCCCACTTCCCAGCCAAACAGATGATCCCGATTTTTTTCGTGTGAGAATACCGCCTTCATATACTCCAACACCTCAGCAAAAATGAAAATAGGATCTCAATGGGTGCAAGTGTGATGATGGTTTTATTGTTCGGGGTCCAAATATATCACTAATTCTTGATTCGACATTGGGCGACGTTTGCCGTCATCGTTCCAATGATGTCACCTGCTGGCAGGCAACTTTATGTCTGAAATTGACAATCATCATCTCTGGACTAATATATACATATATATATATATATATATATATATATATATATATATATATATATATATATATATATATATATATATATATATATATATATTGTTACGGATTCGCGCCAGCCGGCGTGCGGACGGCCACGTAACTCGAATCGCGGCACGTCGCCCACCGGACGGACAATCCAGTCGTGACCCTCTCGGACTAACGCCGGGAACCAGTCACGGGTGGACCTTTCGGTCTCACCGCGATCGAGCCAATCGGCCCCCGCGTGGGATAGGGTTGCTCGCCAAATTTGACCTACCTAAGTACCCACACGGAGGGTAGACCGGGCGATCGCACCTCGCCGCAGGTCGACTTCGGACACGGGCCACTTAAGCGACCCGTTCCGTACTATCGGGATAACCGAGCGGTGTTATCGTCGGCCTCGACGGTTCGATTAATTATCGGGCGTATTCAGCCCACTACCAACCCTTTACGTGAAGCAAGATGAGGATTCAATGAAAGAAATGACGAAGCGAAGCGGGAAACAGTTCAACATAAAGCACATTTATTCGCGATGAACGGAAAGCACACATATACAATTCCACCAAAAGCACATAGAAAAGAAGAGAAACACAATGCAATTTTACACAAAAAGCAAATGTAAAAGCGAAGACACAATGCAGAGCTATCCGACTACCGAGCACACGGCAACACTTATACAATTTTACTTCACAGACGGCGCCGACAACACATACCCAAAACCAAGAAAAAGAACACCCTCAAGGATGAGGCGGGCCTGAGGCCGAGACCGGGTCGGGCCTACCCGTCTGGTGATGAGACGCGGAGCGGCGATGGTGCCTCAACTCCGCGGGCCTCGCGGACAGTGTCTGGTAGGGGGTGGGAAGGGGGCCCCCTTGGTCGCACTATCTCAGCGCGGGGGGAAACAGGAGGGGGTTGCTGATGCTCGGGGAAAGGAGGATTTTTACTCTGTCTCGAGTCCCGCGACGAGCGTCTCCACCTCGACCAGGTCGCGCCGTCGGACTCCCTGGTGTGCAGCTCCCGGCACGACGCGAGCACCCCCTCGTCTGCCTTCGCCGCCTCTCCACAGCTTCGTCCTCTTCGTTCCGACTCCAACGCACATGACGACGACGACGACCAACAACCCTTTTCTGACGAACGCAGCCGCTTATATAAGCCCCGTGGCTTCGCCTTTGACCCCCTGCCTTCGACCTTTCACCTCGCTCCCCATTGGCCCGAGAAAAAGTGGGCGTGAATGCATTTTGATCCATGAATTTGCATATAGCGACCGCCCTCCAACGCCCTGGAGGCGGGGCCAAATCGCCCCTCGCTCACCGATTGGACGGAACAAAAGCGGGCGTGTGTCGTTTTTGATCCGTTTTTGGAGCGGAAAGTCCGTGGTTTTGTACACGCTGTTCGGCGCGCGCCCTGCACGAGTCCAACACCGGTACCCACAAGCGGCGCAAGAACGGTGGCGATGCGACGGTTGCGAGGTGTGACGGGAAAGGTCGTGGCTGTTGTGGTGAAGCGGCGTTGTGGTGGGTGGTTGATGTTGTGACGACTGTTGAGACGCGGTTGGCGGTGGTAATCATGGTGGTTGGTCCAAAATAAAGATAGTAAAAGAAAAACGGCTATCCTGAAGAGTCGCAGCACGCATAAATGACATGTATTCCCACTAGACAACGGGTTTGGGCCTAACTACACATATACTTACGGAGATATCTCACCTAAGGGACCTGAATGGTGGTTTGCGAATTTGGTGACCACAACACTACCCCCTCCCCTTTTTACAGACTCGTCCCGAGTCGTCAAATTTTCGTGTGCCATCATGTGTAGTTTTCCCCTAATATATTTTACCTACGGATCCCTGAGTGCGACATTCATGGTATTCGTGTCCCCAAAATAAATAACCTGAGGGCTGCGTAACTACCTAAACAAACTCACTCACACGGACGACTTAAATAAAATTGCCGGCGCTAGGACAGACATGCCGGGGGCGCACTCATATTTACAGTACATCTTACCTTAACTTACAAATTTTACACTAAACCATGGCCCAGGATCAATGAACTCTGCAAAAGAAAAGCAGTTAGCAGGGAGCAAGGCTGCTCGCATGCAGTCTCTGGCTCAAAACAATGCAGGTGACAGGGAACGTGGCTGGCTGCTCACACGCAGTCCAAGGCCTTCCCTTTTGAACTGAACGCAGTGAACCACAACGGTGCATGGGCTGCACAAACGTAGTCTCTGTGCCAGCTCAAGTGGCACACGCAATGAACACAACGAATGGATGGATGGACACAAACACGGTGCACGGGCCGCCACTGCAGGCCCGTGTTGTAGCTGCCAACAGGGCAGTTCTTGCAGCTTGCAAACTGTTGCCTTGCGGATCCTGGCGCACATGGAAATGAACAGGGGGGGGGGGGCAAAGCAAAAATTGAACGGGGCTGGTGAACATGGGCAGTGGGCATGGCATGGCAAAGGTGATCAGGCAAACACAGCCCGCAGAAGAAGGCCGCTGCAGGCAAACACAGCCCGCAGATGAACTGGCCGGCACAGGCCTTGAAGTACCACAGCTGCAGATGATCCGGCCGGCACAGGCCTTGCAGCACACAGCCAGCAGATGAAGCTGGCCAGCTTTTGCCGTCAGTGGAAGTTGGTGGAGGGAGTGCGGTGGTGCTGGCCACTTGGAAGGCGGGCTCGGACCTACCTACTTGTCTCCCTCCCACCTATCGCCTTTGCCTGTCACTGTACATACCCACTCCCTTAATTTGTCAAACCCCAATTTTAGCCTCAACTTTTTTTTTTTTTTTTTTTTTTTTTTTTTTTTTTACTTCCCCACTATAAATCGTCCCCGAACCCCCTTTATCGTCCCTGTTCGGCTAACCTATCCTGTCACCGAGCCTACTCCCAACCCCTACGTTCCCTTCCCGGAGGGGAATAAGGGAGAGCTAACGTCCTGTGTTGAGGCCCAACGAAGCCTCAGGATGGCCTCACCAGAGTTCAGCGATCTATAACCAAAGTGGGTCCAGCGGCCCACAACGACAGCGAGGGGATGGATGGTGCGGAGGGGTACATCTCCTAATCTACCCTAACCATTTAACTGTTAAACTACCCCGGGGCTTTCAACAAGCGCCTCTCGCTTAAACTATTGGTTCTAACAACCCAGATTCCCGTCGCCTGTGTTGGTGTCCTCACAATTTCGGGCCTCGCCCCCCAATTTTCTCTCCGTGCCCTCACACGGTCTCCTGGCTGGGACACGTGGCTCCCTTTGGCAGGCACGACCCTCTGCCAAATCTCCCGCTATGGCATCCCCGGGCACTACACTGCCTCCGAGCCTACCAGCTCCCTAACACCGGGGAGTGCCCCCCATGGCACCTCCCCTGAAACGCACACGTGGCAGGCTGGCTTCCCAGGCCCCTTTCCGAGGGTCACCCTTGCCCACAACACTGCCCACGCGGCTAATGGCGCCCCGGGCCCCCGCACCAAGCAGGCGCACCCGTGCCCACTACGCTATCCCGGCCCCCCATGGGCCCATGGCCTACCGCGGCCGACTAGCCTGGTGCCCGGGGTACCCACTCAGCGATACTCACCTTTCGCAGCCAACACTCCCAAGCCCGTCAACAGGGCTCCTGCACCCCTCCAAATGGGTCTCGAGCCTACATTCCCACCAACAACAAAACAACCTCCATTTTTCAATTTGACTAACCCCCTAACTCACTCTACACTGACCCCGGGGTCCCTTGGGCGGGAGTCACTCCTCCCCCCAATCACTCATCGCACCATGCATTCCCCATTCACTCCATACACACAGACCCGCTGGCCTCACTCACTCACCAAGCACATGCTTCCACTTCACTCACCAACTCTTCAACACACTCACCACTGAACTCTGCCATCCTTCTAACTACCTACCCTAACTGACTCGTGCTCCCACGTCGTCCCTTAAACTACAGCACGTTCCTTTTAACACTACGTAGCTAAACTACGTCCCCACTACACATCCACAAGTCTGTCCATGTCCCCAAATATCCCAAAAATTATCTCCCAACCTAAAGCTCACTAAATCCCTCTACCTAATCCATTCCACGGACTCCATGAGGACTTACCCCTGCCCCATGGAGTCGGTCTAGCTAAGCTAACCCTTCCCCCTAACTAGTTTCCATCCTGTGCCCAGGTAAGGGGGTCTTCCACCCCTTGCCCAGGAATCCTGTGCACCCGAAAGTGAGGCTTGTTTTTCCTTTTTTTTTTCTTTTCATGCGCAGCCCAGCGCGGCAACTCAGAGCTCGCGCACTTTGCACCTGCCCGTGACGTCATGCAGCTGCACGTGTACCTCGTCCCTCCTTGGACGGTACCATCCGGCAGGGATACCCCTCCTGCCGGATTCCAACCCCACGTGCAGCCATGGCGTCACCGTGCGCATAAAAAAAACACAAGCCCCACGTCTCGAGGGGTTCCCCACGCGAACACATGTGCTTTGCCCGTTGGAGCTTAACACACACGATCGCGTGGAGAACCCGTCCGGTCCAAATCCGAAATCCTGCCTAAACTTTGTCCGTCCGCGGGATCGGCAAATCCACCGCGTGCGTTTCCGGACCGGGACTTCACTCTCGCAAGCGAGCACGTGGTGGCCTCGTGCGTTGCACAGCACGGACCTCGTGCTCACTGCTGGGTGAACCCGGCACGGTCCCCGAAACAGCTACAGCCGCTACTCGGCTTTCTTTCCTCTGTCACCGTCGTCGTCGCCATTCGACCCACGCACACCTGCGTGTTACGACGCTCACAGTCCATTCCATTACATTCACACCGGAAGACGCGGCTGCGTGCTCCCGCATGCCAACCGACATCTCCCTTACATACCGCTCTCTCACACACACGGTCTCCCTTGCACTCGGCCGTCCACTCACGCGTGCCTCACTACTCACACAAACCATACTACTTACACACGCGGGGGCACTCACCCGCGGTGCCTCATCCACACTCCGTGCCTCACTCACACACGCGGGGGCACTCACCCGCGGTGCCTCACTCACACTGGCCGTTTCATCCACACACACAGCCTCTTCCACACACGGTGCCTCATCCACACACGGCGTGCTGGGAAGCACGTACTCTGGCACCATCACCACCACACCACTCATACACGGGGTCGCTTCCACACACGGGGACGCACTCACACCTTGCACCACACACACAGGGACAACCACACTGGGGATTCGTGTCCCCACAAGGGTCTCCGGGACCTCTATACCCCCCAAGCTCTCCGTGCACCTGTTCACAGCACCCCTCCCCTCGACCTCGCAAAGCACGACCGAACTCACCTGGTCGTGACTCACCTCAAGGGGGCATACTCCCTCCCCTCGTTCCTGGAGGAGGCTATCCAGGTGCTCGCACTGGGTCTCTACCCAGTCCGCCAGCTCACCCCAATTATCCTCCACTACCTCCGTGTGTGTGTGTGCGTCACTTACCCCGTCTTCATCGTGCAGTCTCTCCTCTATTTTTTCCGTCTCCCGTGTCTCTGCCAACTCTTCACCCTTTACCTCTCTTGTCTCAACTATTATTATTTCCTTTGTCACGGCCTTGTGTCTCGTCTCGCACGTTTTGGTCTCCCCATTTAATTTTTCCCTTTTGGTCACCGTCGATTCTTCTGTCACGACCCTCGCCCAACACGCCCCCCGAATTATTTTTTTACCCGCCTCCACCGCGGGCCTGTCAGCCGTTGCACCCCTTTCCAGCTCGTTTGCTCCCACACGTGGAGTCGCCATTCCCAGCTCCCTGGTCACGGCCTTCATGCCCGCCTGCAGGCATCGGCCCATGTTCTGCGTCTCACCCCGGAGCTTTTTCATTTCCTCCTTCATGTTTGCTTCCATTCCGTTTATTTGCTGTGTATTCGCATCCATCCTTTCGTTCATGTTCGCATTTATCTTCACTGTCATTTCCGCCAGCATGGCGCATAGCTGGGCCATGTCGGGTGCACTCAGCTGAGCCGTTTCGGCAAGGGTTGGGGAAGGGTTTTGGTGGAGAGGGGGGGGGAGGTGTCATACACCGCGGCCGCTGCCGCACCTATTTCGGGCTCTGGGTTCAGTTGGGCGAGTTCGTTTTCCTGTACAACCAACATTTCCTGTACGGGGATTTCATCCTGGGCCATGGATCCTACATTACTCCACATATACATTTCTAATACCCCCGGCTCCCGCTCGCCTTGAGACGCCATCTTGCTTCTCTCAAAGGGTTAATTTTAATCGCTCGTAATTTGGAGGGAATCGGGGGTCGCTTCTCTCACCCCTGGACCGATTCCCGTGAATTTAATTGGAGACAGGACAGCCCGTTTTCCCGTTCTCCGTTACCAGTGCCATGAGGAGGGCGATGGGTTTGTATCGCACGACCTGACACCAGTGTTACGGATTCGCGCCCGCCGGCGTGCGGACGGCCACGTAACTCGAATCGCGGCACGTCGCCCACCGGACGGACAATCCAGTCGTGACCCTCTCGGACTAACGCCGGGAACCAGTCACGGGTGGACCTTTCGGTCTCACCGCGATCGAGCCAATCGGCCCCCGCGTGGGATAGGGTTGCTCGCCAAATTCGACCTACCTAAGTACCCACACGGAGGGTAGACCGGGCGATCGCACCTCGCCGCAGGTCGACTTCGGACACGGGCCACTTAAGCGACCCGTTCCGTACTATCGGGATAACCGAGCGGTGTTATCGTCGGCCTCGACGGTTCGATTAATTATCGGGCGTATTCAGCCCACTACCAACCCTTTACGTGAAGCAAGATGAGGATTCAATGAAAGAAATGACGAAGCGAAGTGGGAAACAGTTCAACATAAAGCACATTTATTCGCGATGAACAGAAAGCACACATATACAATTCCACCAAAAGCACATAGAAAAGAAGAGAAACACAATGCAATTTTACACAAAAAGCAAATGTAAAAGCGAAGACACAATGCAGAGCTAATACCGACTACCGAGCACACGGCAACACTTATACAATTTTACTTCACAGACGGCGCCGACAACACATACCCAAAACCAAGAAAAAGAACACCCTCAAGGATGAGGCGGGCCTGAGGCCGAGACCGGGTCGGGCCTACCCGTCTGGTGATGAGACGCGGAGCGGCGATGGTGCCTCAACTCCGCGGGCCTCGCGGACAGTGTCTGGTAGGGGGTGGGAAGGGGGCCCCCTTGGTCGCACTATCTCAGCGCGGGGGGAAACAGGAGGGGGTTGCTGATGCTCGGGGAAAGGAGGATTTTTACTCTGTCTCGAGTCCCGCGACGAGCGTCTCCACCTCGACCAGGTCGCGCCGTCGGCCTCCCTGGTGTGCAGCTCCCGGCACGACGCGAGCACCCCCTCGTCTGCCTTCGCCGCCTCTCCACAGCTTCGTCCTCTTCGCTCCGACTCCAACGCACACGACGACGACGACGACCAACAACCCTTTTCTGACGAACGCAGCCGCTTATATAAGCCCCGTGGCTTCGCCTTTGACCCCCTGCCTTCGACCTTTCACCTCGCTCCCCATTGGCCCGAGAAAAAGTGGGCGTGAATGCATTTTGATCCATGAATTTGCATATAGCGACCGCCCTCCAACGCCCTGGAGGCGGGGCCAAATCGCCCCTCGCTCACCGATTGGACGGAATAAAAGTGGGCGTGTGTCGTTTTTGATCCGTTTTTGGAGCGGAAAGTTCGTGGTTTTGTACACGCTGTTCGGCGCGCGCCCTGCACGAGTCCAACACCGGTACCCACAAGCGGCGCAAGAACGGTGGCGATGCGACGGTTGCGAGGTGTGACGGGAAAGGTCGTGGCTGTTGTGGTGAAGCGGCGTTGTGGTGGGTGGTTGATGTTGTGACGACTGTTGAGACGCGGTTGGCGGTGGTAACATGGCGGTTGGTCCAAAATAAAGATAGTAAAAGAAAAACGGCTATCCTGAAGAGTCGCAGCACGCATAAATGACATGTATTCCCACTAGACAACGGGTTTGGGCCTAACTACACATATACTTACGGAGATATCTCACCTAAGGGACCTGAATGGTGGTTTGCGAATTTGGTAACCACAATAATATATATATATATATATATATATATATATATATATATATATATATATATATATATATATATATATATATATATATATATATATATATATAATATTTTGCATCATTTGCAAAAAATTATTCTGCCTATTGTATCTATTGATTTTTCAGTGTAAATTTTTTGTATAACAATCATCAAATTAAGTTATAAATGAGATAATCTCAGTTTTTGCATATTTTGCAGTAAGCATGGCCACTGAAGATCGAAAATACTGTTGTGATCCGTTCAGCTGCCATAAAACGAAACAACGAAAATATCTTCGCAATGTGTCAAATGATATGTTGATGAAATTTTCTTCAAAGGTGAAAAAAGATGACAGACTTTGTACTTCATGCAGAAAAAAACTTTCTCAGTTGTCACCAGAGCGTATTGAAGAATCATCTTCGACCAGTTCGAAATTATCATCAGAAGGTAGTATCGAAGGCATTGCAGAATCTATTTCGACAGATGAGGACGAGGAGGTTTTTGAGCGAGAAGCAGAAGTTGACCTATTAAACCAGTCGTTATCGATGATAGGCGAAAGCCCATTCGACAAACGAAAGGCGGAAAGGAACCCAGGGTACGTTCTTGAAAAGCGAAGTCAAGTGGAAGATTCTGTGCGAAAGAAATTAGAAGTAGTTGCTGGACCAAGCACTGCGGAGAAAACACAAAATACATCGTCAAAATGTGATGAAAACTGCATGCCAGAGGTGATCAAAAGCCTGAAAGAAAAATACGTTGTTTTGAGCCGTTCAGAGCAAATACGTATACTGACAATATTTGCTCGGAATATGAGAATCAGAGGGATGATGAGGAATTCAGTTGCTCCCAAAGAATGGCTGTGCAAGCCAAAATTTAGAGAAAGAAAATGGTATGCTATCATCTCCAAATCCCAAACAGGGTAAAATATTGCCTGACGAAGTGAAATCCGCCGTGACCGAATTTTACCTAAGTGATGAAGTCAGCCGAATAATTATGGGAAAAAAGGATTGTGTGGTGGTCAGGAATGAACATGGAAAAGACAAAATTCAAAAGCGCCGAGTACTAAACAATCTCAAGGAACTGTTTCAGAAATTCAAAGAGAAGAACCCTGGCTTGAAAGTTGGATTCGCGAAGTTCACCATGCTCCGTCCCTCGGAGTGTGTCCCGGCCGGTTCAGGCAGTACACACAGTGTATGTGTATGTACGATACATCAAAATGTGAAACACATGATGTTTGGGTCCAAAATGCCACAGAGAGCCGAACTTCCTAGCTATCATCATGTGATAGCACACATAGTTTGTAACCCAGCACAATCGGCATGTTATTTCAGAACTTGTGAAAGTTGCCCATCAATTGAAGACTTCAAAACCAAGCTACTGAGTGCTTATGAACGAGAGGATATTGATGAAATTCAGTTTAAACGGTGGACATCTACCGACAGATCTGAACTGAGCTCCATGGTCCTGCTTTGGAAGAGTTCATTAATCAATTCTGTGAACGCGCGGTGAAATTATTGAGACACGACTTCATTGCCAAGGCCCAATCTCAGTTTCTGAAAAATAAGAAAGACAAAATCTGTGAAGGAGAATTTGTCATTATTGGAGACTTCTCAGAGAACGATTCGTTTGTCGTACAGGATGCGGCCCAAGGATTCCCTTGGAACTGCTCTCAAGCGACAATTCACTCCTGGGTTTACTATTTCAAATCGGACGATGGCAAATTAAACAACGATTCGTTCACGATTATATCAGAATGCAATACTCACGACGTTGTCTCAGTCTACCTCTTCCAAAGAATGCTCATTGAACACTTGAAATCTACCTTTGGAAATGTAAAGAAACTTTACTGTTTCTCAGACGGTTGCACTGGCCAATATAAGAATTGCAAAGCCTTCATAAACCAATGTCGTCACAAATCAGAGTATGGAATTGATGCAGAATGGCATTTTTTTGCCACAAGTCATGGCAAGGGCCCTTCAAAGGGCGTGGGAGGTACAGTCAAACGAGAAGCAACACGTGAGAGCCTGCGTAGACCTTACGACAGTCAAATTATTTCTCCAAAAGATCTTTTCGCCTTTGCTGAAAACGGTTTGAATGAAATGAAGTTCGGCTACGGGATCCAAGAGGCGTATGACGAGGAAGAACGAAATCTGGAAGAAAGGTTAAAAACAGCCAAAACCATAGCTGGAACTCAAAAACTTCATGCTTTCATCCCTATTTCTGAAACTGCTCTTCAAGTACGCGAATTCACCCTTAGCGAGGAACACCGTATCGAGTCAGCCATTTCAAAATCTACACCAACTTTTAACGGGAAGCTCTCAGGTTATGTCACAGTGCACTATGATGGAAAATGGTGGCTTGCCTGCATCATGGAAGCCTTTCAGGACACTCATGAAGTGAAAGTAAATTTTCTTCATCCAAACAGACCCGCAAATAGTTTCTTTTTTCCTGACATTGAAGATCACTGCATTTTAGACATTTCTGATATACTTCTTTCCGTAGAACCAAAAACTGCTACAGGTAGAACCTACACAATCAGTAAAAAAGAAACACAGCTGTCAAATAAAACATTGGTTGGCAAAAAATCTTGACTATAATATGCTAGGAAAAACTCTTACTCTTACTCGTATCGCTTCCAGTTCCTGCATGTGCATGTGGAAAATTTATGTACAATATACTGATATAGTGTATTGGAAATCTTGTGTTCAAATATTGTGGCGTATTGTGTCCAGCACCCGAGTCCCCCAACATAAATCTTTGCCATGCGTGAACCTATTGGGATCCCATTTTCATTTATGCAGAGGTGTTGGAGTATATGAAGGGGTATTCTCACACAAAAAAATCGGGACCATCGGTTTGGCTGGGGAGCGGGGGCCCAAGGTCAAAGGGCGCCCCAAACTACAACTTTTTGAATTACTGTTTCGGAGTGATTTTACTTTACGCGATTCGAAAGATCTCACTTTTACGAGCATTTTGATACCAATATCAGCCAAGTCGGACCACTACAACCTGTGATATGGCCGCTGGAAGATTGCCCAAATTTAAGGGGGTCCTAAAACGGGCCCCGATGGGCCCACAGGTCTAAAAGTTGGTATTTTTACTTTTTTCACCCAAGTGAATAAATGACGAACATATGGGGAGAAAATGAGGTATTGGTGTCGGGAGGGTGTGTACACTTGACATGGAATGCCCCAACAGCAAACTCATTTTGCATGCTCACCATCTCAGCCATGCTGTAGCTTTTCTTTTTCAAAAAAAAAAAAAAAAAAAAATTCCCACAGTTTTCCTATGCATTGACTGACTAATATCAAGGATTATCAGAAAGTCTGTGGTTGTAAGATAAGAAGGCAAAAAATAAAATTGGGCAGGTTGTTCACTTTAAAGGTCAAAGTGGCTGCAAAAGAACTGTGTATATAAATCACATTTTGTAGAAAGAAAATATATATCAAAATTTATATTAGGCCACAAACATGATGCTAACATTCTTATCTCCATTTGCTCTTTCTTAACTCACTTGCGTTTTCAAATTTCTAATGTGTTCTGTTGTCATAAGTATATAAAAGATCCGTGCTGATTGGAAGATCATGTAATGCCTGATACTTGAATTGTGAATTGCCAAACATCACCACACCAGCCAGACTTTACAATTTCAAACAAGGCTTTTTTGTTTGTTTTAGCTCACCTGGATTTTCGTCAGGTGAGCTTATGTGATTGAGCATTGTCCGTAAGGGAGTGGGTGAGTGAGTCGATCCGTAAACGCTTCAGTCATTATCGCTTGAACCAAACACATGATTTTTTTTTATGAAACCTGGCCAAAAGTTTCATATCTGATGCCCAGTGAATGTGTATTGACTGCATCAAAATCTGTGCTCCTTAAGGGAGTCTATTGGGGGGGGGGATTTTGACCCCCCAAAATAGGGTTTTTTTTTTTTTTGTATACCTTGGTCTCGGCACGTATGAGAGCTAACACACAACTCACAGCAAGGAGGCATGAGACAAGAGGGGCGGGAGTGGAAGGGACAAAACAGTGGGGAACAGACACATTAGGTGAACTGTGGAAGGGAGAGGGATGGGGATGGGACGGGGAACATGGCGAAGAGAAGATGGACATTACAGGGACTTTCAGGAAGGAAAGCAGGGGAATTGAAGGAAGTGGGCTTGGGTGGATTATCTCTTCTCTCTCTTCTCTCTCTCTCTCTCTCTTCTCCGAAACTATGCACACAATTTCAATGAAACTTGACCACAACATTCATCACCCATGATGTACTAAAGTTTGTTCACGGCATTAAAAAGAAAAATCGGGGTCTGCGGGGGGGGGGTTTGAGTGACTGTTGCTTGTGATCCAGGTGAACTTCAGGATGGATTCAGGTGAGCTTTTTATTCCCCTGCAGGCGAAGGTGCCGGAGGCATTATTTTTTTTCGAGTTGTCCATCAAGCTGTGTGTTCAGCTGTGTGTGTCGGAGTGCATAGCAGATTTTCATTACCGTGATATTACTTGTGAAATACTAAATCCTGAAAAAAACCTTCTCCAAAACGGCTGAACAGATTGAGGCGAAACTTTACAGGTATGGTCGCCTCTCCATGAGGAACAAAAAGTTCTCCACCTATGATGTCATAGGTCACATGGTTTGGCAGCTATCATTTTTTAAAGAATAAGCCTTAAAAACTTCTTCTCCAGAATGGCTTGATAGATCGAGGGGAAACTTCACCCACATGTTTTGCAAGCCTTGGGGATATCAGGGTTTTCATAAATAATTAATAGGTCACATTTTCTGGCAGCAATAATGGATTGAACAAAAATCTTCTTTTTCTTGAACCGTTCATCAATCGATGTGAAATGATACAGTTATGATCAAGTCATCATGGGGAATATATGTTTTAAATTTCAACCTGATCGGACTCATGATCTGGCAGCCAGAATTATTTAATATTTTGAATCTGGGTTAAGGGATTTCAATCAAACTTGTTGCAAGTATGTATAATGATGTCATAATTTTGGCGGATACATATCTGGCGACATTGCGACGTCGAAGAGTGTCCTTGTTAATCCATGTGCCATGGTAATAATTTGCAACTTGAGAGTATACTTGTTTTTTCATTTTCTCATTTGTTGTGACACCCACACGCCAAACAATTGGACATCAACTTTCCTTTATTGGATTCGCTAGATATCCCTTATTGTTGGATTTTCCGTGTGTGTGTGTGTGTGTGTGTGTGTGTGTGTGTGTGTGTGTGTGTGTGTGTGTGTGTGTGTGTGTGTGTGTGTGTGTGTGTGTGTGTGTGTGTGTGTGTGTGTGTGCGTGCGTGCGTGCGTGCGTGCGTGCGTGCGCGCGTGCGTGCGTGCGCGCAGCGCGAGGCTCCACAGCACAAACCAGCAAACCGATTTCGATGAAACTTGGCGAACATGTGTGCCATATGGGCTGGCAATGTGCACGTTTGAATTCTGTTGCCTAGCAACCACCCGTTGCTGTGCAGCGGCCGAAAAACCGCGTACGGTATCTATATATTAATACTGAAGGACCAATTTTGTGCTCCTGGCGGTCGCGTCACGTTTTTCTCGGTACTGTGACCTGGACTTAAAGAGACTTCGTACCTGTAAGAGTGCATCGCATATAGTGGCAATAGTCAACTTTCAAATCTGAAGCAGAATAAACACTTTTCGTTTTACATTCGTTTACATGGCGACGTGTGACGTCACCGCTAAAAACGTCAGGACGTCATGACATCATCGGCCATTCGGTGACGTCATTACATCTGTCGTCGACAGACCGTTACCGCTGAGAGGTGTAATTCCACTCCTCGAAAATAGTGTCTGCAATGTAAAACCCTCTTCTGCACATGCTGACTCCCTCAGAATGTGAATTTGACACAAAAAATGTAACAAGAAACATTGTATCTTCTATTTATACTCGTACGTGCCCGTTAAAAAATAAATAAATAAATAAATAAATATTCAAACCGCGAGCAACAAACAACTACCACACAGGCCATTTTTCGCTCTCGCATGCCCGTACGTGCGTGGCCCGGAAGTTCGCATATTATTCGCAGTTACGATTATTCGCTATTTAGTTTTAATACCCAATTATTCAATTAGCGCCAACATATTTTACCTTTTCGCAATGTCGTGGCAAGGAAAAACAAAAATAGAAGAGAAGAGAGAGAAAAAAAATTTACTTCCTGGTTCGGAGCATACCAGCACTCTGATGTTACCGAAATTTATGCACCGTCTAATATGAAAACGATCATAACTTGGGGCATTGTGTTCATCTATAAATGCGCATAAGAAATCGAGAAATTATTAGAATACACGAAGTCATCATTATCCAGAAGCCCGTACATTGTAACCTGTAATGGGGATCGCGGCTGAGCTTCCCTTCCCCATTGGCCACGCCCATGCAACAACGTGTCTTGTCATTGGTTTGGTAAATAAATGGCCATAACTTGGGAAGCACTTCTCCGATTAATATCAAACCTTGAAAAGGCACATCCTCAGGTCCCCAGCAATATATCTGGCAAGTTTCAATTAGATCGGACCAGAGGTTCTCGAGAAATAGCGGTCACACACACACACACACACACACACACACACACACACACACACACACACACACACACACACACACACACACACTGCTGGAATTATAGACAGATATTAATACTGAAGGACCAATTTTGTGCTCCTCCTCGCGTTCGCGTCACATTTTTCTCGGTACTGTGACCTGGACTGAAAGAAACTTCGTACCTGTAAGAGTGCATAGCACATAGTGGCAAAAGTCAACTTTCAACTCTGAAGCAGAATAAACACTTTTCGTTAAGATGGGGGCGAGGGGTGAAGAGGCGGGGGCAGGGAGTGAAGAGGCGGGGAGCAAGGTAAGTAAATTTTTGGGTGGGGTAAGCAAATTGAAAGCGGGAAATGGGGTGGGGGCTGGGGGTGAATTAGGCGGGGTTGAGTGTGAGGGGGGCAGGGGCCCGGGGGTAAGTGGGGCGGGGAATCAAGAGACAGGGGTCGGGGAGTGAAGAGGCGGGGCTGGGGTAATTAAATTTTTGGGCGGCGGTAAGCAAATTGAAGGTGGGGGGGAATGGGGCAGGGGCGGGGGATGAGTAGGCGGGGGCAAGCATGCCCTGTCCAGTCCATGTCCCTCGAGTGTGGGTGAGCTGGTGAAGGTGGTTGAATGAACAGAATCCATCTGTGACGGGGCTTTGGCTAGTTTTCAATACTTGTCCTTCAGTTTTGAATGTAGAGAAGCGAGACTTCGGAATTAAACACTACGAGATATTTAGAAAATTTTACTCGAGACGATTTTTGATTTTGGTTTTATTTTTCAAATGGTAGTCCTTCAAAAATCGGGTGTATATTTACCGTCATGTTTTTATGAGGGGCTTAGGAAAGTGGGCGAAGCTTAGGGAAAGTGGACGTGGTTGATGAAAAGTAGGAGTGGCATAGGAAAGTGTGCGTGGCTTATAAAAAATTTGGCGTGGCTTATGAAAAATAATGTGTGGCTCAGGAGGTGTGGTCAAACAAGAGCATTGAGAGAAGTTTATCGGGTTTTCTGTGTGTGTGTGTGTGTGTGTGTGTGTGTGTGTGTGTGTGTGTGTGTGTGTGTGTGTGTGTGTGTGTGTGTGTGTGTGTGTGTGTGTACGCGCGCGTGCGTGCGTGCGTGCAACGCGAGGCTCCACAGCACAAACCAGCAAACCGATTATTTTCCAATGGTCGTCCTTCAAAAATAGGGTGTCTATTTTTATTTTTTTATTTTATTTTATTTATTTAATGAGGAGTGCCAGTCATTTTTTATGAGGAGTGCCAGTTGGCAAAATATGCAATAGGAAAAATCTTGCCAGGCAGAGGAACAATTGTATGTGAACCAATACGTCTTGGCAATGAATCTTTGTCGGTGGATCGGTCAGAATGAAAAGCATAGTACCCAGCGCTTCGATCCTTGCGGATCCCTCGTCGCCTACCGGCTTGTTTATTTATTTATTTTTTTAACTTTATTTTTAAAAATACAAATGTTTCAATCACTTCAAAAGGGGTGCATTACATTTTGGCAAATATATATATATATATATATATATATATATATATATATATATATATATATATATATATATATATATATATATATATATTTTAATCTTTGGTTCCATTCTCATATCTTAAAAGAATGTGATTTGACCTTGATTTTTGTACATGATGTGAAAATTTGTGTGACTTGAGTCTGATCATGACATGTTTGGTCTTAACTTGCAATTCTTTCTCAGCTTTTCCTTATATTTATTTACATCCATTTATTATTCAGGCCACCTCCATGGCAACGTCGACTCCCCCAGCCCGCGGTCACACTTTCATCCTGGCATTCTTTCAAAAACTGAGAATTTCTTTTCTTGTTTGACTTGCAAACGTTAATAGGAGTCGCAACATTGTGCTTTGCGGTTCATATTGACTCGTACGTGAGCCAGTATGTACTAATAATCCTGCTGATGAGATCTCACATGTGTAACCTTGTTGAATGTGCCTCCCCGACAGGCCTGTGGGGTAGATTTTGAACTGAAAGCCTTTTGTGCTGAAAATGCGGAAGAGAAGATTCACAGAAGGTGAATCATTCGGATGTTTGGCTGGTGTATTGTCCTTGTGGAGATGTGTTAATTTCCTTGGCACATGACATCTTGGCTGTATTTGTAGCAGAATTTAATATTTCGCATAATTATCCCATTTGAGAGTATAAAGCAGCAATTAATTTTTGCCCTCTTTTTTTTAATTTTTTTAACTGAAAGTGTCACTTTTTTAACATTATTTTATGAAGATGCAAGATTTTAAAAGTTTTTTTTATTTTACAAGACTGAGCCTCATGTAGAAGTGAGGTGCCAAAGAGTATGTGGCATTGAGACAATATTTGTACACAATAAGCAAAGGGATGATTGAACAGGAAAATAGGAGGGAGAAGAGTGGAAGAAAATCTGCAACCTGCAAGTAAGAGGGTTGGCCTTAGCACAGTTAATGGTGGTAAAAAAGATTGTGAGTGAGGATGGGGATGATGTGAGATGTCGGTACACTGGATGGAATAGTGGGAGAGAATAGCCTCGGAGTGCCGGTTCGAAATGGTGGGAGAAATTGTGAACAAAAGAGTTAAGATGTGTCGTCAGCCTGCATTTTGGAAGTTTAACCAGGAAGGGGTTAGTGGTGTGTTACATACATCCTGGAGAGGGCTAGAGGGCTGAGGAAGCAGAGGGAATTAGACTGGAGGAGAGCATATTAAAAAAACACCCAAAAAACCAGACCATCTGCACACGTGGTGTGAGATCAACAAACTTTGTACATCGGCCTCATTGCGGGAGATGCCAACATCGTTGAGAGCTTTCAATTACATTGGAATCGAGCAGACTGATGTGATGCCAGGGTACAAGCCCATAGGGAGGAGCAATGCTCTCTCAAGTTGTGAAAAAATGGCATGTAGGCTTCTGAGTTATGCTCTATATTCCAAGGAAATATTTGGAATGACAGAGGATTCCCAGGCTGCGGCGAGCTTAACAGTCCAGCTTTGCTATATGTGCAACCCAGGAGAGGTCATGACTGGTGGTGAGGTCTGGAAGTTCAAGAGGCTAAATCTCTTTCAGTGGCTGACCATGCATGGAAATACAGTGGTCTGCAAAAGTATTCATCCCCGACAATAATACCGCATTTCGATGAATTACGTATTTTGTAGAAACTCTTTTGGCAAATGAGTTTTTGTTATTCATCACTGAAGAGATCAAACTAAACACTGTTATAAGGTGACGTAAGATTACATGTTAGGAATACCTGCAAAAAACATGTACAAATCAAAATTCACTGGTTGTAAAAGTATTCAGGCCCTTGAGGTCAGTACTTGGTGGAAGCACATTTTGGAGTAATGACTGCTCTGAGTCTTTTGGGTAGGTCTCCACCAGCTTTTCACAGTGAGATGGTGAAATCTTTGTCCATTCTTCACGTGAAAATCGCTCTGTTCTGCCAAGTTTGATGGAGATCATCGATGGACTGCAATCTTCAATTCTCGCCGTAATTGTTCAATTGGGTTCAAGTCAGGACTTTGACTGGGCCACTCACGAACATTTATTTTCTTCTAATTCAGCCACTCCAGTGTGGCTTTAGCTTTGTGCTTCAGATCATTGTCCTGATGAAATGTGAATCTCCTACCCAGTTTCTGATTCATGGCTGACTCGAGCCAGTTTTCATCAAGAATTCTCGAGTAATTTACACCGTCCATTGTCCCTTATATCCTGACAAGCTTGCCAGTCCCTGCTGCTGAAAAGCAGCCCTATAACATGATGCTGCCACCACCATGCTTGACAGTAGGGATGGAGTTGACTGGGTGAAGTGCAGTGTTGGGCTTGAATCAGATGTTATATTTTGAATCTCGACCAAAAAGTTCAATATTGTCTCGTCTGACCACAAAATGCTTCTCCACATGCATGCAGTGTCATTAGGATGCTTTTTTGCAAATGCCATAAAAGCTTTTCGATGTGTCTTTTTCAGTAATGGCTTCTTTCTTGCCACCTGTCCATGGAGGCTAGCTTTGTGATGGGAAGGAGATATTGTTGATTGCTGAACACTGTCCCCCATCTCAGAGATAGAGCCCTGCAGATCTTTCAAAGTCATTGTTGGACTTACAGTGACATCCCGAACCAGCTTCCTGCTTGCCCAGCTGCTGAGTTTTGATGGGCGATCTGATCTGGGTAGGTGGAGTCTGGGTGGTATGATATGTCTTCCCCTTCTTAATGATGGATTTCAACATTGTCAAAGGGATAATGAGTGACTGAAATGTTCTTATAACCCTCTCCTGAACGGTGTTTCACCACTTCATGTCTGACTTCTTTGGAAAGTTCCTTGGTCTTCATGCTTGCTTTGTTGGTTGACCAAGTGAGTTTCACCTTAAAACTCCTTCGATAAGTGGGGTAGCTTAATTTTTAAGATAAACCACTGATTACATACTGGTGAAACCCATTACACTTATTTTGTAACCTTTCAAACAAATAATTTGCTCCTGAAGTTATTTAGGGTTAATTAGGCAAAGGGTTTGAATACTTATGTAAATGAGAATGATCTGATTTTTCTCTGTAAATCTTTCTTATTCACATTTTATCTGTATTGTTTAGCCTTATCACTTTGCAGTAGCTTGTGAAGACTCTAAATATTAAGTTTGATTTGAGAACATCATTAAATAAGCTCAGGTGGCATCAAAATGTGAAAACTTTTGAGGGCGGGGTGTGGGGGAATACTTTTGCAGGCCACTGTCGATAAGTTGGTTCATTTTGCAATCATTTTGGAGAGATTTGGTGAGACAGATATTTTTCATGATTGAAGTTCCAAATATTTGACCAGTATCGAATTCATTCTCGATTGTTGGAGAGTGACACAGTTTCTGTCTGCCTGTTCGTGGGATCGGATATTCTACGACACAATGTTGATCGTTTTTTGCAAAAAGGAAGAGAGGGTTTTCCAGAGCATCAGAATGGTCATTTATGTAGATGATTATCAAGACTGGGCTCAAAACACTGCCTTTGGGAACTCCAGCCTCCACTGAAAAAGCAGAGCGTTCTGTTGATCGCAATGCATTGACTGTGCAAGTGGTGAACATCAGAAATCCAGGAATTAAGGTGGCGTTGTGTGCCAGAGGCAGAGAGCTTGAAAACGAAGCAGGGTGTCAAACTGTCGAATACCAGAGATATCCCCTGTGAGGCTCTTCTTACCATTGTGCGTGCGTGCGTGCGCGCGCACCCTTAAACCGTTGTACGGAATGAGTTCATATGTGTTGGTTGTATGCAAATTCTCTAGGTAAATGTATATCGCATGCCGCTACTCCCGGTGGGAGAATGTATTGCAAGTTCCAGCGGTTTACACTATTATAACAGTATCTCAGTTATGAAAACCTTATATAATCGAAATCTACTTGTCAACTTGCATCCGTGTTCTGTATTTTATATGCTCCTAAACGGCTGGACGGAATAAGTTCAAAAGTTGTGGTTGTACTCAGGGTGTTCATGGAAATGTTGTACCAAGTTGGGATGGCCACCTACAACTTTGGTTTTTACTTTTATGTTAAAGTGGGTGAATTATCACACCTGCTAATGCACTCCTGCATGGCTGGACAGAATAACTGGATGTTATCACAAAAATATAATAACGCTACCCCCGCCCCCCACCCCCGCCCCTCCCCCCCATCCACACCCCACTCACCACATTGTCTCTCCTGTAGGGTATTTGAAGTATGAGATCTGAAACATGTGAATGCTGGTTTTTAGGTCCGCTCGCTAACCTAATACAACTGTTTGATGTCCTCAGATCCGTCTGTCTGTCTGTCTGTCTGTCTGTGTCCGTCCGTCCGTCTGTCAACAATTTTTATTTTTCTATCTCCTAGATGTCTCGGCCGATTGAGTTCTAATTTGACACGATGATAATACTAGTTGCTCTCTTTCGATCGTATGAGCCCTTTTCTGCATTTTCGCCTCGGGGTCAAGGTTACAAGGTCATCAAGTGCAAAATGACCGATTGGTCGAATGGCCTATAAGGAAGCATCGGACGGCTATAATGCATAATGGGTTTTATTGGGATTATTAAGAAGATTTAATTCGACCAACTAGTTTCTCGTTACCTCTGTTTATAATATCCAGTTTTCATTCTAGAAAGTACCGAGCTGACCATCAAACCCGCTCGGGTGTATTATACCATTGTTTATATCTGTAGCGTATCGTTATGCGATTTCTAAAAGCAACTTCTTTTTTCAAATTACTCTTAGAATAATCTCAAAAAAAACATTCCCAACATGTGCTGTGGGATTGAATGCTCTTGGGAAAATTTAATCATGATCGGTTTTATGGTACAAAAGTTACAAATAGAATAGTGCAAAGATTTTTTAAAAACAAGTGAGGACGTGCATGATGGATTGTTCTTGTAATATATTTGTTGTGCTTTGCTCACTGTTTTGTGTGTCTGCTCAGATAAATTTATATTCTAATTATAAGATGAGCATTTCTGCAAATATTCCAGTTGTATGTTCTGAGATTAAGGACCTATCACCCCCATTGGCATCATTGAGCTTGAGTTGGACATCAATACAAAGTGATTTTCGTTGAGCCATTTATTGTTTACAAGATTCATGGCTCCACGTACTTGGCACATTGATCAATGAATTTATTAAATCCGTGACTATCTTTTCCTCTGCAGGAACTCTGTACGGCTGATAATTCGCAAGGTTCAGTACGCCCCGGTCTCTCCAGGCCCGCAGCCCATGGCTGAAACTACAAGGCAGTTTCTTATGTCTGACAAGCCACTTCATCTGGAAGCTTCTCTTGATAAAGAGGTGTGCTTGCATGTGTGCACCCTTGTGAAAGTAATTGGCAAAACAGTTGCAAGCAGAGTATAATTTCAATGTAGTTGTTAATTCCAGCACAAAACTAGCGGTCTACATTGGCGGCGGAAGAGAATAAAGCATAAAAATCAAATGATTAAAGAGTTTTCCATCATGCAGGATTGCAATGTGCTGAGGTTTCAGGCTTTACCCTTCATCGGAGTAAAAAGGAGTGCAACTCTAATCTCTTTGCTCCGACGAAGGGTAAAGCCTTTAACGTCAGCACCTTGTGCTCCTTCATGGCAGATAACTCTTAACCTTTACATTCCTATCTTTTAGTATAAATTCACGCACACAACTTTCGAAGCTTGTCGGCTGGTGCAATGTGGGCAGAGGCAAATGCCCGATGGAGCACTGTGGAAGAAAGGCAAATAAGTTGATTGAAAGAACAACAAAAAATGAACTGGGTGTGGAACGGAAATGGGTGTGGGAAAGGTAGGTGCCGTAGCGCAGCTGTGATTTTGCAGGCATTGTATATTCTGATCTAAAATTATTTATGATACTCACTGCCTGCCTTGCAGATCTACTATCACGGTGAACCAATCAATGTCAATGTGCATGTCACCAACAACTCTTCAAAAATTGTCAAGAAAATCAAGATTTCTGGTGGGTTTTTACCCTTGCCTGTTGTGGTATGAATGGGTAAATGCGGGAGCCATTTGCCATTGTTCTTCATAGTCTTGTTTTTCCTGACTCTCCAGCACGAACCTCCGTGACCCTTGGTGATATCACTTTCCTTGTGTGCATTTCAGAAATGTCGTTTTCTTTCAGTTTATGTGTACTTGTTGCACACTCGGCCAGTTTTCCTGTGTTTTGCTAATGGTTGACATCATTCTTCATGCTTGAAATTTGTTGGGAGAGGTTGAAGTCAAAGCTTAAGATAAATCACAGCTATTTAATATTGTGATATGATCATTTGATGGGAAATTTTTGTTTCAAAGGATAATATATATATATATATATATATATATATATATATATATATATATATATATATATATATATATATATATATATATATATATATATATATATACATATATATATATATATATATAGTAAATTAGAATGATATAGATTAAAATGATAAGCAGTCGATATTGATTAACGTCGAGTCTACTTGAATTGTTTCGAGAGAGCATCGTTTACACATGATGGGACACAATAGTCGATTTAAGTCTCGGTAGTCCGGTATAATGTCGTTCAATTTTTTTCAATACAGTGTGCTTCTGTTCGTCCGATATCCGAGGTGCATATCTTTGTGAATAAACTGTAAATAAATGCTTTCATGTCCTTTGTTCTCCCTCCCCATTTACTTATTAAATACCCACATGAAGTCACTTGGTATTTGAGTGATTTGAGTTTCCCTGATTGCAAACGGCTTTAGTTATTAATCGTCCGTTGGTCAGATTGGGTTCGGGACGATTAGCAATCCGCACAGAAATTAGCATTCCTGTCGTCCCTCTCCACTCTCAACCCACAACATAAATTATCGATTTGTGTACGTACATTATTTCAATCCTGGTTTATATTGATTTGTTTAATTTTTGTCTCTAATATGTATTTACGTGAAGGTTAAGTTGAGGTGACCAAAATTTTTCTCCTGGCAATGCATCGTCCCATTATAACTCTATGTATATGGGAAAATTGTATCCGAATAACATCGCAATTTTTAGGAACGCATCAACAATGTAAATCGGCGACTTGCCGTGTGTATTTTTGTGTGTCGCCTGTGGCTGCTGGTTTTCATAATTGTTGGGAATGCAGCTGTGCTGCTGATGCATTACCCCCAGCTGGTTCAGGCAGGAATTTGGAATTTGGCCACAATGCCGGCGAATACTCGCCTACTCTTCGTGAAAGGATACCGTGTGATCTTTAATATCTGCTGACTAATGTCGGTAGACGGGACGCCCATTTAACGTCCACCCGAGGGATGGCACACATTGATGAATCACCGCGATGATAGTTTATAGCTGCGTCGAGATTCTAACCCAGACGAGACAGCCTAAAGTAGATTGTGAATGATATAGATTAAAATGATATAAATATAGTGAATAATATCGATAGCAAATGATGAAGATTAAAATGATATGTGTAGATGGGGCATAATATAGATTACCAGAGAGTTGGTGTCAAAGCCACCCAATGCTCGCCTGTTTATACATTTATCGTTTTTAAAAGACTAGTCTAATAATATTTTTTATAAAGCATTGCAGTGAAGTCTGATCCAAATAATTTTAAAGCTATATATGTATTTGTATATTGTAAAGCCTGGTGTTGGCGCAGTGGTTCAGGCAGCAGCTTGGGATCCAAAAGGTCCTGAGTTCAAGCCCCGTTGGGCCACTGAATTAATACACCAGGGGGTTGACTCAGCCTGTCATCCTTCCGAGGTCGGCAAAATGAGTACCAGTATACTGGGCCGGTGTATACCCCGGTTAAAATAGGTGTACCATATCCCTGTGTCGTAAGAGGTGACCAGGGTTGCGTCAGGAAGGGCATCCGGCGTAAAATGTGCCAAATCGCTATGCTGATCATACGGATGATCCGCTGTGGCGACCCTTAACGGGAGCAGCTGAAAGAAGAAGAAGAAGAGAAGATGTATTTGTATATTGTAATCAGTAAAAAATAGTGTGGTAGATAAAAACATTAGAAAGGAAAAAACTTTAACGTTGATGTGCTACAAAAAAGTTAAGTTCAAAACAGGTCAAAAATTTAAATAATTTGAATTTTTTTTTAATTTCAACTTCACTACACCAATAATATACCCCAAAGGAACCTCCATGCCAAATATCAGCATCCTAGTACACATATTAAATGAATGGCCAGCTTCTAAATAACTTGCACCAAAAACTTTAACATTTTCACACTGACGCTCACGCCGGGGGTATTGCTATAAGCTCTCTGTTCTTCGAACAGGCGAGCTAAAAATGATATAGATTCCAGGCCTCTCACAAATGCATATTGTTTGATGATTTTTCAAAGAATATAACACTGTGTAAGAGTGTAGAAGCCATTCATCGGCTCTTCGGGAAGGCTGTATTTTAACCTGTGTGTTTTAAAAATTGCTCCACATGCTTTGTTGAAAAAAAATTTTTCACCTGCACCTAAATATTTAAGAGATCTTTTAGTGGAGAAGTCTCTCTTAAACATGAAAAATATCATGATGAACCTCCATTACTGATCAACCTGTTTTGTACGATGACATCATCACTTACAAGAACAATCTTTCTTGCTAATCGAGGTCAGTTTCATCAAAAGAAAAATTAAGATTATTCGAAAAGGAGGAGCTTTTGAAAGGATTGAAACCAGTACTTTCAGTCATTGGTTTGGAGTCGCCACGTCCGTCTTGAAGCAATTAATATACAGTACTGTGTTGTTTGCCATCACTGACTTCACAGCAGTATCGAGGGCAAGAATTTGGAACTTGGCCAGCGTACAAAGCACGTATTGATTTACTCTTTTCAGGAAGACTGATCTTCATGGTGAATAAGCGGATGTGAGAAAGATAGGACATCCAGCCTCGTGTCTCCTCAAAAATAATGATGTGATCTATGATGCGTGATGCAGTGCCCTGACTGCAAAGCATTGGGGTGAAAATTTGTTGTCTGATACTCTTCCATTAAGCTGGGTGTCCCATCAGCTAACGTTAATTTGTGGAACTCGTAACTCCCATGGTGTCTCTCGCAAATAGCAGGTGAGTCACCTGGCACCACCCTGAACAAATTACAAATTCCTGCCACCTTCGGTCGAACAGCAGGCCTGGCAGCTGGTTCGTGAAAGACTTGTGCCAAAAACGTCACCTGGGTGATTCCACGAGAAGATGGGAATAATTGGGGCAGTAGTTAGAGCAGTCGTCATCTCATAGCTTTTGCACCCGAATGGAGGAGCATTTTTCTCTTGCAAACACACTTCCTCCTTCTCTGCTGTACTTGTTTCACTTTAGTTTGGTATTGAAATGTTGAAATGATTATTGTATTTTTAGGAAATATAGAATTATTGCTTTACTCTGGAAATTCCTTTTTCCTTTTCATTAATCAGAGGCATTTTAAGGGGAAACTGACAAAATTCATGACACGTTGTGGTTATAAACGAACTGCTCTTCCATGTGTTTTCCTTTTCATGTGTTCTTGCAGTGCGCCAGTTTGCAAATATCTGTCTTTTCAACACAGCACAGTACAAGTGTCCGGTAGCAGTGGAGGAAGGAGAGTGAGTACCCTTCGCTTACTTTTTACTGTTAATCATGCATTAAACCTTGCTGTGACCCACATTAACATTCTAATACCAGAAGTGTTTTTTATTTATTTATAGTTTTTCTATATTTTTCTTTCCCAGGGGAGGGGGCGTGGTTTTGGGTAAAAACACACAACATCAACCACACAACACCCCTTGATGAGACCCCCACCAAAAGCATTTGGTACAGAGCACACAGTCACCCATCAATGCTCAAACTGCTTAAAAGTCCTGCCAACATCCCCATACCCCTCTATCTCCATAATTTTAAGGTACCAATCTAATTCTAATTTAAACTTATCGACTTTTTCTGCTGTCACTACCTTTCCAAGGAGGCCATTCCATGCATTAACTACTCTCTGAGTAAAAGACCCCTGCCTTGCTACCATCTTAACTCTCCTCTTCTTTACTCTCAGGCTATAGTCCCTGGTCCTATCACTGTCCACTCTGTTGAATAATTCATCTGCACTTATTTTTTCTCTACCTTTCATTATCTTAAACATCTCCATCATATCTCCTCATAACCACCTCCTTTCTAGTGAATAAAGCCCTGTCTCCTTCAGCCGCTCCTCATAGCTGTATCGAGCTAGGCCCAGAATCAATCGAGTCGCCCTGCACTAAACCCTCTTTATGGTATCTCGTATGTCCTTCCTGGGTTGTGGTGACCAAAATTGCACACAATATTCTAGTCGTGGCCCTCACTAAATTCCTGTACAATATTAACACCACCTCTTTTGATTGATAAAAAATCCCTATTTGCTTTACCTACAGCTGACTGGCACTGTGCTGCCTACTTACCTCCCGTATCTATTTACTTGCTCCAAAATTACCCCTTGCATCATGTACTCTCTATTTTCATTGTTCTTTCCCATCTCCAACACTGTACACTTGCTCAGGTTAAATTACATCTACCAATCTTTAGCCCAATCTATACAAGTATCAATACTTTCGTGTATCTGATCACCACCCACTCTGCTATCGCTTCACCCCCAAGCTTTGTGTCATCTGCTAATTTGGAAAGCTTACTCTTTACCCCATTATCCAAATTGTTGATGTAAATAATGAATAGTAATGGTCCGAGTACTGATCCCTGAGGTACCCTGCTTCTTACATCCTCCCAGCAAGACATCGTCCCACTCACAGCCACTCTTTGTTTCACACCACTAAGCCAGTTTGTAATCCAATTAGCTACCTGACCAGCCACTTCACAAGCCCTCACCTTGGCTTACAACCTCTGATGTGATACCTTATCAAATGCCTTCTTAAAGTCTAGATATACTATGTCCACTGCCTTTCCCTCATCCACCCAATCAGATACTGCTTCATGGAACTCTAGAATATTTGTTAGACAGGAACTACCTTTGGTAAACCCATGCTGACTACCTTTAATTCGTTTGTATTTGTTTAAATGGTTCCTCATCCGGTCTATAATTAATGTCTCCAACGCCTTCCCCACAACTGAAGTCAAACAAACAGGTTTATAGTTTCCCAATTGTTCTCTGGATCATTTCTTAAATTATGGTGTTATATTTGCTACTCTTCAATCCTCCGGTACCGGTCCTGACTCCAGTGAGCAATTGAAAATATCTGTTGACATCTCGCTTTCCTGCTCAGCCCCCTCCATCAATACTCTTGGGTGCATATTATCTGGACCTGGAGCCTTTTCTACTCTTAGACTTCCTAGCTGTTCCTTTATTTCCTCCACTCCAACCTGGATCTTCTGTCATGTAAATTAAGAATAACCAGAGAGTTGGTGTCAAAGCCTCCCAATGCTCGCCTGTTTATACATTTATCGTTTTTTAAAAGACTAGTCTAATAATATTTTTTATAAAGCATTGCAGTGAAGTCTGATCCAAATAATTTTAAAGCAATATATGTATTTGTATATTGTAATCAGTAAAAAATAGTGTGGTAGATAAAAACATGAGAAAGGAAATAACTTGCACCAAAAACTTTAACATTTTCATGCTCACGCTCACGCTCACGCTGACGCTCACGCCGGGGGTATCATTATCGCTCTCTGTTCTTCGAACAGGCGAGCTAAAAATAAGAAGAGAAAAGCAAAGCCAATTGGATGGTTCTATTATCGGACCATGGCACGAATGATATAGGAGTTTGTGGCAGTGGAAGAGTCGAGGCTGAAAACGTTGTGATGGTAAACCACATCCTGCATAGGCAGCAACTGAAACATCTGCCATTATTTATCAGGAAACTGAGATTTTGTAGTAAAGTGTGTTTTACAGCAGCTATCCTCTTCCTCTTATATTTACTGATGGCAGAGCCATTTGAGTTGAGAATAACATGATGGGAGGTGCAACATTGGCTGTCTGAGGACAATCCATCTTGTATATTGCTGAAATGAGATCAGTTGCACAGGTCCATACTGATTGATTTGAGGTAGTTCCCCATGCATTTTTAAAGCAGATACAGTGTCCTGAAAAAGTATTCACCCCCCGCCCTCCAAAGTTTTCACATTTTGATGCCACCTGTGCTTATTTTATGATGCTTTCAAATTAAACTTAATATATAGTCTTCAGAAGCTACTACAAAGTGATGAAGCCAAAAAAAAAAATGTAGATAAAATGTGAATAAGTGAGATTGACAGAGAAAATTAAATCATTCTCAGTTCCATAAGTATTCAAACCACTTTGCTTAAATCACTTCAGGAGCAACTTGTTTGTTTGAAAGGTTACAAAATAAGTGTAATAGTTTTCACCAGTATGTAATCAGTGGTTTAACTTAAAAATTAAGCTCCCCCACTTATCTGAGTTTAAAGGTGAAACTCGCTTGGTCAACAACAAGGCAAGCATGAAGACCAAGGAGCTTTCCAAAGAAGTTAGATGTGAAGTGGTGGGGAAGCACTGTTCAGGAGAGGGTTATAAGAATATTTCAGTCAGTAAATTATCCCTTTGACTATGTTGAAATCCATCATTAAGAAGTGGAAGACGTATCATACAACCCAGACTCCACCTACCCAGATCAGTTCGCCAATCCAAACTCAGCAGCAGGGCAAGCAGGAAACTGGTTCGGAATGTCACTGAAAATCCAACAATGACTTTGAAAGATCTGCAGGGCTCTATGTCTGAGATGGGGGTCAGTGTTCAGCAATCAACAATATCCCCTTCCCTTCACAAAGCTAGCCTCCATGGACAGGTGGCAAGAAAGAAGCCATTACTGAAAAAAATGCATCTAAAAGCTCGTATGGAGTTTGCGAAAAAGCATCTTCATGATACTGCATGCATGTGGAGAAGCGTTTTGTGGTCAGATGAGACCAAAATTGAACTTTTTTGGTCGAGATTCAAAACGTTACATCTGACACAAGCCCAACACTGCACTTCAGCCAGTCAACTCCATCCCTACTGTCAAGCATGGTGGTGGCAGCATCATGTTATGGGGCTGCTTTTCATCAGCAGGGACTGGCAAAGCTTGGAAGGGTAGAAGAGACAATGGAGAGTTAATGTACCGGAGAATCCTTGATGAAAACCTGATTGAATCAGCCATTAATCTGAAACTGGGTTTTCACATTTCAGGAGATTCACATTTCAGCAGGACAATGATCTGAAGCTCAAAGCTAAAGCCACACTGGAATGGCTGAATAAGAAGAAAATAAATGTTCTTGAGTGGCCCAGTCAAAGTCCTGACTTGAACCCAATTGAACATTTATGGCGAGAATTGAAGATTGCAGTCCATCGACGATCTCCATCAAACTTGGCAGAACGAGAGCAATTTTCACATGAAGAATGGACAAAGATTTCACCATCTCACTGTGAAAAGCTGGGAGAGACCTACCCAAAAAGACTCAGAGCAGTCATTGCTGCAAAATGTGCTTCCACCAAGTATTGACCTCAAGGGCCTGAATACTTTTACAACCATTGAATTTTGATTTGTACATGTTTTTTGCAGGTATTCCTGACATGTCACCTAACTTCAACTTATAACAGTGTTTAGTTTGATCTCTTCAGTTATGAATAACAAAAACTCATTTGGAAAAATAGTTTCTCCATCATTCGTGATTCATCTTAATGCAGTATTATTGGGAGGGGTGAATACTTTTGCGGACCACTGTTTATCACTTTTGTTTTGAGCTTTGATGATGACACCTGACTTGCTGGAAAAAGATCATCATACCAACCAGGAAAATACTAGAGGTTCGAAATAGGTCTGCCACAAGTAGAAGACAGGCAACAAGTTCAAGCTGCATATCTTAATCTGTTTTAGTTTTGTTCTCGAGAATTTTTATCGATTTGTCTGTGATGTCGCTGATTGTTTTGCAATAGTAAGGCAAAGTTAATCATGCAAACTTTTGCCTCATTAAAATCTGTGTTTGTTAAAAAGTTAAAATTATTAAAAAGTTGCAGTGCACAGCTCATCGTTTGTTTATTTGATGTTCACATCTGATCATTTAGCTCAGTGGTCCCCAACCTTTTGATCCCACGGGCCGCATTTTTTACTCCCAAGGATGTTGGGAACCAGAAAAAAATTGATGCATTTTATTGAGTTTTATTGATGCATTTTATTGATGTAAATTGATTTGATTCCTCCTGGCGGTAAGCGGCAGTGGCCGGCAGCAGCATTGTGTAAGGCTTTTCAGGTCACGGCATCGGCCGGCAGTGGCATTGTGTAAACCCCTTTAAAATTGCTACATGGAAATTTTTTTTGATTGGAAAGTCCTCACGGGTCGCAGTAGAGGGCTCCGCGGGCCGCAGGTTGGGGACCAATGATTTAGCTTGTAATACTATTCCAGATCCCAAATGATATCATGATAATGTAATGAGATCTTCCACAAGCCTCGTACATAAAAACTGGAACGGCACTCGGTAGAGCGTATACCTCCACCAGGCTGAATGGTTTCCATTTTGCATCCCATTGATATGCCAGATCTGCATCTGGACCTTCACCAAAATCGAATCGTCTTGTTTTTGTCACAAACAAAACCGGTCCACCAAGTTTGGTCTGAATCCGTCCACAACGTTTTGAGATATTGTGTATCGTTTTTGCCCTATCTCTCAATGGTGAAGAATCACTTCAATAATTAAGTAATTCTCCTATCCGGATCTTCACCAAAATCGAATCAAAATGTCCTTGTCACACACCGAACCTGTCCATCAAATTTCGTCCGAAAATATCCATAACTTTTTGGGATATCCTGCTCACAGACGGACAAACAAACAGACAGGTGAAAACATAACCTCTGTCCACCTTCGGTGGCGGAAGTAAAAACGGTCAAGTAATAGCCATGGCAGTAATAGCTCTTGCCTTTCCACAAAATATTGTTTGTTATGCAATGTTCTTGGTTGATTTGTTGTGCAATGTCCCAGCTTTATGGGTGTATACCACGTCCTGGCACTTGACTCTGTGCCTGCTCATTTCTCATTGCTGTTCCCAAACAGCAGAACGGTCGGGCCGAGTTCGACCCTATGTAAGGTGTACACGCTGATACCTGTACTCGCTGGGAACAGGGATAAGCGAGGGCTGGCACTGGACGGAAAACTTAAACATGAGGACACGAACCTGGCCTCCAGCACCATGTAAGAACGGATGACCGCCTAAAGCTGCACATATCAGATGTTTGCTGTTTTCTCTTGCTTGGAATGGGTGGAAAAGTGTCGTGAGTACGAGACTTCTCCACTCTTAATGCACAGCCATGATGTCACTGCAATAATATCGATCCGACCTCGATTTTATTTTTCACACATTCAGATGTGCTTTTCACTTGAATCCACCAGTTCGTCCGCCTTGCGATTTGTAAGCCAAGAAGTTTTATCTTCTCTTTACTGCATGTCCCGCTTTGCTCAGAGTGATCAGTTGTCTGCCACTGACTTTGAACCGTGCTTGCGAGCAAAGCACAACACCCCATGAGATGCTCTTGATAAAGCTTCTGCTCATGCGATCAAGTTTTTTTTATTAATTCCTTGCTCGATTGCCATCATGACCTGCCAAATCTAGCAAGACTAACCGTGAGACCAGCATATCCTCCCTGATGAGCAGTGTCGCCCACTTTGGGAAGTGACAACATGTTTTGAGTTGCAAATTTCAGTCCTTTAATCATGGCCAGGCAGTCCGAGTCATTAACTAAGAATCTGTTGGGCAATACACATGGATGAGTTTCATTTGGTGTTCAAGACTAGAGCATAACCCAACTCTATAATCTTCTGTTCAATCCAAACAAACGAGTCGCCCTGGTAATGGGTATGAGTAGTAACGGGAATCTCCCTCTGTTCGATGATGAGATCCCAGTCTGCAAGGTTCGACAGTCAGGAAGGGAGAAACTATTAACAGCAAACTGACTTGTAATCAGCCTGTTTATGTTTCCCCATGAACTGCTCCCGAATACACTATATTGTGCAGCAGAGTGGGGATCATCACCGACCTATTCGCAATGCAGTATTTAAATAATTTATGATGTTGAGATCAATTTTTTTTTTCTGTTGTAATTGTACAACGTGAGCTTTCATTGTTGAACGAACCCCTCAAGTTGTTTCACCTCCACACACGTGTTTGCTCGGGGTTGGTGCCAGAGTGCGGGATGGAGTGAGCACAGACATCCTGGGAATCATCGTGTCTTACCGGGTCAAGGTCAAGCTGGTGGTTACACGTGGAGGGTAAGAAATCACAACCCTTCCATGTCGCTCTCCTCACCCATATTGCTTGAAATGACTATTTTTACAATATCCTCTTTGTTATAATTTTTCATGCTCGTGGTGGTTTAGTGCATTCAGTACATTGACAGATGCGATTGATCAAACTGGCTCTTTCTTGTATATGAGTTGCCTTATTTTTTGCTTGAGTAACGACAGCTTGTGATAATGGGCGGCGTACCCATGCATGCATCGCACATCCACGCATAACACAACAATCTCTGATCTGGTTCATAAGATTAAATTCCTGACTTGTTAGCTCACCTGGAACGTAGTTCCGGGGAGCTTATGGGATGGCGCGTCGTCCATCTATCAGTCCGTCCGTCCACAAATACTTTCAACTTCTCTGAAACTACACACACGATTTCGATGAAACCTTACCGCAACGTTCATCACCGTATATGTACCAAAGTTTATTCATGGTATTAAAAAAAATCTGGCCCTAATGGGGTCTGCGGGAGTTGTCCCCCAAAAAATAGGTATTTGCTTTCTTCTCAGAAACTACACACGCAGTTCGAATGAAACTTGACAACAACGTTCATCATCTGTGACGTACCAAACTTTGTTCACGACATTAATAAAATCGGGATCTGAAGGGGTTGACGGAGGGAGTTTAGAGGGGGGTTGCCCCCCCCCCAAAGAGATATTTGCTTTCTTTTCAGAAACCACACACACAATTCTGGTGAAACTTGACCACAACCTTTATCACCCGTGGTGTACCAAAGTTTATTCATGGCATTAAAAAATAATCCACAGGCATTTACTTTCTTCTGCGTTACATATTTTGTGAGTCATCCGTGCCTATCAGTGTTTCCCTGGTTCTCTTATCCAGGCACTACCAGGTGAGCGCCCAGGGGTATTGCCCCGATGTTTAACATCTCACATTTCCCATCAACTCGATTTGTGGAACACAGCTGCGAGTTTGCTTTGACTTGTGATTAGCATGTCATGTTTTAGGCTTGAGTCTCGAAACCTATTTTACTCGCATGACGAGGCACCTTTAATGCTACCGCACATAAATGTCCACTTTCCCTCTTTAAGTGAAAAAGCGAATAATGGAAGGGAGGTTAGAGGTAGGTTACGGGACAGGTGCAGGAATAATGATTTAATAACCTATTGTCAACACACCTTCCAGGTTCCTTAATTTTCTCATGTCCAAACATAAAATGACGTAAAATGCATTCTTGTCGATTTGTTTACCTAACTTATCTGACAATACAGCTTTGCGCACCTATTTCATCTCGCAGTATTGATTTACTTGAGTGATCTATTCTGAACTTTGTTTTGGAGTGTTTGGTAATTGTTGATTGTTTTTAGGTCAACGAGCTGACCGAAAATAACCGTTCGATGTCCTCAGATCCGTCCGTCTGTCTGTCAACAATTTTTATTTTTCTCTCTCCGAGACGTCTCAGCCGATTGAGTTCTAACATGACACGATTATAATATTAGTTGCTCTCTGTGGATCGTCTGAGCCCTTTTTCACATTTTCACCTCGGGGTGAAGGTTACAGGGTCATCAAGTGCAAAATGACCGATTGGTCGAATGGCCTATAAGGAAGCATCTGACGGCTATCATGCAAAATGGGTTTCATAGGGATTATTAAGAAGATTTCATTCGACCAACTAGTTTCTCGTTACCTCTGTCGTCTGGCCCTGTTTATTGGGCAACCCGAGGTCCGCTGACTTAAACACGGCTTCGTGCGGTTATTTTAAGTTCAATTTAAATTTTCACTTTTCGTAGTCGCTAAGGTTGATTAACACTCTGTTGCATCAAGTTTTGTGAAAATTGAATGTTTATATCCTTGGTCTGTATGGAATGCATTGCAGTGAGGGTAAGCTTCCATGGTCTTCCATGCCATATAACGAGGCTGTCTTAAGTTCTGGTTGATTTCTGTTTTCACTTTTGGGACCTTCTGGTGTAGCTACATGTTTAATGAAGAGAATTTTCATGGAAATCTGCTCAGAAACACACTTTTCATGAGGAAATTATGTTCAATTCACATAACTATGACATTCTGGAAGGGACACCACGTGCTTTCCGTTCACTGCTTCATCTCGTAACCCTCTCCTCCTGAGGGACTGCTTATTTGTAGCATCTGTGAGATTAATGTTTATATTGTTACGGTGCCGGGGGTCGGCTGCGAACCGACCACTCTGAACGGAGCCGCAAGTCGAGTCGGCCCGACCGATCGCCCGGAATACGGATCGCCGCCCGGATAAGTCCGAGTCGACGGGTCCTTGTACAAGAACCGAAATACGCCAATTGGCAGATCACGTGGGGTAGGGTCGATTGCCAATCTTCAATGTACCTAAATACCCACGTGATCCAACTACCGGGGTATTACACCCTCAACGGAACTCGTACGGAACAAACCGCCGAGGCGAGCCTGTCCCGTGTGTGATTCCGACCGGCTTAATCGCCGAGAACTGTCGGTCCAAATGTCCCCCTTTTACGGCAAACCAACGGCTTTCTAACTCCCAACACATGAAATGCTCAGTCAATGAAAGAATCGAAGTGACGAGCTGAAAACATTTAACAATTGGGGTATTTATTAATAATAATGGGGAACGAGGGAAACACGTAAGAGCAGAACTATTCCGACTATACGAAATGCAATGCAAAGATTTACAGCACACAAAGCACTTAAGACTTTCCTACTTACTAGACGGGCCCACGGACACACGTACGCACACACACACCCAATAAATGGTGGCAGAGGCCTTTAATAACGAGCTCCAGCTCGGAGGACAGGTGAGCTGAAACCCAGTACCTATCTCGAACCTCTCCACCTCGTGTGGTCTTCAAGTTGTTCGGACCCGGGCTCCAGCGAGAGCGAGCTGGATCCAATCGCCGTGAGCCGCGATCCTTCCCGAGCTCCCGCGAATCCTCCCGCGCTTCTCAACACGTGCTGGTGAGACGAGGCGCCGATCCTTCCCGTCGATGCGCCGCTTCCCCGAGGAACCACCTCCAAGAAGAGGCCGATGAGTCGCACCAAGCCGGGAACGAAACGGAAAACAAAGAGCTCCACAAACCAAGAAGAAGAAGAAGCCACCATTCACAGCTCGAGCCGAGCAACCGGGTCAACTTTCTTCCAAACAAAACAGCTCTCCAAAAAGTCTACCGAGCCAAGCAGGACCCGAAGTTCTGCTGAAGAACTCCTCTGCAGAAGCAAAAAGCTTCCGAAGGCCTCAACCCTAACCCAAGCCAAACAGGACCCGAAGGTCTGCTAAACGACACAGCCCTCAACTCTCAACCGACACGAACAAAGAAAGGATCTCCTCTAGTCCTTCTCCGCCCCCTTCCCCCGCACCCGGCGTGACTCATGCCCTTGTGATCCATCCCCCGCTCAACCACGGGTGGGAAGGAGTTGTTGACGTCATGAATAATGGGACGGCAGGGTTCTTCTTCCTCTTCGCAGAAGAGGGGGAGGGACGTCTCCATTGTTTCGTTCCCTAACTATTAAATCGATCCGCAGCGCATCTAATCGATTTCTGAACATTTAAACAATGGAAGGTGAGCTTTCTAGGAAACAAGCACTTCTCGACATCGCTGACTAAAGGAACCTGTATGTTGTGTGCAATCGAATTCCAAATTCATAACAATATTTTAGATGGTTTGGGGATGTGTTCTACAAGTGTCTGAAAGAAATCCGGTGAAAAACGGACGTTTTAACATTCTGTTCGGGCATTTCATCCGACGGCGAGCTTCCTGGTCATGTGACGCCGCACAGATGTGCAGGCAGCGAGTGATTGAGCTTCTCGTGGCCTGAGGGTCCTTTTTAGTTGGAGTCCAGCTCTATCCTGGATACAGCCATTAAATGCACACACTTAGAGTATTTATTTCATGGCCATAAAGGCGGGTTTGAAAATTGTTTAATGATGTTGGGAATGATTCCCAGATATGGAGATTTTTGCTTCGAGTGGCCTCACGTGTTTATTTTAAATTAAATTTGAATCGTTTTCACTTTCCGTAGTCGCTAAGGTTAACACTCGGTTGCATCAAGTTTTGCATTCGAGCTTACCGTCAAACCCGCTCGGGTGTATTATTATTATTATTATTATTATTATTATTATTATTTGTTGTTGTTGAAAAGTGCATGTGGTCATTTAGTTTGGCATCTCTTGTTTTTAATCACGAAAGTCAAGACCGGGAGTAAGGTGGCCAACTTGATGCCCAAGCGTCCATCATCAGGAACAAGATTCACTTGAGTTTGCTGATATGCAATGACTGGAACTGCCATCACACTCACTCAACTTGTGCTCAAGATCTTTTGTATTCAAGAGACAGATAGATGGCTGACAGCTCCAAAAGTTTGTGCAGCAAGACCCAAAGGTTGCGGCAGTTTCGAAAAGGCGCCAAGTTACTACCTTTAATGAGTCTCGGTAAAATCACATGGTGCCTCACAATACACTCTTCCTGACAATGGAGCAGGCGAGGGCTTGTGTTGGTATCAGCTGGTTGTGGTCCCACGACGACGAGAAGCAGCGAAGGTGAGAAGCGATGCAAGCGATTCGAAATGATGATCCCCAGAGGTCAGGGCTAGTGCATCTCCTCTCCTGCGCAACGCCGATCGCCTCTCTGGTCCTGTGTTCCAAATCCGTCCCTTCCTCTTGGCATTTGGACCTGTCCCTCCAAATCGCCAGTCCTGTCATTGTCCACCAGCCTGTGTGGGTGGCACCTTGTTCTCGCCATCACGCCCCTATACGAAAAAGGCTTTCATCCCTTTCGGGCTTCTATTGTGCATTTCGCTGCCATGGCGCACGCTCACGTGCCAACAGTTCGTAGTTGTCCTGAGCACCTTCTTTGTGACGTTATTTTACAAACCCTAAACCTGGCCTCGCCTTTTAAACAGGAGGTTTTACGCTACACAACCTTACCCTCACTGTCTTAAAGGTTAACACTCACCACCTCCCTCCTGTGTACATATGAAATATAGCCTTGCCTTAACAGGTTCCTGTTATAACAGGGCAATTTAACCTACTCAAAACAAACGGACCATGTTACACTTACAAGTTACAACAGCCAAGCTATGGACCCCCACCCCCTTTTCCACAAAACAATATATTTTCTTTACTACTATGACTATGACTACCACTCCCACTTCCACTCTACTACTGCTTTATTGGTCCCAATTAATCTCACCTTGATTTGGGATCAGATGGAGAAGGTAGATTGGCCCAAATCTTTCATGAACTGGCCTGACATTTGACTAAGTTGTTTCGGGAAGGAATTTGTAATTTGTCTCAGGGTGCCGGTGAGACTCTCCTACTCTTCTTATAAGACATCGTGGGATCTTTAATGTACACTAATGCTGTCAAACAACACATACTCAGCTCAATGTCCATCCAGCTTTACACCCACCCAGGGACGGCACCCTCTGTTATGCAATGTCCTGTCTGCAAAAGACCAATCCGAGAGTTTATAGTCAGGCCGAAAATCAAACCCAGACTCGACAGCTCAAAGGTAACCAAGCTGTCTCTGTGCCATCCTGTCGGACATGTATTTTCTTACTCGGACTTGTATATTGTAAAAATATTACAGTTGTCATATTTGGCCACCTCTTGTTTGAACAAAAACATTTGGTTTTGATTGTTTTTATGATGACCGACCGATTTTGATCTGTGTGTTCACTTTTCCGTGACATTACTAACCTGGCATAGCTGCAGATTCACTCTCAGCAAATATCCACAAGTCAGTGATAAGCCTTGCTGAACCAAACAGGAATTTATCACAAGTCCACAGCTGTGCAACATTGGGTTCATGCATGGGGTACTCTGCACTCTGCTAATTGGAAAGGGAAGCAGCATGGGGGGGGGGAAGGCAATGTGAGGGGAGGGGAGGAAGGGAAGGCAGTGTGAGGGAAAGGAAGGCAGCTTGAGGGGAGGGGAAGGAAGCATGAGGGGAGAGGAAGGGAAGGAAGCATGAGGGGAGAGGAAGGGAAGGCAGCACGATGGAAGGGGAAGGGAAGGCAGTGTGAGTGAGGGGAAGGGAAGGCTGCATGAGGAGAGGGGAAGGGAGGCAGTATGAGGGGAAATGGAAGGGAAGGCAGTATGAGGGGAGGGGAGGGGAAGGCAGTGTGAGGGGAGGAAGGGAAGGCAGTGTGAGGGAAAGGAAGGCAGCTTGAGGGGAGGGGAATGCAGCATGAGGGGAGAGGAAGGGAATGCAGCATGATGGAAGGGGAAGGGAAGGCGGTGTGAGTGGAGGGGAAGGGAAGGCAGTGTGAATGGAGGGGAAGGGAAGGGAGGCAGTATGAGGGGAAGGGGAAGGGAAGGCAGTATGAGGGCAGGGGAGGGGAAGGCAGTGGGAGGGGAATGGGGAGGGGAAGGCAGCATGATGGGAGGAGAAGGCAGCATGATGGGAGGGGAAGGGAAGCCAGCGTGAGGGGAGAGGAAGGCAGCGAACCAGGGCGATTAGATTCACTCAAGCAGTTTTCTTTTTAACTGTGGGTTCCATATAACACCAGGCGGATGATTTAAAACCCATGGTATCTACGTGGCAAAGACCCGCCTACATGCATGCTCGTGCATGTAGCGACCTTTACACCCCTCTGGTCGGCTCACTCCGAATTCGATTCGTACATGCTACATTCTGAGGAAGTTATTTTTTATTTATTTAATTCAAAACTAAACCGTCAGTCCTTAACAGCCCCCCCCCCATACTAGGCTGGGTACTCTGCTCATATATAGATTGATTAAGAAAGAAATATATAAAAGTATATGGAAGGAGCACACAGCAACAGTAACAACAACTGCCACCACCACCTCCTTTTTCCAGCTGGTTCACTTCATTGTATATCGTCATTGAGACACTCACATCTGTAATTTTTCCTGGATGTTTCCCGAGCCTGGACTGTACATGACTGCACTGAACAAAAGGCATTCCAAAACATACTGGCTTACACTTTGCAATCATCCTCAGTGTTTTCTTAAGATCTGTTTATTTTACCTAACCGTAAACACGATACTGTGTATCCCCTATCTTACCTTATCTTTTACCTACGCCTCATAACCCCAAACCAATTGCCCTATACTCTCCCCAAGAGGAAAGACGTTTTATTTGTGTGTTTTACAGTCATGCTCCAGCAAACACTTCCTCCAAATCTTGCTTCCTCTTCCTCCCAATATAAGGACAGGCTCTTTGTTGGCAATGAGGACAATGGCATTTATAGAAGTTCCAAATGATTTCTCTTTGATAGTTCGATGCTTCAAGTCCACACCCTTTCAACATCCAAATAAATTATTCTTTCGAAACATTAGGAGGTATTCAAACCTGTGATAAACCACACCCGGTGTTCAGTCTTGTGTGAAACATTAGAGGAAAAAATACAAATTGGTTGAGGACTCCCTGATGCTGTTGGTCTTCAGAGAGCCAGACGAAAATGGGAAGAAATGTGATTGGAAGCGGTTTTATTATTTCCTCACATATCTTGCTTTACTCCATGGGACGAACTTCTTCTTGTTTTTAATTTTTATTGGAACGTGTCTTCTGTTGTCTTTTTTCAGCTGTCGTGAACCATGACATATGGAACCATCTGAAGTCTAAGCATTTATGAAAACTCTTTCATGAGGATACATACCCCCCACCCCCCCTTGACCACTGTCACTCGTACTCCCCATCGCCCTCTCTCGCACATTCACCTATCCTCATTTGCCCCTCTTAATATATAATATATTTAAATAATGGCCTCTTATGCCTTATTCACACCCTCAAACGATTTCCATTCTATCTGTTTAAATCCCGCCACGTTCATCTGCTGGACGCTTTCTCGTCTCCTCGAGTGGAACGATCCGTCGCAATGGTGATATCACTTTCTCAGCCCTCTGTGAAATCACACTCCCAGGCTCCCCTGTAACAACGAGGAAGACAAAATTGCGGATGCGAGCGGATCCTCCACCTTGGTGTTCTTCTGAAATTGAAGAGGTGTTGCCGCTTTGGGGAGAAAATAACATGCAGGTTGAACCGGTATTCAAAGTTCGGGGAATGGAAAGGTGTTCATTCGCATTTCAGCACGATTTTTATCCAAGGGCCTGCAAAGTATGCGAAGCACAAGCAAGTGAACGGCCAGTACAGGAAAAGAGGGGCAGTGCGAAAAACGAGCCGGTACGACGAATAATTAGATGTCATCCTTGGTAACAGGCCTGCATCGAATGGTCGTTCTGCATACACATGGTTACATGGAGGGGGTGCACTGCCAAAATAATTTTCTTCATAAGAAAATGCTTTCTTTCAAAGAAAATTATTTTGGGAGGGGGGGAGGGGGATAAGGGTCCACCATATTTGCATATACAGTACTGTACATTAAATAAATTGGCTTTTACTGCTTTCTCAAGAAGCTATCCTATCGTGGTGGCAGATAATGAGCTGTTGTATTTGAACAATCACGTTAATCTCATCTCAGGGACGTCGCCGTGGAGCTTCCATTCACACTGATGCACCCAAAACCAGCAGAAGAGGCAGTCGCTAAGCAAAGCACAGGTGAGTTATTGTTAGGTGTGTTCTCATTTCGTTTTTAAAATGTCTTCTGTTGCATTAGTAATGCATGTTAACGACTGATAGTTTTCACAGCAGACGTTGAATTGCAGCTTCCTCACTGATGCAGATTAATCAATTCCGCATGGTTATCAGACACAAAACCGAAACCCCTCATTGGCTTTGTTCATGGGGAAGGTGACTGTGAAACGCTGTCAGAACCAAAAACAACACCTGACAAAGGACGGATGAGCTTCCTTTAGGAGCCAATGGCCATCCTGTATAGAGATGGTGTCTCCCAAAAAACACCCGATTTGGGGGGGGGGTAGGAAAATTTATTTTTTCACCTGGCCGAGTTACCCCCTCCTGCACAGTGGTCCTGTGAAGAAGTTCCCTTGTTTGAAGTCGAGGTGAAGGTTTTGCCAGTTTTTTCTCTTCTTCTTTCTCTCTGTAGCCCTTCACATTTCATGGCTCTCAGCCTTGTTTGGGGATAATTTCAACTAAAAAAAAAAAAAAAACTAGAAGGGCACTCAATAGAGCGTATACCTCCGCCACATAATACCTGATCCACGAGAACAAAATGGACCCAACACATATTTGAAATATCATGCTATACAGTACGATATCGTTTTTGGCCCCATCTATCAAAGGTGAAGAAGCCTGGTGTTGGCTTAGTGGTTAGGTTGGCGGCTTGGGATCCCAGGGTCCTGAGTTCAAGCCCCGTTGGCTGCTGAATTAACACCAGGGGGTTGACTCAGCCTGTCATCCTTCCGAGGTCGGCGAAATGAGTGCCAGTGTACTGGTCCCGGTGTATGCCCCGGTTAGAATAGGTGTACCATATCCCTGTGTGTCGTAAGAGGCGACCAGGGTTGGCGTCAGGAAGGGCATCCGGCCATAAAACATTGTCTCAAGAAAAAGCCAAACCCCTGCACAGCAGGGAAAAATGGCTGTAAAAACGGTCATTTTTATCAAAGGTGAAGAATCACTTTAAAAATTAATCTCATATTCAGATCCAGATTCGGATCTCCACCAAAATCAAATCAATTAGTCCTTGCAACACACCCAACCTGTCCACCAAGTTTCATCCGAATCCGTCCACAACTTTACCAGATATCCTGTACAAAGACAGACAGAAAAGGGTGAAAACATAACCTCCTTCACCTTCGGTGGCGGAGGTAATAATCAACCTTGACGCACCTGTAGATTAGGGCTGTACAATGAATCAAGTGAAAGTGCATTCAAGGAAATTATCCATTTCATTGTTTTGTTTCTAAATTATTATCTTAATACTTGCTTTATTTTGAAAACCTTTTTAATGAATAAATTCATCCGGTGTAATTAACGGCTTAGGAATTGTCATTCAATTTCCAATTCTGCAGAACTTTTATAAAACTGAAACTTACTCTTGCGGCTCAGGTCTGGGGCAATAAAGTTTTGAACGCAGTACAGTACGGGTTACCCTCCTATAACACGTTATCTGATGACGCGTTTTTGCTTCAGCACAGATTTAATTCAACACCAACAACAATCGCGCAACATCATTCTGAGCGAATCATTCACTCACAACAGACGCTTTTGCCACGCTATGTCATTCTGGGCAAGTCGTTTGTGCTCTGTCATTCTGAGTGAGTTGTTTATGCTCCGTCGTTCTGAGTGAGTTGTTTGTGCTCCGTCATTCTGAGCGAGTCGTTTATGCTCCGTTGTTCTGAGCGAGTCATTTGTGCTCCATAATTCTGAGTGAGTTGTTCGTGCTCCGTCGTTCTGAGCGAGTCGTTTCTGCTCCGTCGTTCTGAGCGAGTTGTTTGTACTCCGTCATTCTGAGCGAGGTGTTCGTGCTCCGTCATTCTGAGCGAGGTGTTCGTGCTCCGTCATTCTGAGTGAGGTGTTCGTGCTCCGTCATTTGAGCGAGTCGTTTGTGCTCACAGACAGACAAAGAAGTTGGTTAGTGATTGTTCCCACAACATATTGTTGCGGGTCGGGTGAGAAGACCACCAGGTGGGAGAAGTTATGTCGGTTCCCACCAGACTCCCCGGAATTGTAGGCCGTCGCACACGGATAATTCCATGACGCGGCGGGTCGCTTAACCGACCATTGACGCCAATAACTCAACCGCGTGACCTTGGGTCCTCCCATATATGGGTTAATCGGGTTATATAATTAATCACGTGGTTTAATTACCGGGGAAACATGCCCTCGATACGCCTTGTCCAAAGCGGATCACTCTACCGGAGCGGATCACAACTTCCAGATCGGATGCAGCCGAGCGACACTGCTCAGGACGTACCGGCTAAAAGGAACGGATCGTTTGGAATAAAGTCCCGGCTAACCTTGGATTCGGACCATGCTGGATCAATGGAAGAAAAGACAAAAACGAGCAGGGAATATTCCTAATAATAATAATTTATTAACAGTGGGAGAGCAAAGATATGTGGTACAGTGAAGATTTATTGGGTGTGTTGTGCAGAGATAGGAAGAAGCGTGTCGTGCGACAATAAACAGGCAACTTACAAAAGGGGACACAGAGCAGACTTAATGCAGAAATAATAACAATGACGATGATAACAAATCTTCTACAGTCTTACTTAAGCAGACAGGCACCAGCACACATATACACACACATGCTCACACACAGACACAGAACCTGATGAAGAGGGAGTTTTGCAACCAGGGGAGGTGGGGGGGGGGGGTTGAGGCTATTATCTCGGTACCTGTGCGCCAGATAACACGACGTGCCACCAATACGTTTTTTTGGGGGGCGGATGCTCTGGGATTTGGTACCCGACAGTGGGCGCGTTGTCTCTGGCCCAAGCCGCACGTGTGGAGACTTTGTTCGTGAAGGAGGAGCTTGAGTGGAGAAGGGGCGGAGTTCAGAGGGTGAGGGTGGAGTAGTCTGCGGGATCAGGCAGGCGGGTGGGGTCGACGTGGTGTGGGCGGAGACGAGGAGGCGGTGTCGAGGAGCAGGAAAACACAGACCATCCGGGCCAGAGAACTGCCCCGACCTTTATAGGGCCCTCAGCTCGGGGGGAGGGGCCATGCCGAATCCAAACGTCATTACCCGAATCGGGCGCTCCAATTGGCCCCGACCCCTCATGTGGCCCACCAGCTTGGGCCGGAAACCGCCTCACTTCGTTTCTGGCAAGGCCACCCCAGACAGTGTGAATATTGCACTCCGAACCCACGAGATGACATGAATCGCCCACACCGAAATTGGCACGCGAATCATCCTGCAAAAACCCCCGGGCGACCGGTCGAGGGTCCCGCATGCATGCTCGGGCGTTCGACCAACGTCGATCAACGCGCTCGTTCCGCGCACGCCAACATGGCCCACACTGTACATTCCCTGGTTCGATTGCAGCCTCGCTGGCCGCAGAGACGAGAAGACGTTCACCATCCGTGGAGAATCCACCGCTGCCAGCGAGGACCGAAGGAACATCGCCATGGATAAATCCATGCACGTTTCACGAGCGGCGTACGTGTCTGCTTTCGAGCACATTCCATAAAGTGCGCACGGTTCCGCCATTACGCACGTGGCCTGTGCTCGCGTTCACATGACTTCACTAGTGTATGCGTGGGGCGAACACCAATATGTTGGGTATTGAGGTTAAAAAAAGAACAAGCCGCTTCTACCCACACACTCGTATCCTACCCAACATGGCGTGGAGTCAGCTGTATCGGCCTCTGTGCGTGTTTCGTGCAGCGTGGGTGTCGTGCCGTAAAAAACACCATTCGTGCAGCCTCTTAAGAGGTATTTATTTGCATGCCTTTCTAATGCAATCGGCAATTCCACCCAGACCATCGGAAGCTCGAGCTGACAGTCCAGCACCAATGAGCACACCACATGACTCGCTGCAGTTTCCCCACCGCGGCGCCGCACGCGCTGGCCTCCAAGGTGCAGGCGGCTGATTTACCTCAGGAATAATCAGAAAAGAAGAAGAGTGGGGATGAAATTGAAAAAAAAATGATTGAAGCAACCCCAGCTATTAGATCATCGCAATGTACTCCCTTGTTGTCCCGCTAAACAAAAGGAAGGGGACTATCTATACGTATAACAATGGAATAACTGTCTTGGGACACTATCTGTTGTACGCATGCGGTTCCGAGAACCGCAACAATATCTTCAACCTATCCATGGAGTTCTTACCTTTCAATAAAAGTGTTTTACTTGAGCTTTTGAGCATCATGTCGCTGATGTGTTTTTGCTATTTCATTGTATTCATTCATTGTCACGCATTGTGTGGCTTGGAATAAAAGCTGGAAAGTTATGGGGTCATAATCATCGTTTTGTGTGCAGTGCGTGACTGCTGGTTTGCATAATAGCTCATAGTGTTGCTGTGCAAGTGATTCGGTGCCCCCTGTAGGTTAGAGTGCAGGAACTTGTGATTTGTTCAGAGTTCCGGTGGTAACTCGCCTACACTTTGCAAAAGATAGTGTCGGTTCTTCACCGTCCACCAATTGAATGTCTTTCTGATAGACAGCGTGCACACTGATGTCACCCCCTAAATCCGAAACACCAGGATGACAGTTTATAGCTGGGTCGAGATAGAAACACAGAGGAGACGGCTCAGAGGCGAGTGTGTATACCTCTAAGGTGTCCTGGAAGCCCAGTGATGGGGTAAAACTCGTGTACTAAAATTTCCATTTGTGATGTTCCGGCAATGCCTTTTGTAGTCATTTTTATCTCGAAGTCATAAGGTCAATCAAATCCATGAAAGTTTATTTCGCATTGAACCACATTTGTCACAGTCTTAAATTGGTGGGTTGTGATAATGGGCTATGGTGGGGTGGGAAGTGGTGGTTGATGTTGCGGTGGGGTGGGCTGAAGGGCAGGGTGGGGGTGGTTTCAATTATTTATAGATTGGTTATGGTCATTTAACCTTGAACGTTTATGGCTTTTATAGGAGAAAAGGAAACGAATGCTCCACTGGACACCAACCTCATTCAACTTGATTCCTGGTGAGCAATCTGTGAACGGTCTTTAAGGTCCACTTTCACCTGACCTCGATGAATGAATGCTGCTTACGAAGCTCGGGGGGGGGGGGGGGGGTAGAACCGGCACGAGGCATGACGAATTGGCTTTGTGAATTGGAAAGTGTTGACACTGGCAAATGAATGATTGTAATTTCATGTCCAGTACACCGAGCATGTCGAAATAACAAGATGTTCCTTCTTGCCTTGAATTGTGTGCAATAACGATTGATGTATTTGTGCAAACGCAGCTCTAGTTGTTTCGGAAATTGCATTAGTGTGGCAGAAATGGAAAAAAAAAAAACAGTATTAGTTTCAAATAACGTAGAAATAAGAAGTGGTCATGTCAAAATGAGCAGCATTGTGCAATGCAATGTTTTCGTACCTGATCGGGGGGGTTTCAGCACCTCCAAATAGGTGTGTTTGACGACACGCAAACCCGAAGCCATTTGCTCAAACTCTATCTCGCCCTTGCAGTGACGACATCGTGTTCGAAGATTTTGCACGGCATCGTCTGCATGGAATGAAAGAAGAGGAAGAGGACGAGAGTCCGTTGTGTTAACGATTCCGTCTGGAGGAAGTCCATGAGAAACAATGGAGCTTCACTGCAGAATGATCTCCGGGGCAATGGGATGAGCAGTGAGGGGGAACATCCTCAACCTTTTGTCCATCATTTTGATTTAAATGGGATTATTTTTAATTTTTTTGTAAACCCAGATTGGAAGCTCTTTGTATTTGATCCATTGTACATGAGAGGTAATCCTTTATGGATTGGGGTGGAGGGTTATTGTTAAAATATTTCTTTTTATCCAGGTTTTTCATTCTGAATGACTGATACAACCACATACTTTCACTGGATGATAAAACAAAGTATTCCTCATTATACAGTTATTAACCACTTGGATTTTTTTTTTTAAGGAAAAGAATGTATTCTGCTTATATTTTGGATTCACCTCGAACGTTGTCGACGCTCATGTTTACTTTTTTAACAGGTGGTGTTTGTGACGTCAAAGTGCACATCATTTTTAATATATCCGCGTGCTAACGTTTCCGTATCTGTTATTCCGCCGTGCCCGAGTGCCAGTTTTTGATCGGTTTACCCGAAGTTGCAGCCAAAGTGGTTTCTCAAGTGTAGCTCACGTGACAGCACAAGTGGAGGTGAAATATTGCTTTGTACCAATGTTCATTGTTGTAAACTGTCAAAAGGGGTTTGTTTACGTACTTGTAGGTATTCAACCTTCACAGAGGGGGACCAGGAACCTGTAAATTGTTTCTTAGCATAACATGGCCGAGCGGTCGTGCCACCGATTCCGAGCTCGTTTCCGGGCGATTCTGCATAAGCGATCCACTTTATCACACCAACGAACTCGGATCTTGTTGCTTCGGCCGGTGAGTGCTTGATCGATGCCATAGTTACAGCAGTCCTTTTACTTGTCATGATTTGTGTTGCTGGCAGTTAGTGTTTGCACTCCATAGCGGGTCTCGTTGCACCCTAAAAGGCACACTGCTTTGTACCCAACTCTTCGCTGTCTTTAGGGTGTTTCTAAAGCTGCAATTGCATGGCCTGTGGTTGTACCAAACAATTCTAAAATTATTTTGTATAGTTTATTTTTTATGGTGATCTCACCTGTTTGGTTATGTTATGAGGAGGACATCCTAATTTGAAAGTTCGTTCATAAAATTTTGTCTAATTGTACAACGCTTGCAAAATTTTACATTTGAATTGCAATTATTGGTCAGTTGTTCACTGGCTGACCCCAGCCATATTCCAGGCTCTGCTGTGGACCATTGGTCCATCGTGCGTAAGGTGGTGCTGAGGCACACATTTGGAGATTTTGTTCAGGGTGCCGGTGACAATCATCTTTTCTTTGCAAAAAATGCCATGGGAGGGATCTTTAACATCCACCAGCAAACGATGCAGGCCGATTTGGTTCCTGGCTGAACGTCTCATGTGACAGCCCATGTTTCGATGTAACGCCCTGCCCGTAAAGCATCATTCAGACATTTTATGGTCTGATCGCGAATCAAACCCAGACAGCTCAAAGGCAGGTGTGCTACCTTTGTGCCATGCTGTCTGGTCTGGCCATGTTTCTTCATTTAATTTTTTCCTTCTCCTCTGTACCCGGCATTTCTTCAGAAATGGTTCTTCTTCTTCCTGATTGTTTTTCACCACCAGCAAAGCCCAATCCAAAATTCCAAATTTCTCTAAAATTTTGTAATTGTGCTCAGAGTACCCACTCAGGCCATTGGCATGGAATAACCCACGCTCCCACGAGGGGGTGGACGGAGGGAGATGTGACTTGCCATTTTTATCTGTACATGTGGCATATAGTGCGAGTGCTTTAACCACTGACCCCATGAGCACTTGATGTTTTTTTTTTCCCATCGAGACGTCAATTTCACAAAAAAAAACTCTGCCACACACCCAGAAGAATGTATTTTTTTTGTCAAATGTTCGCTTGTTTAACTTTTTAGCAAACTTTGTGCTCTATGATACATTCATTGCTCTCTGTGGTATAACCTCGTCCTGTGGTGTTCGTGAACAACTTCCAATGGAAGCTGCAAGAATGATGATCCATTTGCAGAATTTTATGCCGTCCCCAGTGAGGGTGTATGTATTCTGTCCTCCACATTCTTAAAATCATGTCCATTGAAAATACATTCCTTGTGTACACCATGTCAGGCTGGACTGCACAAAGGTTTTTATCTCGTCATACATTTTGCAACTCATCTTGCTCCACTAATATTATTATACGTGTGTATACTCCATTAACACTTTTGATTCCGAATGCTTCAGTTCACAAAATCAAAAAATAAACTCAAAGCACAAATGGGTTTGACGGATATAAAGTTTCCGTTGTGCTGTGAGTAATTCTGGAGTCGTGGTGCGTTGGTCCCACGTCTTACATTCGGTAATGACTCAAACGTAGGTAAAACTTGGGTAGGACACCTCATGGGATTGGAAAAAAAACAAGCCGCCATTTTTTTAGTACTGTCCTTGAGGTGGGTGAAGTCTCACTGCCATTGTGTTACGAGTGTCGTGTCGTGTCGTATGTGTTGTTTTAACGTCCAGGTATTGTAAGCTTCCAAAGGATTTCCCATCTTTATATGAAAAGTTAAAAAAAAAAAAAAATTATGATGCAAATGCCAAAATCATTCCACCATGTGATGTGCTGTTGCAACTACTACTCTCTTTCCGTTTTTCCCGACGAGGAGAAAATTAAGCCATCTTGAGCCTCACACTGAGATCTTCATTCTGCCATCCTGATTCGGCCTTGCGGCGATTAAAAGCTTCGTCGGACGACGTTCGCCTGCGATGTTGTTGTTTAAGGAGCGCCTTCCTCTTTTCTAGAGCGTGAAAGCCACAGAGTTTCTGAACAATGGATGTTCAGTTATATATCTGATGCTGGCTAAGTTTTGGACATTAAACTCCTCCAGGATGTTTACTTCGTGTTGCGTGTACAAACGAAGACGAATTGTTTTACATTTTCTCCCATCTCTGTGCTTGCTTCATTGTTATTATGTGGATGCCACTTCCTCAGTTCTCTCCGTCTCATGGCAAGTCCAATACTTTGGGGGGGAAATGCAACAGAAAAGATCGTCATGAAATATGTGGAGTTTCCCTTGTATTGTGTCGCTTCCAATAAAAAAGGGAGTTCTCATTTTCTTAGTATAGGAGGCCAAGGAAAAGTAATTGGCCTTTACAATGTTTGTTTGCAGTTTGTTTGCAATTTGCTTTTTGAAAGGTAATTCAATTTGGTTTAACATCGAATTGCATCCTTGCAGCATCGTAATCAACATTCGTCTTCAAGCCAGCTTTACAATCTGGATAAAGTGAGACGACATTTCCACCAAAATGCATTCGCCGAAGCCAATTTGCCAAGCTCGTTTGCTCAGTGTGTCGACAATTCTTATTTGGAGCTTCGCTGCCTCAAAGGCCTTGGACATTTTCATCTTATTTGTTACTCTCAACTATTCAAAAGGACCAGACGAGGTTGTCAAACTTACACAATTGTCTGTAACACAATTTCACACTTGTCATATTTGTCACTGACGTGAAAATGTCTTGGAATTATTTGCCAAACTGGGGCTTTCTGAACTCTTCATCATCTTGCGTTAAATTGTAGGTGTTGTTAAATGTACTTGTGTTGCATGTACGGGCATGATAAAAGTTATTTGAATAATAAACACACTTGCGTGCGTGTTTTCTCTCGGCTCTACGCTCCCAGGAAATGAATGGTTGTTTTGTAAATTTTTATAGCGCTGAATGTTTTGTTGGCCTCAATTGAGTCCGATTGTTAAACGAGCTTTGATTTGAATCGGCTATAAACAGCCAATGTTTTAAATATTCGTCTGGTCACTCAAAGCCTGGATCATGTTATTTTGCTTAGAGGAATTGAACAGGGCCCGGTTGGGCTTCTTGCAACCTATGGATAAGTGAGCAAATTCTAACAGATTTGTCTTGAGCTCAAATTCCAAAAGCCTTATATTTTGTCAGGAAACCTTTGTTATTTCATTTGAATGAATGGATAGGAAAAAGCATTAACCAAAACAATATTACACAAGAAAAAGAGCAATCAGAGATTGCAGAACCTTTCCAGGACTTCTTTTGTGTGGCGTTTGTGGACCGGTGTGTTTGGTAATTAATAATATACATAACTGGAACTGCCACTTTATCACTGCTGGCAGTGATGACCGGGTACCAAGACGTCCCACTTTGATGCAACCACACTTTGATTGGACACCTGACCCACGACATTTTTTATTATTATTCAATTTAATTTAGAATGGGATTAAATTCAAATCAAATGGAAGACCAAATAGGTACAGTCCCGCACTGAGTAATCAGAAGGAACTCAAACAAGCAAAAAGCAGACGAAATCATCAGAAGGAACCTGGATAGGATTCACATTTCAGCTGTTACTCCTGTACCCTCAAACCCATCCAGATACAGCCAAGTGAGTCTTATTAGAAAAAATTAATAAGAATAAAAAACCCAAATCTAAAAATTAAATAATTCTGCCTGCCAGACCATGCGTCCGATCAAGTTGAAATTTAAAACATGTATTCTCCATCTCGACCACATCATAATTGTGAAGTTTAACGTCAATTTATTAAGCAGTTCCAGAGAAAACATTTCATATTTTTCTTCAATCCAATATGGCTGCGATAACATGTGACCTATCAATGATTCCTGAACAAATTTATATACCCATGGCTTGGGGGACATTTGTGTAGTTTCCCCTCAATCTGTCCAGCTGTTCTGGAGAAGATTTTTACAGGCTTTCGCATAAATACAAAATGACTGCCAAACCATGTGACCAATGACATCATGTGTGAACCTTTTGTCCCTCATGGATTGGCGGTGATACCTGTAAAGTTTCGCCTCGATCTCTTCAGCTACTTCAGAGAAGAAGATGTTTGAAGGTTTATTTTTTAAGAATAAAAAAACAACATGGCTGCTGAATCACGTGACCGATGACGTTACAAAGGGAATATGCGTTGTGAGGGATTAGGTATGTTCGTCCACATTTTCTTCACTGCACATGAACGTCTCTTCACACCACCAAGCACTCGCAGCCTAATTTGTATGCACTCGTGGAAATCTCTGAATCTCAGCGCTACAACCAAACTGCCATCTTCGTATCAATCGCTTCCATACTTTATTTCTTGAAAAAAATTTTCAAGCTCCCCTTAAAACGACTAAAACCCGAACTCGATTTGGATTATTTTCTGCCTTTCTTGTGGAGGAAGTTGAGTTTTGCCTTTCTTAATTTCTTTGATTGCCTGCAATTTCAGGGATTTTTTTTCTTTTCAGCATCTCTTGCACTCTTTATAGCATGCACAACATTTCCCACAGTTGAAGTGGTTGAACTTGTGACATCTTTATTTTTTTTTTACAATTCTCTGACTGGAAAACCTCTATCTCTTTGCTGATGATGCCATCTGCTGTCAGGACATTCGTCATCCTTCAGATGGGCAGGCAGCAGACTCTTCCATCTCTGCAGACCTTGATAGAATCACAAGCTGGTCAAGTACTTGGAATACGTCTTTCAATTGTGACAAGTCTGTCTCTCTCTGTCTCTGTCTGTGTGTCTGTGTCTCTCTCTCTCTCTCTCTGTCTCTGTCTCTGTCTCTGTCTCTGTCTCTGTCTCTGTCTCTGTCTCTGTCTCTGTCTCTCTCTCTGAAAGGACTGTCTGGAAAACCCTCAAATGTACTTTCTTAATTTTCTTGATTGGGTCTCACTGTAAGCCATGATCTTTCTTGAGGAAACCACATTTCAAAGTTAGTCATCAAAGCCAGTTGCCAACTGGGCATTCTCCATCATACACAGTCCTTCCTTGGAACACTTGAACTCCTATCCACCTAACCAGGCCTTCATCTGCAGCTTGATGGAATACTGCTCTACCCTCTGGGCTGGTGTCCCTGCCTCACACGTTGCTCAGCTTGACACCATGGAAACAAAGACTTTCAAGATCATAGGAATCTCCTGCAATCATTGGAATGACGTCTATGGGCCTATCACTTTCCCATCTCAGACAGGATGGTCTTCCTCTTGTCTCCTGCCTTGTTATATGTTCTGTGTGTTAGCTCTTACATGAGCCTCGACATGATATACACATTTTTGTCTCTAAGTATGACAAGTTACAGATGGGTCTCTTATTTATTTATTTGTGTACGCATGTCATGGCCTTCTCAGTCAACAGATTTGAACCCAATCGAGCATTTATGTGATATTCTGAAGCGCCGCCTGAGACAGCGTTTTCCACCTCCATCAAACAGATGTGAGTTGCTTGACTTTCTCATGAAAAAATGGTTCCATATATCCCTCCTACAGAATTCCAGACACTGGTGGACTCTATGCTGTAGTGTCGTGGTAAAGATGCTTATCAGGCAGACACGAGCGGGGGAACAGTCGAGCCCGGCTGTGGTGTACAAGCGCGAGCGCGGGCGTACTTTGCCCGCGGCTCTCCTTTATTACGTACTCAACACCCTCACGAGCCGTGGCACTACGGCACCACTCCAACGCCTCAGGCGGCGCACTCCTTATATCCCTGGCAGACACGATGATCACGACGACCCCTCCCCCCATCATCATGCCCTGCCCAGCAGGCCCGCAGGCAATACCACACTCCTCCCTCCTAAAACTATGATTATTAAATGATCACCATCATAATAAGCATAAATAGCACGAAATACCACGGTATAAAGCAGACAAGGTACAAAAAAAAAAAAACAGCAAGGAATAAAAGCACATCACATCATATAACGTGTGGATGCGAGCGAGTGAAGCAGCAACGGCCAGGTCCTGAAGACCGAGTTGCACAAAGCACCTACCAAACTCTGACCGCGTTACCGATATGAAGCAGCAAGGCGAGAAGCACAGCAGCACTACACAGCGAAAACGCCCCCAGGCGGCTCATGCTTACATGGCCCTCGGCGAGGTCGTGGCGACCTCCCGAGCAAACCTCCCCCGGCACCATCAAACGCCTCCGGCCCACAAGGCGGCCCACCTCCCCCAGCCAGACCTGAAGCAGATAAACATTCCGAGGCCGGAAGCCCGCTGTCTGGAAGCCGTGGCGCCAGCGCCAGACTCGATTGACCTTGGATGGGGGCACTGAACAGCGCCGCTGGCTGGATGCAACCAATGGCCCACAACAACCCACGCACCACAATCAGTTGAGATGCCAACGCCCGTCTAAACGGCCTTGAGCGAACACAGAGAGCTGCGCCCCCGGCGCCAGGCATGTCTGACCTTGCCGCAACCAGAGGTGGGGGTAACGCTGACCAGCGCACCAGTCCTGGCTCCGAGTCGATCTCCGAGACCCACACGGCAGTTAGACGGTAGCAACTCCATTCAAACCACACTTCAACCATAGGCTCGTCATAAATCAATAGGAATATCATTGGAACCATTGCAAACTCATTTTCCCGTACAGCGCATTCTTTCGGCAAAATCCCTGCACATGACAAAGCAACTACCCGCGGCCCGGGGCAATGGAAGGCCAACCAAACCTTTTTATTCGCCACCACTGCTCCCAAAGCCACAACATCACATTGACCATACTGCAAAACCCATCGATTGATCTCCGCCAAACCCACTCTCACACAGGAACTGTTGGCATTTATTTCAACAACGTTAAACCGCGTCACTAGAGCAAGGAAAAACAAATATGCAATGAACAGCAATCCATAACCCCCATCACGAGTCCGTCTCTTGGTTGTTGACTCGATGTTGCGAACCGTGACTTCCTTGAACGTGACGGGCTCGCTGCAGCTCGCCGTCGAAGCTGCCCGAACAACACGGGCGCGCATTGCCTCATGAACGCCGCCGAAGCGCGAGAACTCATCGCAAGGGCTGGTACGGCTCCTGCTGCTCCTGAACCGCACATCACCGTTGCAGGCAGCAACGAACGGCCGCTCCCGTTGCATCGACGCGGCTCCCGCCGCCAGAACCTCGCCCTCGGGCCTCGACGAAAGGGGAAAGAGCCTCGGCTCACGACGACCACTCCCCCCATCATCATGCCCTGCCCAGCAGGCCCACAGGCTATACCACATATGCCACAGCACATACTTGCTGTATTAGCCACATGTGGTGGCCCAACACCTTATTAAGTGACTTTAAATTCCCATTTAAGTGGTGAAGCCACTTTAATATTCGATTATTTCCATCCGTCCATCTATCTGTCAAAAAGGAAGAAGAAGAAGAACCTTTCTAACAGTGTTTCGACAAAAAGATGGACCCTTTTGACCCTTCAGACTGCTGAAACCCATTTGACCTTTGAAGACCCCAAAGTCCCCCTAAAGAGACAAAAGACCTCGAGGACCCAAAAGTCCCCAAGGACCAAAAGTCCCTGAGGACCCAGAAGACCGAAAAGACAAAATACCCCAAGGACCAAAAACCCGGCGGTCCATTAGTCATAAGGGAAAATCAAAAATCCCATGAAAAACCGCGAATACGTGAAGCACAGGGCTGCAAATGTGAAGCACAGGGCTTGATTTCCAATCATCAATTTGGTTTCAGACCAGGACACTCTACCCTGGATATGCTGCTTCTGCTCTCCCATCAATGGATGGAGGTCCTCAATGCCAGACAGGAAATCCGAGCCGTATCCCTGGACATATCACATGCTTTTGACACAGTCTGGCACCCTGCACTACTCACCAAACTCTCTTCCCATGGTATTCAAGGCCATCTCCACTCATGGCTCGCAGACTTCCTCTCCTGTCGCAGTCAACGTGTGGCCCTAAATGGAGTTCTTTCATCCCCTCTTCCTGTGCAGGCTGGAGTTCCTCAAGGTAGCGTTCTGGGCCCTGTTCTTATTCTGGTTTTCAACAATGATCTCTCGGACTCTCTGGAAAATCCTCTATTTCTCTTTGCCGACGACTCCACCCTCTGCCGTACCATCTGTCATCCCTCAGACCGACAAGCAGCAGCTTCTTCGCTCACTGCAGATCTGGATAAAATCACAAACTGGTCCAACACGTGGAACATGTCTTTCAATCCAGACAAATCTCACACTCTCACTATGTCTCTTCGAAAGGACCGTTTACAAAACCCCCCCATCCACTTTCTCAACAATCCTCTGGAAGAAGTCTTTTCTTTCAAGCTTCTGGGTCTCACTATCTGCCATGACCTTTCCCTGGGAAAGTCACATTTCCAACCTCGCCTCAAAAGCCAGTCGCCGACTGGGAATCCTCCGTCGTGCAAAGTCCTTCCTCGGCCCTCTTGAGCTCCTGACCACTTACAAAGCTTTTGTCCGTAGCCTGATGGAGTACTGCTCTCCCCTCTGGGCTGGTGCTCCTGCCTCCCACCTTTCTTGGCTTCACGCTGTCGAAACCAGGGCATTTAAGATCATCGGCATCTCCCGCAATGAAGCTCAGTCTTTGGGCCTCTCACTCAATCAGCGCAGGTTGGTCGGTGGTCTTTCTGTCTTCTACCGACTCCTCTCCAGCCTTGCCCCCCCTGCTCTCTCTGCGATTTGTCCCCACCACATTTCCACAGGGCGCTCAAGGTCCGCCAACAACCCCCTTCTGGTAAAACTACCAAAATCACGAATCACTGCTCATCTTCACTCTTTCATTCCTCTTTTTTCCCGCCTTTGGAATAAACTTCCTCACTCAATTCTTTCCCATTCTTCCCTCCAGGCTTTCAAAACAGCTGTTCACCACCACCTCTTATCTTCCCCCATCCAAATCCTCGATATTTTCTACCCCCGATAATCCACCCAAGCCCACTTCCTTCAATTCCCCTGCTTTCCTTCCTGAAAGTCCCTGTAATGTCCATATTCTCTTCGCCATGTTCCCCGTCCCATCCCCATCCCTCTCCCTTCCACAGTTCACCAAATGTGTCTGTTCCCCACTGTTTTGTCCCTTCCACTCCCACCCCTCTTGTCTCATGCCTCCTTGCTGTGAGTTGTGTGTTTGCTCTCATACGAGCCTCGACCAAGGTATACAAAAAAAAAAAAAAGAAGCAAGTCACATTTTATGAACCACAAATACACGGGGTCCGTGAATAGCGGAACCGCGAATGTCAGGGTCTGACAGTATACCCCAAGTTTCAGAAATCTGCTTTTAAAAATGTACAATTTTTAATGAGATAATTGTGTGCACTTGTATTGCCTGCATCTGCATGGGTGGAATTGTCACATTTCAAGAGGGTGTTGCATAGATTCAAAAAGGTCAATGAAGCTACAATTTTATCTGTGAACTTCATTTATTGTTCTCTGCAAATTCTACAAATGACAAGAGTGGTAACCCTTTTGGTTCTCTGGAGGAGCCTTGTCATATCCATGCACACATAAACCCAAGTACCAATGCATACACAGATCTATCGATATACTGATTATACTGTATGTTTCAGTGCATATATATATATATATATATATATATATATATATATATATATATATATATATATATACATATATACATATATACATATATACATATATACACACACACACACACACACACACACACACACACACACACACACACACACACACACACACACACACACACACACACACACACACACACACACACACACACACACACACACACACACACACACACACACACACAATCATATATTATATATGATGTCAGCAATTTTTGAGTTGCCATCATATTGGATTACAAAAAGCAAACATCAATCTTCAAAATATACTTTATATAAGGTGCATTAGTAAAAATGTGTTAAATACAGTACGATGGAAATACGATCATCTTACACCGTAAATTCATCACTGTGTAAAGTATGACATGATCTTAAGCTTTTTGACCGATTGGAATGTCTGGAAAAAAAAATGCAGTAAAGCTCGCGAGGACTTTGCGCTGTTTAATAAATAGTTTTCGAGCAACTCTGTTTAAACACAAATTTGTATTAAAAAGGACGTACATAAATTACATTTTGTCCAGAAATTTTATTTTGCTGTTCACACATATTGTTTACTATTTTCATACGCAGTGCAGTATAAATCTTGTTACAAAGATGGGAGGGAGAGCGATATGGAAAGTTCTGTCCAAACGACCTTACCTGCAATATTCTTTACCAGCAAATACAACCTGTCGCTTCACTGACGAGAATATTTGTGGGGTGGGGGAGGGGGTGAGAAAGAGGGAGGGGGAGGAGGGATTCCAGCAGATGTGACGTCCAGTTTAACGTCCATCCGAGGGACAGCACACACATTGATGAATCACCCTGTCTGTGAAACACTGGGATGACAGTTTATATTTGGGTCAGGATTCAAACCCAGGTTACACAGCTTAAAGAAGCGTGTGTCCCTCCTGGCTATCCTGCTGTGATATAGCGATTCATTACTTTTCAACTGAAAACATTTTTTACTCATTGTAATCATCTAATTTATTTTGCCTTCTTAACGCCAGAGATGTCTACACATAACCACGGCGTGCTATCACCATGGAAGATTGCAGAGATCGAAGCTTGAAGAGTGCTCCAATAAAGCACTCCAATGACACAGTTGAAGAAACTTTTTAAAACGAAACGTTTACTTTTTTTATATGTATTAATCTTTGCCGAAGTAATGGGTCGTGTAATGAAAAGAAATCGTACAAAAATGGGGAACGTCATGCAAAGTATAATTACACATTTATAGTGAGCCAGCTACCATCCGACGCACCGCTGGACAACACGGGGCAAATGCAGGCGAGTACCCCCTAAACTTTGTTCAAGTCGATCGATATACAGTATTCAGAGACAGTGCAAATATTGTAGCATGCTCGCCAAGTGGCTTAAGCACTCCAACGAAACGGTTGATAAGGAACGGTTGGCTTGGCAAGTGATTCACGATCGCCAATCCGTCAGATTCATCACATACCGGAGACACCCAAAATGTGAAACTATGCCTAAATTGAACAAATGAACACTAATTTAGCAGTCGGAACTGCTGATAAGTTCAATTCTGGAGCTTAAATTTTAAAACTCGGCTTAGTTTAAGAGATTCTCGAGCTTATGCCATGTGCGGAAATTAAATAAAGCCACGAACGCTGGCATATCTGGGTGTTTATAAGCATTGCAAAGTACCCAGCAATTTGTAGGTATGATAGTCAGGCATTTGATGATATGCGAGGAAAGTGTTGGAAAAAAAAAAACTTTATCATTAAATCTTTGCAGCCTGTTCCAAGCCATTGCATTGTTCAGTAGGCCAAAAATATGGCAGCTTAAGACTTGCGAACTGACATCTTTGTCAGGCATTTATTTTGGTTTTTCGTGATGAGTACCCCCTAAATTATCTTCAAAAGTGGTGTTTAAATTTACCCAAACACCCAATTTTTATTCAAGCACCACCTTCGAGTTGTCTTCGTGTGCATGCAAAGTTTGAGTCCGCCAGTTTTCATGGTTTTGGAGTGATGGAGGAGATGGACGGCCACACTTTGACATTTAGTGGTGTCGATTTTAGCTCGTACTGGGTCATGTGACTACTCGTTTTTCTTGGCACCATCCCTTTGACACTGAGGTGATTCAATGTTTAATTCTACGTGGAATTACCCGAACACCAAATGATAAATGAAGATGCTAAATGTTCAATTCTCGAAGGCGGATCTGATTCAAAATTTAGCACACATTAAATAAAGTGATTCAATTTTCACGAATGTTGGTCAAGTAGTGAGAGATATTGAATGAAATGATGTTGGTTCGATTCCGGACATGCTGACAAACAAATACACACACACGTTTTGCATAAATAGGATTCGTCGTGTAATCAGTATTTTATCAAATAATGTGTAATTTAGCTTGGACGATGTAAAACGGTGTCCTTCACCACGAAGAGGAGACAAGTCTGCTCTGGCACCCTGAAAAAATTCCGAATTCCTGTACACTGCGTCGGAGCGGCGACCCATCCAGGATTGTAAGTTTGTGACCTGAGTCAAGAAACTGCCACTTTGTGTAGTGCATGCTACATGATAATAATAACAATAACTTGACGGGCCACTTACAATGAGCCACTTGATAACTGTGGGCAGTTATGACTGGGATCCAATCTGCCCCGCTTTGATACAATCCTGCTTTCATTGGACAAGTGACCAATAACGTCCTCTTTTATAAAACTGAATTCAGAATTGGAGTCAAAATACAGAATGGTATTTCAAAAAAAAATTATGGGTTGTCGTGGTCTTTTGGTTCGTCTGGGTCTTTTGTATCTTCAGGGTCTTTTGGGACCTCTGAGTCTTCAGGGAATTTTGGGTCTTAAGGGAGTCTTAAAGGGTCTTCAAAGGTCTAAGGGGGTCTCAGCAGTATCAAGGTACATTCCAAGAGGAGGAGAGGAGATTGGAACCATACTCTGTGCAGAGCATTGGTGCTGCCCAAGCAGTCTCCTTGGCTATTGGGCAAAATCCTGGACGTGTTGCCACTCCGACACAGTATACCAGCATGCCGGCACTCATTTTGCCGACCTCGGAAGGATGACAGGCTCAATCAACCCCACCTGGTATCAATTCAACAGTCAAGCAGGATTTGAACTCAGGACCCTGGGATCCAAAGCCCACCACCATAACCATTAAGCCAACACCAGGCATACATTCCAATAGTACGTAGTTAGGAGACCGTAATTAATAGACAGGATACCACTGAGTAATTAAAAGACAGGAACGTCCTATTTTATATTCTCCAGCCATGTGACTATATGTAATTAATAGACATATAGTCACGTGGCTGGAGAAGATAAGAAAAAATTGAAGAAGAATAAACGTCCTATTTTAAGTTTTTGCTGCCAGACAGTGTGCCCGATCACGTTGACATTTTAAACACGTATTCCCCTTAATGACGAGATCATAATTATGAAGTTTCATGTCAATCGATGAGGTAGATGAAGAGAATTTTTTTTTAAGATTTTCATTCAATCCAACATGGCTACCAGACCACGTGAGCTATGATTTATTTGTCAACGTCCTTGAATCCCCAAGGCTTGGGGAATACGTGTGTGACATTTCCCCTCCATCTGTCCAGCTGTTCTGGAGAAGATGGTTTTAAGTTTTTAAAATTCAATCCAATATTGCTGCCAATCTGTGACACCAAAGATGTCATCAATTTAATTTTGGAATTAAGGTTCTTTGTAGATGACGATTAAAAAATTTGATACTGATCGGATAAAGCGATCGACACATCAAATTATGACGTTATAAGGAAAGTACCGATGAAGTCATCGTTATCGAATGTTGTTCCCCGTAGTGCGTTCCTCACACGTGCCAAGTTTCAAAAAACAATTCGTGCAGCGGTTCAAGAGAAGATGTCCAAAGTTTTCCTGTTTTTTTTTCAAGATGGCGCCTGTAACACGTGACATCATAATTATCATTTAAAAAATTCTACATGAGTGGACACATACTCTGGTGAAAATTTTGTCAATGGAACCAACGTTTGCCAAGAAAATGAATTTAAAAGCGAATAAACGTGAAAAAGTGCGGCGGAATTACAAGTATATCAAGAAAAAGAGCAATCAGAGATTGCAGACCCATGCCAAGACTTGTTTTGTGTGGTGTTTGTGTAGTTTTGTTTGGTGTATTTTGTGTGGTGTTTGTGTACTGGTGTGTTACATAATTAAAAGAGACACAACGAGAATTGCCACTTTAGATGTCCTGCTTTGATTGGTCACCTGACCCTGAACCATGACGTTTATTATTATATAATTGAATTTGGAATGGAATTAAAATAAATTTAATTCAAATCAAATGGAAGACCAAATAGGTACACTCCTGCATTGGATTAATCAGAGGGAACCCAAACAAACAAAAAGCAAAGATGAAGTCATCATGAGGAACCTGGACAGGATTCACATTTCAGCTGCTACTCCTCTACCCTCAAACCCGTCCAGGAACAGCTAAGTGAGCCTGAATCAAAATATATTTTTTTTTTTTAAAAAGAACCAAGATCCAAAAAAAATTTCTGGCTGCCAGACTGAAACCGATCATGAAGTAATTTTAAACATCTATTCCCCTTGACTAGATTCTAATTGTGAAGTTTCACTTCGATTGATGGAGTAGTTCAAGAGACAAAAAAATTTTAAAAGATTTTTGCTCAATACAATATGGCTGCCAGACCATGTGGTCTATCGATTATATTCGTGAATACCCTGGTGTCCGCAATGCTTGGGGAACATTTGTGTGAAGTTTCCTCTCGATCTTTCCAGCTGTTCTGGAGGTTTTTTTTTTTTTTAATCTGTTTTCGGGTAAATCCAATATGGCTGCCAAACCATGTGACCTATGATGTCATAGGTGGGAACTTTTTGTTCCTCACGGATAGGCGGTCATACCTATAAAGTTTCATCTTGATCTATTCAGCCGTTTCAGAGAAGATTTTTAAAGGTTTAAAAAAAAAAACAATATGGCTGCCGAACCACGTGACCAATTTATCCCAGGGTGACCCTCAAATGTTTTCATGGTGATCGGATGTAGCGTTCTGCACATGCAATTATGACGTCATAACGAAGGAACTTAAGAAATCATAAAAAAAAACATTCCCCATGAGGAGTACTTGACATGTACCAAGTTTAAATTTTTTCCTTCGTGCAGTTTCGGAGATACACAGGTCCAAAGTTTTTCCTCTTTTCCAACATGGCTTCCACACCACATGACCTACGACTTCATGATTATCATTGAAACATTCTACATGAGTAGTCGCTCTGATGGTGAAAACTCCGTCTCAATCCGTCAAGCGGTTGCAAAGAAAAACACATTTTGTGCATACAAACAAACAAACAAACCCAAATGCAATGCCCTATCCTCTGGCGAGGGTAATAATAAACAGAACAAAAACATTAGGTGTCCATCCTGGAAGGATTGGACCTCATAATAATAATAATAATAATAATAATAATAATAATAATAATATGAAGCAATTGTAAAGCAGAACATGCATGGCTGCACATGACAGGCATCATGTTGCATTGACACAAGGCTCATCATGGAACCTGTACATAAATCACATGTAGGCGACATGGACAATGGTGTACTTCAACATCTATTACAAGGCCATTTGTACACACTGGACAAACAAATTGTGCATGGCATTTGAACCTTGGTTCCAAGCATCAGGAACCATCGGTGTCTACACATACCCGATAACAGACCGACCATTATTCATTGCTATATAATAAAAGAAACAAAAGTTGTTTTTTGTTCTCCAACCTGAACGCTCGCTCGATTCCCAAAATTAGATCCTTGTGAAAAGTCTCTTGTCCAGCCAATTCCCAGTTTTTTGGCCACCAATAATACCATTCGTCTGAAATTGGCTTTGCGGAAAAACAATAGAATTACCAAAACTTCAAGTATAGCACAACAATATCATGAACAAAGCTTAATAAACAGTGTCGCCATATTAAGACTGTGCTTCACGTATTCAGACTGTGGCGTTCTGCCTTTGACCCTGAGCTTCACTGACTAACTGGTCCACATTTGCTCCTCCCTCTGCTGTGAGAGCTGTGCTTGGCAGATATGCGGTTGTGCCAATCTCTCCCCAAGATGATACCGCGTGGATGCTGGAGATGCTGCTGTGCACGTGGATGCTCATGGAGATGCCGCCGTGCGTGCAGGATCCTCTTCATTCTCGGCATGATTTCTGCGCTCAGCTTGCTTGTGGAGCGCTGGCGCTCGGGCTCCCCACAGGATTGCACATCCGTGCCTGCGCGCTTCAATCTGCGGAATGTACCCGCGATGCTATATGAAGGCCGTGCGCCCAGCATGGAGGTGAGCGAACCGGGCAGGAGCCCAGAAGGGCCGAGGCGTATTTACATTCACACATCTTGGCGATCGGGCTCGTCCATGGTGGGTGAGCTGTTTAACCAGCACCCAGATGTGTTCTACGTGTACGAACCCATGTGGCACCTTTGGAGAGCCTTCCCGGGCTCGGGAGCCACGGCTCTGCAACGCGGAGCAAGGGACATGCTGCGATCCATCTTCCAATGCAAACTAACTGCCGCGTTCGCGGGACTTGTGGGAACCTCACAGGTTCCTGGGGCCAATTTCACGCTGTTTGGCTGGTCTGACAACAAGGCTCTGTGCTCACACCCGTTGTGTGATGCTTACAGCAAACGCCAGGTTGGCCCTGTGGAAGGTAAACGCTGCCGCCGCCTCTGTCGCTCACCCAGCCCTGTGCAAATGGAAACGCAGTGCAAGCGCTTCCCCGCCGTTGTAGTCAAAGGAGTCCGTGTTCTTGACCTGTCTGTGCTGGAGCCGCTTGTGCAGCGGGACGATGTACGCATCGTGCATCTGGTGCGAGACCCCCGGGCTGTTCTCGCTTCCCGCCTGCGCACAGCGAGTGCGCTCGCTTGGGACCATGCCATGGTATCCCGGGGTCGTGTGATTGTTGGTGGAGGTCACCCCAGGAATTTGCCTTTGTGGCTCACCTCACGTCGTAGGCTCGAGTTCCTCGCCCTCACCTCGCTCGAGATGCTCTGCGAGAGCTCAGCCCGAGGTCTGTCCTCCAGTTTGAAGACTTGGCTTCGGGACAGGTCAGTGTCGTTTTGAGCTTTTTTCAATTTTCCCAGGTTCTGCTTTCGAAACCATGTGTTGCTTATTTTCCCCACCGATCCCCAACAGGTACATGCTTCTCCGTTATGAAGACCTCCTGTTAGAACCGGAGCGCTCTCTCGATGCCCTGTTCCGTTTCACGGGTCTTGAACCTCACCGCGGAGTCTATAATTACCTGCAGAGTCTTCTCCAGGCTCCACCCGCACCACTGCCCCCTCCACCAGCCATCTCTCGTTCTGCTATCAGTGACACAAAGCCACAAGCGCCCCCAGCGTTTGCAGTGACGCCCCGTGACCCTCACATCTCACTAAGCCGCTGGCTTACCATCTTACGGCCTGACGTGATCCGGCGGCTCCAGAATACCTGTGCTGGAGTCATGAGGTCTCTTGGTTACGTCCCTCTCTGTTGAGGCTGCTCAATCCAAAAGTGTGGAGCTTGATTGGGGTCGTTCGTGGTCATGGTCATTCGACTTCAGGAGAGTTGGTTGGATTCCATTTTGCAACTGAGCTATTCTGTTCAACAACTGAAAATCGAGGAAGGTTTTGATGCTCATCTGCATGTGCCCTCTTCTCCATAAAAATCGAACACGTGATTGTTTTTGACGAGATTTATATGTGACATCACAGGACACAGATAAATGCTGTATAATTACATGTGCATTTCATCGTGACATCTTGTCATCAGAAAATGCTTTGTTGTGATGAATGTTTTCACAAGGAGATACCTACAATCATACAATCTCAATACCCAATGTGGCAGAAATCACTGCATTGCACCATATTCACATTGACCATATGAGCACTCAAATCTGAGGCTTGGAAATAGCATTCCATGTCCGAATCAGCTACTGTTTCAGCTCATTGATGGTCTGTGGCTGCATTGGCAAAGTTTGAATGGGATGATCAATGATATCCCACAGATGTTTAAGTGGATTCAAATCTGACGAGATCACAGGCCAGGGTGTCATGGCAATAACAAGAATGTTTTTTTTTTTTTTTTTTTTTTTTTTTTTTTTTTTTTTGTATACCTTGGTCGAGGCTCGTATGAGAGCTAACACACAACTCACAGCAAGGAGGCATGAGACAAGAGGGGCGGGAGTGGAAGGGACAAAACATTGGGGAACAGATACAGGTGAACTGTGGAAGGGAGAGGGATGGGGATGGGACAGGGAACATGGCGAGGGGAAGATCGACATTAAAGGGACTTTCAGGAAGGAAAGCAGGAGAATTGAAGGAAGTGGGCTTGGGTGGATTATCGGGGGTAGAAAAGATCGAGGATTTGGATGGGGGAAGATAAGAGGTGGTGGTGAACAGCTGTTTTGAAAGCCTGGAGGGAAGAATGGGAAAGAATAGAGTGAGGAAGTTTATTCCAAAGGCGGGAAAAAGAGGAATGAAAGAGTGAAGATGAGCAGTGATTCGTGATTTTGGTAGTTTTACCAGAAGGGGGTTGTTGGCGGACCTTGAGCGCCCTGTGGAAATGTGGTTGGGACAAATCACAGAGAGAGCAGGGGGGGCAAGGCTGGAGAGGAGTCGGTAGAAGACAGAAAGACCACCGACCAACCTGCGGTGATTGAGTGAGAGGCCCAAAGACTCAGCTTCATTGCGGGAGATGCCAATGATCTTAAAAGCCCTGGTTTCGACAGCGTGAAGTCGAGAAAGGTGGGAGGCAGGAGCACCAGCCCAGAGGGGAGAGCAGTACTCCATCAGGCTACGGACAAAAGCTTTGTAAGTGGTCAGGAGCTCAAGAGGGCCGAGGAAGGACTTTGCACGACGGAGGATTCCCAGTCGGCGACTGGCTTTTGAGGCAAGGTTGGAAATGTGACTTTCCCAGGAAAGGTCATGGCAGATAGTGAGACCCAGAAGCTTGAAAGAAAAGACTTCTTCCAGAGGATTGTTGAGAAAGTGGATGGGGGGTTTTGTAAACGGTCCTTTCGAAGAGACATAGTGAGAGTGTGAGATTTGTCTGGATTGAAAGACATGTTCCACGTGTTGGACCAGTTTGTGATTTTATCCAGATCTGCAGTGAGCGAAGAAGCTGCTGCTTGCCGGTCTGAGGGATGACAGATGGTACGGCAGAGGGTGGAGTCATCGGCAAAGAGAAATAGAGGATTTTCCAGAGAGTCCGAGAGATCATTGATGAAAACCAGAAAAAGAACAGGGCCCAGAACGCTACCTTGAGGAACTCCAGCCTGCACAGGAAGAGGGGATGAAAGAACTCCATTTAGGGCCACACGTTGACTGCGACAGGAGAGGAAGTCTGCGAGCCATGAGTGGAGATGGCCTTGAATACCATGGGAAGAGAGTTTGGTGAGTAGGGCAGGGTGCCAGACTGTGTCAAAAGCACGTGATATGTCCAGGGATACGGCTCGGATTTCCTGTCTGGCATTGAGGACCTCCATCCATTGATGGGAGAGCAGTAGCAGCATATCTAGGGTAGAGTGACCTGGTCTGAAACCAAATTGATGATTGGAAATCAAGCCATTGGAGAAGAGGAAGGATTTCATGTCTGAAGCGATGATGGATTCCATAACCTTGCTGATGATTGGGAGAAGGCTGATTGGTCTATAGTTACAGGGATCTGTTTTTGCACCTTTTTTATGCAGGGCAGTGATGTTAGCAGATTTCCAAGCAGATGGCAGATGACCTTGGGAAAATGAGAGGGTGAATAGAACAGAGAGAGGGTGAGCAAGAGCAGAAGAGCAGGCTTTGAGGACACGTGGGCTGATGCCGTCTGGACCGGTTGCAGAATCTGACTCGAGGTTTGAAAGCAAGCTCTCCACCTTGTCACGAGAAAAGGATACAGAGTCCAGGGACAGTTGGGACAGTTGGACAGTTTCTTGTTTGAATGGCTCCTGTGAGCAATCAAGAGCATTATTGTGTACAAAGATAATCCCTGGACCATGCTGTTGAAAGGTGGCCAACACATTTTTCTGTAAGATTTCATGAATGTATCGATCTGCCATCAGATTGCCATGGATACAGATGAAGTTGGTGTGAAAGATTTCAGCAATACCACCCCACATCACGACACTTGCACACCAAAAAATTTGTGGCTTACTGGACAAAGACTGGGGCATATCACTCATTGTGTCTTCTGTAGACCCATGCATGGCCACGATGCCTTTCAAGGAGAAAGCTGCATTAGTCACTAAACATAAGCACTTGCCCATTGCCTCCATGTTCATTGGACATGCTAATTTGTCTAACATAACTGATTTTACCACTACAAGCATGCTTGGATGTGGCACGGTGCAAGTCTTGGACATTGAACAGCACGACGACACTGATCCATCCATCATAGAGATGCCACAAGATGGTGTTGAAACTTATCCTGCGAGGTGCAGAGTGTGTGTTTATAGTACACTGGGCAGTTTGAAACCAATTTCGTAGATGGGTCGTGTAAATGTATCCGTCCTGAGCGGGAGTCGTTATCCAGGGACATTCATTTTTTGGCATATCTCTGTTGATCCAGCAGCTTGGTTGTCTCCTGAGGTCATAAACAGTTCCTCTCCTCATGTTAAAGAGTCTTGCAAGATGGCTAATGGAAAACCCTGCTTGAAGATGTCCAATTATTTCATTCCTCTCATTTCCAACAGATTGTAATGTATTGTTAAATAATGTAACCAGTGTGTTTTTCTTGGATGATCCACATGCTGGTGTCTTGGAAAGACACTTTTTTCTCAGAATGTCTCGTGTCATTTCTAAAAACCTAATGCTGTACGAGTCGCACGTTCCAAACGATGATTGCTTCAGGCAATTCGGGCACGTGGAAAAGTGCAATCGAGTGTTCTGCACATTCCTCGTGCCAGAAAGGCACTTGGGATGAACAATGGAAACAGCCCTTCAACAATTACATTATCAATTCTATATGTTTGGTGTTTTATGGTGGAGAATGTATTGTTCTCTCCTTAGTCACATCTCCATTCTTGTTCGTTATTCGGCACATTTCATTTGAAAAAAAGATATTGAGACTCATGAAGAATCCAAATGAGAGGTTCGCAGGATTACAGACAAACAGAAAATCAAAGGGGAAAGAGGAGACAAGGACGTCACACATGAGTGGATGAATGGCAGGAAAGAATGGACTGGGGGTGGGGTGAGGGGAGTCGGCCAGGGCACGAGTACACACCAGTAATGGATATGGAAGAAAGCATGATGGGATGATGGTCAGTCCTCTTGAAGGACTGGAGCGGCAAAGGACAACAGAGGTAGGGAGTAGATTTTACAGTTGAGGGAATAGGAGGAAGTCCTGGAGTCGAGCATCGAGATTAGAATTGGGGAAAGAAGGTAACCAGGTGAGGGATTCTAGAAGAACGTGTGCAACTTGTTTGGACTGAGAGAGGGGTAATGGACTGGAAGAGGGTGGAAGGAGTGAGGCCAGAAGTGAGGAGATAGAAAGTGAGACTCCGCCAACCTGTCTGCGGTGCACGCAGACTAAAAACTTGACCTCCCAGACGAGATGCCAATACCACGGGCAGTATTGGGCTGCATTGCCTCCATGTGAGGGAGAGGTGATCAAGTCCAAGGCTCTCCCCTTTGTGAAGGTGCAGCCCGGTATTCGTATTCGCATTAATGCGGATGTATCGTGTATAGCAGTGAACGCTTGCTGTGCAAGTTATTTGTAACATCTCTGGGATGAATACGTGACCCACATGCTTCTTTGTGAAGATCCTGTCTATCTCACAACTCACGATAGATATGTGTACAGTCGCTGAGTTGTAGTGCTTTTTGCTGAGATTGTTCTGTTATCAGTCCCGATGATCTCAACGTTTTTCAAAGAAACCCACAAATTCACGAAGGTGTTGTAAATTATTTTTCTTACATTTACACAAGTCCATCATTTAATTACAAAA
>NC_140977.1:30314960-30359960 GCF_056783735.1 Eptatretus burgeri
AGAGAGAGAGAGAGAGAGAGAGAGAGAGAGAGAGAGAGAGAGAGAGAGAGAGAGAGAGAGAGAGAGAGAGAGAGAGAGAGAGAGAGAGAGAGAGAGAGAGAGAGAGAGAGAGAGACAGAGACAGAGAGAGAGAGAGAGAGAGAGAGAGAGAGAGAGAGAGAGAGAGAGAGAGAGAGAGAGAGAGAGAGAGAGAGAGAGAGAGAGAGAGAGAGAGAGAGAGAGAGAGAGAGAGAGAGAGAGAGAGAGAGAGAGAGAGAGAGAGAGAGAGAGAGAGAGAGAGAGAGAGAGAGACAGAGACAGAGACAGAGACAGAGACAGAGACAGAGACAGAGACAGAGACAGAGACAGAGACAGAGACAGAGACAGAGACAGAGAGAGAGAGAGAGAGAGAGAGAGAGAGAGAGAGAGAGAGAGAGAGAGAGAGAGAGAGAGAGAGAGAGAGAGAGAGAGAGAGAGAGAGAGATGCAAAAACTGTCATTTTGCATACAAAATAAATAGATGGCTCTGTTATCATATACAGAAGACCCTGACCACACACCAAGTCCAGGGTAGAGAAAAATATGCTATCAATGCAATTTTTCCCCCCAACTTTACCGAGCGAACTAATGCGTCATTTTTGAGCTGTTCAACTGCACCATGAAAACCCATGCACAGGAAACAATCAAGAGAAGCAAGATAAAAACGTTATCGATGACATTCGGTTTGCAAACAAATATTTAGCCTTGCAAACTGGTCAAAAAAGTTGTTTCCTTGTGGGGAAACGTCCAGACGACCAAGTGTTCAAGGCGCTTCCGACTGCGCACAGGAAGCGGTGGTGGGGAGGTTGGGGTTTAGAACCACGAGCGAAAAATTCGTTGACACAGCGAAGTGATCGTTTCCACAAGATTGTGTGAAACCATCGGGTTTTACCCATGACTGTGGAGGGAAGAAAGAAAAGACGATTTTAATCGGCCACAAAGGCAGACTTTTGATGAGCAACTTCTGGACTATGGCCAGTTGAGCTGCATCAATCCTGGGCACCGAACGGGCCACCAAAGAAGGAAAATAAACAAGTCGGTGATACCCAAGGCACAGTGCAAAGGTTGCTGGGAGGACATTGCGTGAGATTGAACAATGGCTCGTCAAGTCGCAAAGCGCTCGATGGCAGTGCTTGTGCATTTAAATGATGGACAGCTTGTACACTTGAAAAATCATAGTGCAGACTCATGAGCTCGTGAAGAAATACAAAGCCGATACACCGACCGTAATAGTTCCACGTAAACAACATGGCAGCCGATGTGCATCGAACGTTCCCACTAAACCGTGTTGCACCAAGCACCGTCCCGACAGGAGAACCAAACCAGCACACATGCTGCCGGACATGAAATTGGCCTCAGAACTCGGTTTCAGCAATCTTCAGAATTATCTCAACATTTTTCCTGAATTGCACTTAAATGCCTAATTCTCTCCTCAAAATGCACATTGGATTGCATTTTAAATCAATACTTCTCTTGAGTATGGGTCGGGAGTGGGAGGGGGTAGTGGGTCGATCATGACTTCACTACCAATACCATTATACTTGACATCAGGCCAAGAAGCCAGTCTCCTGCAGGTGGTGGCAGTGAAGCATGTAGCCGTTCTGCATGGGCAAGTGAGAAGACTTTTGCAACAGTCCACCACCTTGCTCTTCCTTACTCGTGCCAACCTGCAGCAACTTGCAGAGATACAGTGCAAGCAAAAGGAGTTGACACTCCAAATCCTTGACCGACAACCATATTAACCCCAAACTTAGAGTCAACAGTGCCACACAAATGACACAGTCACAGCATCAAAGTCACCATCGGTGGCTAGACTGATGGGTTGAATGGACTCGGTTGGATGTGGCCTGTAAATGAGTGAACCGGGACCAGGTCAACCGAGCTGGTTTGGGATTCGCTGGCTGGAACGTAACCCGGCGCTGTTGCCACGAGCTGAATGTCATGGCCTGGCAGTGATGTCGGAATTCCGGGCGGCCCAGGTCGGTTTCCGTCTGCCCGTCCTATTGCAACTTCACCGCCCGGGATGGTGATATCGGAGACGTCGTCATGGAGGCGTTCTACATTCTGAGGTCAGATTTGGGAGGGTGCAGGATCAACAATGAAATACAAAATCGATGGTAAGTTGTGTGAATAAAGCATCACAAAATTTTGGAACGACCCAATCAAGCTCATATATATATATATATATATATATATATATATATATATATATATATATATATATATATATATATATATATATATATATATATATATATATATATATATATATATATATATATATCTCTATATATCTCTCTCTGTGTCTCTCTCTCTCTCTCTCTCTCTGTGTCTCTCTATCTCTGTCTCTATCTCTATCTCTATCTCTATCTCTATCTCTATCTCTATCTCTATCTCTATCTCTATCTCTATCTCTATCTCTATCTCTATCTCTATCTCTATCTCTATCTCTATCTCTATCTCTATCTCTATCTCTATCTCTATCTCTATCTCTATCTCTATCTCTATCTCTATCTCTATCTCTATCTCTATCTCTCTCTCTCTCTCTCTCTCTCTCTCTCTCTCTCTCTCTCTCTCTCTCTCTCTCTCTCTCTCTCTCTCTCTCTCTCTCTCTCTCTCTCTCTCTCTCTCTCTCTCTCCTCGGACTGCAAAATGCAGAACTACAATATAATTTTGATTGTTATTCCATTCGGATATGCCCCACCAGGTCAAAACACGATCTTTACCAGGCAAGAGACCAACACAACACACATTTCCTGATCTGAGGTGAGAAAACATTTGGTGACATGCAATCAGCTGTGTGGTATCTTACGAGGAGGTTGTGCATGGTTCCAGACAAACATGGGGATAGAGAGACCATGCATAGTTTCTGCAACAAGATGCTAAGGCAAATGGTGCCGTTTGAGTCAAAACTCCTCTGTGGACCTGACATCTGGAGGTCACATGGTTGTTATGCACTTCGGACATTCTGCCTATCGTTTTTGATTATCTGCCAGAACTTAGTCATCAGGATACAAACGTTTTTTGTTTTTTTTTATTCTGCACTTCCTTAAAGCTTTCTCTACCTGAAGGAAGTTACCTTCTGTACATTTCAAAATCTTTACACCAATTACATAAAACACTGAAAGTCCTGCCTATAGCTTCCTTGAAAAACTTCATACTGCACACTGACAAACTGAAAGCCAAACATCAAAAACAGTCAAGTGATAAAAGCGGACAAACCTGCAAGGCTTCTGGGCTGGTGAGGAGGCGAGCGAGTGGTAAGCAGCACGAAGGCAGTGTGGCAGTGAGGGGAGGTCCAGCGTGGGTCAGTAGTGGCTTCATGTAGCTACGAGACTTGTTCAGGACAATAACGACAAGGCTGATAAAACAAAAAAATGTTTGATTTCAACCGATCAAAACGAGTTAATGATACAAAGAAATCTAAAGGAGTATTGTCAGTGCTGTGTGAGCGACGATTGTGTGAGTCCCGTGTTAAAAATGGCGGATGAGGAAACCCAAAGGAGAGAAGTCATTCTTGGAATGAAATAATTAGTGTCTCTTGGCATCACTTGCCTTACACTGATAGGACAGAGACGATCATGACCAAGGGTGAGCGTACTTGTCTTTGAGCCATCCAGGCTGAGTTTCATTCTGTCCCATGATAAAATGTCACCAGAGTGCTTCGAGGGCATGGCAGTGCAACAAACAGTACACCGTAAATCGAGGGGACCATGAGCCGAGATCCTCACTGCCAAAAATAATATTCTTAGCAAGAAAATATTTTCTAATTAATAAGACAAGTTTTCTTGAAACAAGAAAACCATGAGAAAATGTTTCTTGCGGGTCATCTTGCTGTTTCAAAAATCGTGCTATTTTGTGAGTATTTATGTCGACGTTCTTACCTGGTGTTTGAGGCCTAGTCCTAGGCTTGAGGCCTACCGGTTCCACTTGGTGTTCGATCGTTTTTTTTTTTTGTTTGTTTGTTTGTTTTTTCTCCCCATTACCTTCAATTACTATCCTCCCCATTACCTTCAATTTTCATCCTCCCCACTTTCCAAACATCCCCCATTCTCCCAACTAATCTCTTTCTTATCTCAAAAAAAAAAAAAAAAAAAAAAAAAAAATACCCAACAACAACAACAACAACACGCTCACCTTCTCCCGATTCTGCTACTACTTCTTCCTCTTAACTTCCTCCTCGTCTTCCTCGATTTCTTTTTTTTTTTTTTTTTTTACACTTCCATGACCTAATCTGTTGAACTCTCTCATACATTAATATTAACAACAAAAACGATCTTATAATGCTTCATCTTCCTCTCTCACACATGTGGTACTCTTTACTGTTTCACAATGCACTACTCTTCTGCTATTTTAACAGACTGCTCTCATTTCGACCTCTCCTTCATTCCTTGCCTAAAAAATCCAACTATTACAGCGCTTCTTCTCTCCATGCTCTGAATTCGCCTTCATTGCATCCATCAAGAATTGTGTTAAATCGTATCTCTGACCTAAAACTTTTAAAAACCACAGTTTGCCATGGATGCTCGCTTTCCATCAACCATTCTTTTTTCCAACTTCAGTGCCAACTCACCCCCTCACCCCTCACTCTCACTCTCAAAGCAACCATCCCACTCTTCTCCTCCAAGCCTCCCTCTCACCTCTTTCAAAAATTCCCCCCTCACCTTTCTCCCACCTTTCATCCCCCTCACTCTTCCTTCTCTAAGTTGCCCCCCTCTCATCCACCAACCTGCCTCCCTCCACTGCCCTCTCACCTCCATCTCTTCACTCCACCTCCTCAAATACTCAACTGCCATCTTCCTTGTCTCTTGTCCCCCTCTCTCCCAGCACCACAGAGCCTTTTCTCCTCCTCATTCGGCCCCCTCCCCTCGCTATTCTGCAATACCCCACACTCCTTCAGCAACCCTCCTTACCTCCCCCTCGTCCCTCGTCCTACCCTCCCCGCCCCCTCCACCTCCTGCACCCAAAGCCTCCTCCCCTACCTCTTCATTAAAAGTGTGGACCTCAAATATCCGGGGCCTTCGCTCAAACCTTTCAGATCTTTCCATGCAGGTTGCCACTGACAAACCAGACATTATCTGCCTAACAGAAACTTTCCTCTCCCAAGACGTGTCTGGCTCCCAAGTATCTCTGCCTGGGTACTCCCTCTTACGGTATGACAGACCTGAGCCTCGTCCTGGTGGAGGTGTTTCTCTCGTCAGCAAGGACACTATTCCTCACTCTCCCTGCACTGCTCTCACTCCCCCACCCCCCAGGAATACCTCTGGCTTCGGCTTCCCCTCCACTCCCACCTCATGTTTATATGTGTACTGTACCGTCCACCGAACAGTGATGACTCCATCTACACCTCACTCTCCGAAAACATGGACCATCTTCTATCTTCTCATCCAAACTCTCTCTTCCTCTTATGTGGCGACTTCAATTGTCATCACGCCAGTTGGCTAGGTGTGGGTACCTCTCTCACCTGCCATGGGACATCAGCAAAAGCTTTCTGTGACTCATTGGGACTGACTCATTCGGTCAACTTCCCGACCCGGATCTCAACCAATGGTACTCCATCTCTTCTGGATCTGATTTTGAAAAATTTCCCTGACAATATCTGCTGCTCTTCCTTCGCTCCAATTGGTTCCTCTGACCACGTCCTTGTTAAAGTGGACATCTCTCTGGCTGTTATCAGAGAACCACCTCACCGCCGTCGAGTCTGGCATTTCACTCAAGCCGACTGGCAGGGTCTCCGAGCAGCCATCAAACTTACAGACTGGTCTCCTATCACTACTTTCTCAAACATCAACTCATCCTGGGAATTCTTTCAAAGAAACTTGCTCTCCCTCATGCACAGATTTATCCCCTCTCGTGTTCAGTTGTCTTACCCTTCCTCCCGCCCTTGGTTTACTGAAGCTTGTGGCGAGGCAGTTGTCCTGAAACAACTTGCCTTTGCCTCATGGAAAGCAAACCCAACTGAGGGCAATCTCAGTTCTTTCCACAAAGCTCGGAACAAGTGTGTAGCTACCCTCAGGAGAGCCAGAAAACAACATCTTTCTCATCTCAAGTCTGAACTCTCAAACCTCTCTCCCTCCTCAAAATCCTGGTGGCGTTTAATCAAATCTGTTTCTGGTGTATGTTCCCCCTCCATCCCCTCCCTTACCTCAAATGGCCGCACTGCTGATTCCACACGTGATAAAGCTGAATGTCTAAACTCGGTGTTTGCAGCTAAATCTTGTGTCCCAAACCCATCACTATCTCTACCCACTTTACCCAGTCGCACCTGGACTCTGTATCCTTTTCTCCTGACAAGGTGGAGAGCTTGCTTTCAAACCTCGAGTCAGATTCTGCAACCGGTCCAGACGGCATCAGCCCACGTGTCCTCAAAGCCTGCTCTTCTGCTCTTGCTCACCCTCTCTCTGTTCTATTCACCCTCTCATTTTCCCAAGGTCATCTGCCATCTGCTTGGAAATCTGCTAACATCACTGCCCTGCATAAAAAAGGTGCAAAACAGATCCCTGTAACTATAGACCAATCAGCCTTCTCCCAATCATCAGCAAGGTTATGGAATCCATCATCGCTTCAGACATGAAATCCTTCCTCTTCTCCAATGGCTTGATTTCCAATCATCAATTTGGTTTCAGACCAGGTCACTCTACCCTAGATATGCTGCTACTGCTCTCCCATCAATGGATGGAGGTCCTCAATGCCAGACAGGAAATCCGAGCCGTATCCCTGGACATATCACGTGCTTTTGACACAGTCTGGCACCCTGCCCTACTCACCAAACTCTCTTCCCATGGTATTCAAGGCCATCTCCACTCATGGCTCGCAGACTTCCTCTCCTGTCGCAGTCAACGTGTGGCCCTAAATGGAGTTCTTTCATCCCCTCTTCCTGTGCAGGCTGGAGTTCCTCAAGGTAGCATTCTGGGCCCTGTTCTTTTTCTGGTTTTCATCAATGATCTCTCGGACTCTCTGGAAAATCCTCTATTTCTCTTTGCCGATGACTCCACCCTCTGCCGTACCATCTGTCATCCCTCAGACCGGCAAGCAGCAGCTTTTTCGCTCACTGCAGATCTGGATAAAATCACAAACTGGTCCAACACGTGGAACATGTCTTTCAATCCAGACAAATCTCACACTCTCACTATGTCTCTTGAAAGGACCGTTTACAAAACCCCCCATCCACTTTCTCAACAATCCTCTGGAAGAAGTCTTTTCTTTCAAGCTTCTGGGTCTCACTATCTGCCATGACCTTTCCTGGGAAAGTCACATTTCAACCTTGCCTCAAAGCCAGTCGCCGACTGGGAATCCTCCGTGCAAAGTCCTTCCTCGGCCCTCTTGAGCTCCTGACCACTTACAAAGCTTTTTGTCCGTAGCCTGATGGAGTACTGCTCTCCCCTCTGGGCTGGTGCTCCTGCCTCCCACCTTTCTCGACTTCACGCTGTCGAAACCAGGGCTTTAAGATCATTGGCATCTCCCGCAATGAAGCTGAGTCTTTGGGCCTCTCACTCAATCACCGCAGGTTGGTCGGTGGTCTTTCTGTCTTCTACCGACTCTCTCCAGCTGCCCCCCTGCTCTCTCGATTTGTCCCAACCACATTTCCACAGGGCGCTCAAGGTCCTCAACAACCCCCTTCTGGTAAAACTACCAAAATCACGAATCACTGCTCATCTTCACTCTTTCATTCCCTCTTTTTCCCGCCTTTGGAATAAACTTCCTCACTCTATTCTTTCCCATTCTTCCCTTCAGGCTTTCAAAACAGCTGTTCACCACCACCTCTTATCTTCCCCCATCCAAATCCTCGATCTTTTCTACCCCCGATAATCCACCCAAGCCCACTTCCTTCAATTATCCTGCTTTCCTTCCTGAAAGTCCCTTTAATGTCCATCTTCCCCTCGCCATGTTCCCCGTCCCATCCCCATCCCTCTCCCTTCCACAGTTCACCTGTGTCTGTTCCCCAATGTTTTGTCCCTTCCACTCCCGCCCCTCTTGTCTCATGCCTCCTTGCTGTGAGTTGTGTGTTAGCTCTCATACGAGCCTCGACCAAGGTATACAAAAAAAAAAAAAAAAAAAAAAAAATCTCCTCGAACAATTGCGTACTCATTGTGGCATTACTATCACACCTGATTGTGCTTGTTATTACTCGCTGTGGACTTCAACTATCCCGATGTGCCTTCAGCACGAGTATGCCATTTTGGTGCCATGACTCTGGCCAAGTTCCAAATCCTCGCCTCGATCGACGAGGGCGGCATTGCAGCGCCACAAAATGATGAAAACCAGCAGCCAGGTTTAGGTTTAGGCAGTGCACCGACACACACTGGGCTAACCTTTTGAGTGTAAATGGGAGGAAATGGGACAAACACTATGACGTCATCTCAGAAGGACAATATACTTGAAGAGAAAACACCCCAATTGCAAAGCAAACACAATGAAGGTTTGTTATTGGATCTTGTGGTGTCGGAAATGAAATCCTAGATGGGTAGGAACTTGCGACTTTGCTGCCAGGCGTACTGGCTCAGTAAATTAATTTCACAGCTTGTGCAGCTATCACAATAGATATGCTTCATGACTGGTGGAGATGACATAGATATACTGTATTAGATAATGGTATGGACACGTCAGAACACTCAGCTATGACAAAATATATGAGAGAGCTGAAGCATTGTGACATACCAAGGGTGTTGCAAAGAGAAGAGATCCGATGGGTGTTGGGAGGAGGGAATAAGAGCTCGGCAACAAATATTCAAGACCTTCCTAGGCAATTCATATTTCTGAGGTGGACGAATCCTTACACACACACACACACACACACACACACACACACACACACACACACACACACACACACACACACACACACACACACACACACACTAATTCATGGATGGGATGTGTGTGTGTGTGTGTGTGTGTGTGTGTGTGTGTGTGTGTGTGTGTGTGTGTGTGTGTGTGTGTGTGTGTGTGTGTGTGTGTGTGTGTGTGTGTGTGTCATACTACTACAGTTCTGGGCCAATTACATCCAGACTTGCTACATAGGATCAGCATGACCCCAATCAATGCATATGGGTGTTTTTTTTTATTGTTGCCAGGGTTCTTGGGGAGGGGGGGGAGCGGGGGGAGGGAAGGGACGCAAATCCTCTCTTAATTGTATCGTGTCGCGCCGCATCCAGGTGGGTGAGGGTATTACAAGTCCCCACTCGGTGCAGTATTGCTGTCCCCACATTTTCCATTGCAGTGAGGTGTTTTGAATTATAAGCAGTCGGTATGTTTTGCTCCATGCACGTAACCCGAGTTATTTATTTTTGCGTTTCCAAAGCTGTCAGTTGCCTATACACCGCCCAAATAAAGGGATGCATCAGAAGAATGTATTGCATGCTTGGAACAAGATCGCCCATAGGGCGGGTACTCGGCTCATAAATGAGGACGCATGAGTATAATAAACCTGTCCCAATGATATTTATTGCCTGGATTCTGATACTATACGTCATCATTTTGTGGATAACCCAAACAATGAGTGTTGCTGTCGTCTCTGAAAGTGACCAAAGCAGCAGGATTGAACAAAAGATCAAACTTTGCCAAATGACTTTGGTACTTTCCTCGACAATATAAAGCTTGTATTCATTACCTCGCGAGTTTACATTTACCCTCAATGAAAGAGGAACCCAAGCACTGTTCCTTTATCTGGTGTTCCTTGGAAAGCTCAGAGGTGGCGCACTCACCTTTGATTCCTGAACCCAGGTGACAGGCAGGGTGAAGGCATAAATGAGCATGCCATCCTTCAGTGGGAACAATAATCGGGCTGTTATGTCTGACTACGACTGGCATTCGCTGGTGGATGTTAAATGTACCAGGATTCCCTTCTAAAAAGGATAGGCATCATGTGCCAGTGACCTGGTGTGATTTTACCTTACTGCCCTGATTGAAAAGGGGGCACTGCATCAGTGGTATAGTCCTGCCTGCAGAAACAACAGCCAGATGTTACAAATGCATTAATGTATAATCCATTATTTAACCTGGATTATAATCCATTATCTGCTGAGAGAAGCTTCGTGAATGTCGGGCAAACAGCCTGCAGGAACAGGGTTAAAATCTAGTACGTGGATGCTCACTCAAGTCATTGGAAAATTGCAAAGCCATGAAGGATACTTGTGGTCAAAGTTGTACCAAATGCGGAACAGTCGGGCACTCTCAGTCTTTGTGTGGCTGGGAGGACGTCCTTCATAAACCATCTGCTGCAGAGAAGCACATGAGGGTGAACAGGAAACAGAACAAGAGGAATGTAATGATGCATTTGCAAATTTTTCATTATGTGTTCCCTTACAAGGAACTTCACATGCAGGCTCTTCAATCCTGTGCAATGTTTTTCAACCCATGCTCCATCCTATTTAAGAGCTGAGCATCAAGCAAGGAAGCAGCACATAACCATTTAAAGTTTTTGATATGACTCGGCCTAGGTTCGAACCGTCAATCTCCCAGACTCGGAGCAGATGCTCTAACAATTACACCACCGAGGCTGGTTAGGGCACACATTACGACACAATGAAAAATGCTTTTGAACTTTCTGGACATCAATGTGCCAAGTCAACAAAGAGGTGCAAGGAAAAATAAACTGGTGTTTACTTATGAATCTTCAAAGACATGGATGTACTTTTACATGAATTGCATGGATGTCAGTGGACAATATTTGAAAGAACAATGCTGTGATCCGATCACAAAGCTCAGGATGCTGTGACCCTGGGTTCAAATCATCCACACGGTGTCAATTTTACCACTATCGACTCATTTCCTTGTAATTAATACAAAAATACAGATGTCCAAATGTCCCTCACTTGCATGTGACAAAGTATGTACAAGCTCACCAAAGACCTTCCAAGCACAATAACTAGATTGGAGATCCAAGGAGATTTGAACCCATAAGTGGAACGATTATCCTTCAATTCCAGGTAATTTCTCAGGTGTATACACACACACACACACACACACACACACACACACACACACACACACACACACACACACACACACACACACACACACACACACACACACACACACACACACACACACACACACACACACTTGGGTGCAGCCTTGAGGCTGCTGGCTGCGCCATTGGTTTGGGACGCGGTTGAGCCACTGATGCAGCGCCCCTATTATCAGTACACTGGCGCTCATTTCACCGACCTCGGAAGGATGATAGGCTGAGTAAACCCCACCTGGTGTTAATTCAGTGGCAAACGGGGCTCAAACTCAGGACCCGAGGATCCCATGCCAGTCACCCTAACTGCTAAGCCAACACCCGGCTTTCCTCAGGTGTAAAGCATAGGGATAGTACCGGATGAAGAAAAGAACGAGGTGATCCAATAAATCTAAAGAAGCCATCTGTAAAACTCACCTCAAGTCCTCTCCGTCCCTCCAGTTCTGGATCCTGATCCTCTCCAACCCTGTACAGCGAAACAGCAGCATTTACTATGATTGCAAATAGACCTTCTCCCAACACACTGTTCTTTCTCCGATCATCCTTTCTCTTTTCTCAATTTATAATTTCTCATGGAATAATTATTCAAGCCACAAAGGCTAACAGATGCATATAACACACGAGCCACATTGAGGGTTAAGGCCAACAATAGTCTCAGTCTCAGTCTCCAGACCAAAGGCGTGTGACAGATATGGTGCACAGTTGTTGACCGCGAGTAAGAGGGGTGGTTGAAGTGGAGTTATTGGGGGTAGAAAAGATCGTATATCTGGATGAGGGATGACAAGAGATGGTGGCGCTCCACTTGCTCGAAGCCTTGAAGGGAAAAGTGTGATTGAACCAACTCAGGAATGCAGTTCCACAAACGTGAGAAAGTAGGAACAAAAAGAGTGCAGGTGGGAGGTTATCCTGGATTTCTGGAGTTTATCCAGGACAGCATTACTGGAAGAATAGGTGCATGATAGAGGAGTTGGGGAGGGTTGAAGGGGCAAGAGAGCAGACAAGCTAGACAAGCGGCAGAACCATTAAACAACAGAGATCACTGACCTGCCTGCGATGCGAGAGCAATAGTCCCTATGGATCGGCCTCATCACAGGAGATGGCAAAAATGTTGAGCTTTATATTCCAGGAGATACATTTGTTATATTGGGCACCAGTCCATCGGGGAGAGCAATACTCCACTGAGTTGCAGATGAAGGTCTTGTAGGCTGTGGATGGTTCTGATTTTTCAAGTAATGACTTCAAACAATGGAGGATCCAGAGTCCGAAGCCATATTTCCTACGTATTCATCCCAAGAGAGGTCATGGCTGATGGTGAGGCCAATAAGTTCAATAGACTGAACCGCTTCCAGTAACTTACTCTGGAAATAGATAGGTGGGTTCATTTTAACATTCCAGAGTGATATGGTGACCTTGATGTTTGCTGGGATTGGACGACACATTCCATTTGTCCATTCGTGAGGTCTGTGTCTAATCAATCACAGACCAGCAGAGAGTCATGCAGGTGTGTTCTGCCTGCTGGTGGGATTGCTTACTGTTCAAGAAAATTGTCCGCACAGTCGCCAAAAGATATAGCTACAATGCTATGGCTGGTAGCTGCAATGTTGACATGTAGCCAGTTGGCAGTTGAAATTGCAGCAGAAGAGAAACACAGTTGCGATGGATGGTTACGAGATAATCCATGTGAGAGGAGATAGAGTTCAAGAGAGAGTAATCAGCATAAATCGGTGAACAGTATACCACAACAAGCAAATGTGAAGTGGTTGCTGAGTGGAATGCGCAGGCAGAAGTATTCTAGAGAGCTTGGAGGGGTTACTGTGAACAATGGACAGTGAGGATTTGGGTTATTAACAAAAACACCAACCCCACCTTTGGGACGAGGGAGTTGCTTATCAAGACAGAAGAGGATAACCAGAAAGGGAGAGAGAAAGACAGGAATTGGAGACATCCTGTGAGAGGAACGTTTCCATGAGGACGACAATGTCCTTTGCTGCAGGAATACTCTGAGTGCAAAGATTCGTAACTGAGATTAACGCAAAGCTCTGTTTCGCATGACTGTGTTTCTATGAACGTGGTTTTGTCACTGACTGTTGACTTCCCTTTTTGTACTCCAAAACTCGACAGTTCCATGACATTCTAAAATGAATGCACCACAGATGGGCACCACAGATTGCACAGCAAGTAAGGCTCAGGTCCAAGGTTTGAATCACCGAATTGTCTTTGTCTGGAACTGCCCAGTTATCATGTGCCAGGTGTTTAGTATCCTTGCAGGAAGGATGAATGGGAGTGTGGAGGGGGTCAGGGATGGAAGGGGGGAGGGGTAGGCTGCAATAAGTAGAGGGTGACACCTAATGCCATTAACTGTACCAATTGATTTTGCATTCATTAATTAGAAGTTTTCAGCATTTTAAGGTAATTTTATGTCAGTAATACTGAAAAGAAAACTGACCAAAGAGCTGATAGCTGCATAATCAATCCTCCCCATTGAAACTGCCAACAAAATACAATTTTTTTTGACTATCACACCATCTGCAAAATAAAGTGGTCTTTAAAAGAAACATTTGTAAAGGAAATTGCCACGTGCTGTGTTAAAGCAGAACAAAAGTGTGTGCAACAGGAAATGCAGCTTACATTCAGGATGAACAAACATTTCCTTCCTCAAAGATTCTAAGAGGTTGCAAGATACATGAGGCCAGCTGTGATTCGGAGATGAGATTTCATTTTTTTCTTTTTCCACCAGAAAAAGATTCCGAACAGTAATGAACAAATGAAACAAGAGCCAACATTGCTTTGGAACACATGTCCCCCCTACTGATGTGACATTTTCTCAGTCCAAAAAGGGAATAACTCTGAAGAATTTATGAAACGTCCTGAAACTCGAACTTGTTCTGTAACTTATCATCATAAAGCCATGTACCAAGTTTCAGTTGAATATGTTAAGGGGTATGGGGAAAATGTCTGAAAAACCACAGTTTGGCCAGATGGAAAACGGACGGAGAGAAAACCTATAATCCCTCCAGTGAAAACTGTAGGAGACTAACAAAACATAATAATAATAAATGGATACACTTTTTAACTTTAACTTACATTCGGCATCTCGTCTATCATCGAAACCTCCATTTTGAGAAGCTTCGTGTTACTTTGTCTCCAATGTTTATTTTACTGAATATCACTCATGGAAATTTTAAATTTAGGTGAGAACACGTATCATTCGAATCACTAAGCCTGGTGTCGCATAACGGTTAAGGTGGCTGGCTTACAATCTTTTTTTTAAATTATTTTTTATACCTGGTCAAGGCTCGTGGAAAGAGCTCGGTCGTAGAACAGATCAGGACACAACATAACAAAGGGAACAGCACGACAAAGGGGAAACACCAATAGCAGGGCGGATGGAGGATATATCTGACGGAGAAGGACAAACAAAGGTCTTAAGTTCGAACCCCTGTCATTTTGGTAAATAACACCAGGTGGATTGACTTAGCAGCCTCCGAGGTCGGCAAAATGAGTACCAGCTTACTGGAAACTGGGGGCATTGCATCAGCGGCACAGCCACACTCCCAGCATTGATGCAACCAGCAGCCACAGACTACATACAAAATGATGACGATTCAAATCACTCAACGGGGAAAGCAAAATTAAAAGGACATTTCAGTGGCTTAAATTCCATACTCATCAAGATCAGATTTGGAAATCTGGGAAAATCCGAGTAAGTTCCAATTTTAATCATCAAGGCTGTCTTACGGACACTGACTTTCCTTACTTGACCTTGCCAAGCTATTTAATCAAATGCAGGACAAAGGTCTGAATCAACATGATCCATTATAGTCCACTCAATGCAAATACGAAGCCAAAGCACTGCAGTAAAATATTCGATAGCCTCTCTCCATCTTTGGTCCACCTCTTATTCTTCCAGGGCCTTCTCTAAGTTGCCAGTTTGTAATTCTTGTTGTTGACCATTGTTCTTGCTGAAATATCTGGCCCAGTTCCATTTCGATTCTTTGATTGCGACCAGAATGTCAAGGAATTTTGTTTATTGTCTGATCCATTTGCTTCTCTTATTGTCCCTTTTGTTTATGTCTTGCAGTGGCTCCTTGTGTGGTGATCATTGTTTCTGTCTCCATTTTTACCTTCAGTGGACGTTGGTTATGTTTCCACCACTGTCTTTGTCTGTCTGTCTGTCTGTCTGTCTATCATCAGGATATCTCAGAGTTTTGGACGGATTCAGAGGAAATGTGGTGGACAGGTTTAAAAATTGATTAGATTTTGGTGAACATCCAAATCCGGATACGAGAATTTTTTTTCATTATAAGTGATTCTTCACCATTGAGGGATGGAACCAACCACGATATACTGTACAGCACATTATCTCAAAAAGTTGTGAACCGATTATGGTAAAATTTGGTGGATGAGTTAGGGACGTGACAAGAACAAGCTGATTCGATATTGGTTCAGGTTCGAATGCAGATCCGGCCTATCAGTGGGATGCAAAACGTAAACTGTTCAGTCTGGTGGAGGGAGGTATGCGCTCCACCCAGTGCCGTTCGACTTTTTGTGAGAGACGATGTTTCACTGCCACGTGTCAATGTTGTGAGAACGCACTGATTGTAAATTTTCCTTTTCAGAAACAAGGCCAGGATAGTTTTCATCGAATTTTTTTCAGTTTCCAAATGCTGCCCATCTTGCTCCAGTCCACCTCTTCACTTTGAAGTGATCTATATTCACTTGGACGAATTGTTCCAGGTAAATGCAATTGCTGGTCTCTTCAATTTTGCAATAATCAGTTTGAATATTTATTATTTTGCACAGGGGTTGAATAGTACTTTTGTCTTTGTCATATTAATTGTATTACAATAATTTGCCTTTCCAAATTGAGCTTTTCCATTTCGATTTTCCTTTCTTTGGCGTTGTTAAAGGGGGTCAGGGATATGGAGGAGCGAGTAGACAGAACAGACCAGAATGCAATAGAATGAAAATAACCTCAGGAAGAGGGGTTGGGGGGAACACACCAACCGAAGGGTTGAGGAACAAAAAGGAGGGAGACTGGCAGGGATAAAGGATGTGAGGAAGAATGAGAGCAAAGGGAGGGCATGGGGGAGAACAAGATGGATATAGCTGTGAACTATCAATCACAGAAGTGCAAGGAAAAACTAGAAACTTGGAAAGAGATAGGTTAGGGGAGGGTTAATGGGGTTAGAAAAGATCCTGGTGGTAGATGGGGTATGATCTGAAATGGTGGTAAACAGCTGTCTTGAAGCCCTGGAGGGAAGAATACCATTGAACAAACTGAAGAAGATTGTTCCTCTTTCTTTCCATCTGTGGTACCGACGTGAGCAATGAGTCTGGATTTTGGGGAGAGCAGTACTCCATCAAGCTGCTGATGAAGGCCTTGTAGATAGACAAAGGTTCAGGTGTGCCAAGGAATGACGTTTCACGACAGAGGATGCCCAGTCTGCAGCTTGTTTTGAAGGTTAACTTGGATATGTGCTTTGCCAAAAGAAAGATCATCCCTGATAATGAAACCTGAAAATTTGAATGAACAAACTTCTTCAACAGGATTGTGAAGGAAGTACATGAGAGGGTCCACCAAACGATCTTTCTGAAGAGACAGAGTGAGAGTTATCAGGATTGAAAGACATGTGATTGTGAAGGATCAGCTTGTGATTCTATCAAGGTCTGCAGATAAGGAAGATTCTGCTACCTGCCTTTCTGAAGAATAAGGGATGTTTTATGGCTGAGGGTGGAGTCGTCAGCAAATAGATAAAGACGATTTTCCAGACATTCAGAAAGATCGTTCATGAAGATGCGGAATAGGACGGAGCCCAGAACACTGCCTTGGGGCACTGCGCACAGCCTTAACTGGGAGAGGAGATGGGAATATCCAGTTGAGAGCCACATGTAGGCTACGACAGGGAGGAAGTCAATAACCCAAGAGTGGAGGTGACCTTGGATGCCATAGGCAGAAAGTTTGGAGAGCAATGCAAGGGTGCCACTGTATCAAATGGTCGAGATATTTCTCAAAAGACAGCCCTGATCTCATGTTTGACATTGATGGCCTACATGTATTGGTGGGAGAGTTAGAGCAGCATGTCCAAGGTGGGGTGACCAGGTCTGAATCTGAATCGGTGATTTAAGATGAGGCCGTTGAAGAAAAGGAAGGATTTAGTATCAACTGTGATGATATATTCCATGACCTTGCTAATGATTGCTAAAGGAAGTGGGAGAGTGGGGGCAGGGCAAAGGGGGAGATGGTATTTGACAGGGTGAGGTGGAGGGGGGGAAGTTGGGAGTGGGCGGAGTGAGCAGAAACCTTGGATGCATCAGGGCATAAAGGAAACTGGGAGGGGGCAGGGTGAGAAGAAGCTAGTCAGGAGTGGGGCAAGAGGGAAGCTGGTAGGGGGTGGGGTGACTTGGAAACTGGGACAAGTCGGGGAGAGAAGGAAGCTGGTAGGGGACGGGGCGAGAAGGAAGCTGGAAGGAGGCTGGTTGAGGAGGAAGATAATCGAGTTTTCAAATACATGGATACAAAATATGTGGAGTCGTTGATATGTTTATTTACATTCTATTAATAGTAGTACTTCACATAGCTTTCGGTAGAGAATGTTTAAAATGCCAGTGGACTATTAATCCATTAATTAATTAATTTATTTATGTGGTAAGGCAGACGGGTTTTCTTTTTCCCTTGAAATAAATTTATTCCTGTTCTCTTTGCTCTCCATACAATTTGTGCCATCTTGCCAGTACTCTGGTCCCTCGTGATCAGAGATACACTGACCAATAGTCGCTCACCATGCCAATGTCAGAAAAGCTTCAGTGACAAGTTGGAACCAATAATTATTAGGAGAAGGGCAAAACTAACTTTGATCGGGAGTGGTGGGCTCCTTTCGGGAACAATTAAAGGTGGGTGGAGAAGATGGTTGGAAAGGTGTGGGAAAAGCAGACAAAGGAAAAATGGACAGCGCACAGGCATGAAAAGTAATTATGGAGAAACACCAAAGCGCGAGAGCAACAGTTGGAAAGAGGCGTGCATCCACCTTGACCGCAAGTGCGCTGGTCCAAATTGTAAGAGCTTCAAGAGAGAGACATGCCTGCGGGAAATTTATTTAGCTGCGTCAGTCGGTGAGAGAATCTGCTACCTCATTCCTTCGTCCATGCAGGTTCATTCCTTGCTCCTTACCGCCATGATATCCCCTCTGGGCCCCTGTTAGAGGTCTACTGACCCAGTAGTTTGACAAATAATAATCAGCATCGGTGTGAGTACATATGCCTTTGTGTTTAGTAACTTACAATTAAAGCTGTTGTCTTCCGTGGAAACGCTAGAACACAGAACAGAAAAAAAAAACAATACAGAAGAAAGCAGGGAGAAACACCAGTAGCAGGGTCGAGGGACACAACACAGAGACACCTGGAGGAAGAATGGACGAGGGAAAGAATCACAGCAACGGGAAGGGGATGGGGGGGGGGCACAGGTGGTGAACAAGCGGGATAAAAGCTTAAACACAGCAGGAACACAGGGCTGAAAGAAGAAAATCTGGGATTAAACAGCAATAGAACAACAGAACAAAAAGGAAGATGGAGGGAGAGGGGAGAAAACACAATGATATGAAAAGCAAGGGGTGGGCTTGGGGAGGGTTAATGAGGGAAGAAAAGATCATGAGTATGGTTGGGAGATGACCTGAGGAGGTTGTGAACAGCCAAGCTGTCGCTCTGGAGGGAATAATGAAATTGAACAGACTAAGAAAGTTCACTCCACAGGTGAGAGAAAAGAGAAATAAATGAGTGGAGATGAGCGAGCTGTGAGTTTGGATCTTGGGAGTTTCACCAGAAGTGTGCTACTGGCATTACTTGTGTATGCTGGAGAAACCTGGGGGGGTGGGGAGGGGTTGGGGGGGGTGAGACCGAACATAGAAAGGGAAGAGAATGCTAAACCAGAAAAGAGGTGGAAGATTGTGTAGCCGTTTTGAATGTCTCCATGGTGTGTTAGCTGCCAATAGAACCAGCACCGTATTAAAAATAAGTAAATTATCACCAATAGGGATGCAAGTCCTCCCCCGACCATACTTCAAAAATGGGCCATATAGATTTTACATTGAAATCAATCAATAAATAGATAAACAAGCCAGTAGGCGATGAGGGATTCACTCGGATCGAAGCGCTGGATACGATGCTTTTCATTCTGACCGATCCACCGACAAAGATTCATTGCCAAGACGTATTGGTTCACATACAATTGTTCCTCTGCCTGGCAAGATTTTTCCTATTGCGTATTTTGCCAACTGGCACTCCTCATAAAAAATGACGGTAAATAGACACCCTATTTTTGAAGGACAACCATTTGAAAAATAAAACCTCAATCAAAAATCGGCTCGAGCAAAATTTTCTAAATATCTCGAAGTGTTTAATTCCGAAGTCTCGTTTCTCGACATTCAAAACTGAAGGACAAGTATTGAAAATACTGTACGCGGTTTTTCGGCAACTACACAGCAACGGGTGGTTGCTAGGCAACAAAATTCAAACGCGCACATTCCCAGTATATATTCCACATGTTGGCAAAGTTTCATCGAAATCAGTTCGCTGGTTCGTGCTATGGAGCCTCGCGTTGCAGACACACACACACGCACGCGCACGCACTCACGCACGCACGCACGCACGCACGCACGCACGCACGCACGCACGCACGCGCACACACACACACACACACACACACACACACACACACACACACACACACACCCCAACAATAAGGGATATCTAGCATATATAGCGAATCCAATAGATAGATAGATAAATAAATAAGAAGGTAGTGAAGATGGTAAAGTGAATATAAATAAATAAATAATTAAAGGTGATATGTCAATAGTGAAGAGGGTAAAATGTACACAAATAAATAAATGAATAATTCAAAGCTGTGTGTTGGTTGCGTAGATGGCAGTTTAAAAAAATAAATAAATAATTTAAAGGTGGAATGTAGGGAGACCATGAAAGAACTAATTTGGTGTACTTTTAATTTAAACAGTGGAATTTTTAATGCAGGAAATGATGTCACCCATTTGAAATTTGCCTGCAAAATGCCCAGGATTCATACGATTGTATGTCCATACCATCAAGCAAATGTCTTGATCAACTGAGTAATTGCCTGGGATTCGCAGACGAATCTCTTCCAGGCATATGGATGTTAATTAGGCATCCCATCTGCTAGCTTGAGTTGGTGGATGTTAAAAATCCCACTTCGCAAAGAGTTGGTGAGCTATCACTGGCACCTTGAACAAATTTCAAATTAATGCTCAAACCTCCAGGGGGCACTGCATCAGTGGCACAGCCAAAGCTTCCAGCAAATGATGCTATTCACAGCCATGTGATGCATACCAAAGAAGAAAAAGAAGAAATTCTGAAAACACATCTCAAGTCATCAGTTCCATGGAGTTTATCATTTTCAAAGCATTCTTCACACACGAGCATAGCTTAATGTCTAATTTTGTGTGAGAATAGACAGTCAGGTTTCTAATTAACTAGACATCACCAACATTTAAACATCACCACCTCCCTCCCCCCCACCAACCCCCACCCCCGATCACCCCCCTCCCCGTTCTCCTCACACACAACGCAAGGAGTGTCTGCATCCTAAGGGATTATGAAAAGTTTTGTCAATTGTATATATATATATATATATATATATATATATATATATATATATATATATATATAATCAAGGCTCATGGACGAGCTGGAGCAAAATGGAAAGGGGGGAACAACAACAACAACAACAACAACAACAACAATATCAACAGAGGAGAAGTGAGAAAGCAAGAGTGAGATCAAGGGGTGGGGGGGCACATGGGGGTGAACAAGCTGCACACAAGCTGAACGAAACACAGCAAGAGGAGGAAGGGGAAGGTGGGGATGAAACAGAAAGAGAACAAAACAATCAACAACTAACAAACAAAAAGGGGTGAGGGAGAGGGGGAGAAAATCATAACAACCTGGAAAAAGGGAGTGTGAATGAGGTTATTTGGGGTAGAAGAGATCATCAGTATGGATGGACAGGAGGGTGGGGTTGGTCGTGGTTTTGTATTGAAACCTTTGAGGGAAGAATTTGTTAAAAACAAGTCAATTTGAAGATGCCCCACGATGGTGTACCAGAAAGGTAGTCCCAACGCACAGGCTCAAACATAAATTCATGAACATACACCACCTCTAGGGGGCAATGTGAGACAGTTGATATGCACTTTATTTGAAGAAGATTAAAACGTGCAAACTCACTGGATGTTGAGCCAAGTGAGCATCTGTGTGGTTCCCCCGCCAAATATCCAAACAGTAAAGAAAACGATGAAGAGTGTTGTCGTCAGCATTGTCTTCCGCACCTGTGATTCTGTGTCACGGATTGCTAGGGCGAACGCAATGGCTCCACGCAGACCTGAATCACAAAGGGTAACAGAGGGATGATTGGAACCAACACAACACAGAGTGATTATTGTTACGGCCTGAACCAATCACCCTGCGATGCCGTCAACTTCCTTGGCCGGTGTTAATGTGTGATGCACACTCGTGCATCATGCAATTAAACTCAACATCCTGAGGGTGTTGTGCTGCATTTCACATGGACATGACTCTCAACCAGCCTTGCACAAGGCTTAAAATAAAAAAGGGGGGGGGGAACAACAACAAAAATTAATTTAACACCAAAAGCAATCATGACACAAGTTGGCCTACATCAGAATAAAGCACAGTTCAGGAGGTGGTCGGGGAGAGGAATGACAAACTGAAAAATGCACCTGCAAACATCATCATGTGCTGAAAGTTCCAGCCAATGCGGGTTTTGCGGCCAAGGTTGAGTAGGAACGAGAGTGGGTAGATGTTGCACGCTCGCCCAATGAAGATTCCAAGCTGAACGGCTTCAGTAAAGGAAGATGTAAAGGTTATGGCGTCCATAATGGCCGATTCAATTAACGATTGTATAGAACCTGAGCCTTCAAATCTGGATGCACATCCTCTTCAAGTCTTGAACACAGGAAACCACAATACAGGGAACAAACATAAAGGGAAGTGCAATATCTAATTGCATACCTCCATCCTTGGTTAGATAGTTAATAAGAAAAGGAGAAAATCTGGGTGAGGGGAAGATGGGGGGCAGGGTGAAGAGGGGGGGGCATGATGGGTGAAGAGGATAACAAAAAATAATGCTAGCTAATTACAATGGTGGAACTCAACAGTAGTTTTTCAGAGGGAGGGTTATCCAAAAGACCATTTTATCGATAATACAACATAATGAAACAGAGGAGCGAATGATAGCAAGGATTTATCGGTGAGATAACTGATCAAAAGGACTGACATTTACAGCCATACAGATGAGATTTTATTTATTTGTGTGAGGAGGGCAAAGCAAGATGGAAAGGGAAGAGGAAGAGGAAATTAAGACAACAGGAGGCAGCAGGTGAGTAAATGGTGGATACGAAGGCACCAGCGATGAAAATTGGGTTGAAGACATGGTCACTGTAGGTAAACATCGCGAGGCCCATGTAGGAAAAGATGAAGTTTTCAGCCATGAAGTTTAGCAGCTCAAACAGCTGTGGGAAAGAAAGATTGTGTGTTGATGATCGCTGGTGGAAAAATTGTTAAAAAAAAATGACCGTTTCATCGTCCATACTTAATTGTCCAACTACGAGTGGAACAAAATCACAAACACAAATCAAATTGGTTGTATGTGCAGACATGGCAGTCTTCCCTCATAAAAAAAGTATTTTCAGGTAACCCACTGTTGCGGTTTTGGAAGACCCCAGGGAGTTGCATGCAACACATAAAGGAACACTGGAGTTTATACAATCAAAAGCATTTAGATTACCTCTCCCCTCATATCAGTGGACAGGGAAATGCATTGTGTTTGTGAAGCAAGTTTGAAGCCCCTCTTTGTATCCCTCCTTTCATCTCCATCCCCATCTCCCCTATCTCTCTCCTTCCCTTCATTCTCCACAACACATCCGTAAACACAAACAACATGCTTTACAAAACCAACAATACACCTCCAAAGCTCAGGTTATGCAGCAACTGCATTATAGCGCTTGAATACCAATCGGACCCATCATAGCGCTTGAGTGCGACTCGGTCCTGCACGGCACTTGCAACGAAGCGCTTGGGTGCCATTCAGTCCTGTGCAGTGCCTGCACTGAACAGACAACAAGAACCACCTGGCAACGTCGGCACGCAAATCAGGAAGTTGCACGGGGAGTTGCCCAGTCCCCAGGCCACGCCTCAGTCAGGGGCTTTACAAGTCTGGGTCGTGCAGCAAGCAGAGTAGCGTATGTCCAAGGAGCAGAAATAACTGAAGAAGCCCTCCAAGAACGAGCCGCGTGAGCACGAGCTACGATGCAGACGGGCTCTGTTACGAATGATCGAACCAGCCGTGGGGTGAGCGATCGAACCAACCATAGAATTCTTTCCCTGGATGTGCCGGCAATTACACACAGGAAATTATCTTTCTCTTGCTTTCCAAACTTCTAATCGTTTACTTGGAATGCACAAAAAGTTATCAATTGTTTCCCTTCAACTCGCTCAGCGTAAGGGTACTGACACGCATTCACGATTTCCTCTATGCATTATGAAGCAATCACGACATTTATCCCCACACAGCACATTACATCCTCTCTTCTTTCCTCCCTCCACTCCATTTCACATTGGAACAGTCTTGCATCAGGTGAGTGAAGGGTCGCCAACAAGCCACACCCTCTGTATATCTATCTATTAACCTTGATTGTGCCTTGCTTCCCAGAATGAATGGCGCGCCTATGTCTGTAGATCGGTGATAAGGATTGTCTAAGGGGCTTGTGTACTCGGGGTAAGATTCTTTCTTGTGTGATACGGCATTGTTGTAAATACGTGCTTTTCTTTAACAAGACCTTTTATTTCCAACCTGCAAGATTGTCTCTTTCTCCATTTGTTAAACACTCGTGTGTAAATAGTAGAAGGGAGTTTTGCCCCACTGATTCACTACGGTTATAGACTCGCTAACGTCGCACTCACGGTTCCGTTCGGCCGTACTTGATTTAAATCAAAGAGTGGGGTGCCGAAAGCACGGTTCCCTATCTGGGAGGTTAACTTACCGGGAAGGTAATGTGAGAATTGGATGCGAGGACCCAACCTAAGTTAATCGTTATCTGCGGAGTTGTCTTTTGGGCTCATCAGCTTTTGGGTCAAAGGTTGGGAAGCAAGTCCAAGAGAGGCCCCTCATGACCCAGCTGGCAAACCTGCAGCATCACTTACCTCTTATCATTGCTGAATAAAATATTGGTTAACAACGAAACCTGACCTTATTGACCTATCACAGCATTCAATGAATTTCAATGTCCTCACCACCTGTCATGTAATATGATAGTCTTTACCGAGGTATAGAATAACAGTGCACAGGGTTCTCAACAAGCTAACTCATCATAAAAGGCGAATAATATTTCTCAAAATTAAGCCCGAGCCTCCACCAGCCTGCCACATGCCTCCTTGGTCCTGCGTTGAGACTCCTTTGAGAGATTGTTGTATGAATAGTGAGCTTGGACGATGCCACAGAACAGAACAGCCACCACACCTAGCAGGGAGGACAAACATGAGTGAGTGTCAGTGTCACCGAATAACTTGCTCCCTTATGATGCCATAAAGCGTACCATTAAAACTGCAACACTTAAAACAGTCCATTGGACATTGCATTGAGCTCCCAAAATTGGTTGGTGCCATACCTGTGAGCTTGCAGGCCTCAGCGAGGAGGAAGGTGCTCCAGGAGAGGAGTAACAACAGAGCAGTCTCCAGTAGAGGGAAGTCCCGCAATCGTGTGAACTTTGTGATGTGGATTCGACTGTTAAGAACAACTTGAGAATAGGAATTGTCGTGGCCTGGTAAGGCACGTTATAAAGATCAAGGAATACAATGAAAGTTTGAGTAGTGGTGCTTCCTGGCAAAGAAGATGCAATAAGGAGCAAAACAGATGTTTGTCATGTGATACACAACAAACCATAGGGACACAAAAAGGGTTCTTTTCCACTGCAGGAATGGGAACAATTGAAATATGTACATGGAAATTTGGTTTCTGCTTACCGGCTCCAAATCTGATTAGGCCCACAGCACCAAACCGCCATCCTCGAATGTTTTCTGTGTTAATTTGGCAATGTAATTAAAATGCTTTAAGAGATGGACATTGATTGGAGTTCTATCCAAGCAAAGGTCAATGAGCAATGAGATAGTTGAACTAAATACATGTTTCATGAGTACCGGACGTAATGCGTTTTTTTTCCATTTGCTGGTGATTAAAGCAAATAGTAAAAATAATAATAATAATAATAATAACAATAAAAATAAAGCAACCAATATATCCCTTTTGCCTTCCAGAAGACTTACAACACCATGCATATTAAAATATTTACCTTATGTCACTGTAAATTCCTTTCACTTCCCGTGCACAAGCTCGTCTTCCTGTCTAAAGGCCACATCCTGACGTGTCCCGAGTTGAGCGTCACATTAATGTCATTCTTTTCAGATATAGATCACTTTGTGACTGTACTCTATTTTCGTAATGGTGCATTAACATTAATTTTCCCATCATTGCAGGACAATTTTATAATGCATTCATAGTGTAACCTTAAAGCCTCACCCCACAGTATCAGTATGCTTGCTCCTGCCTTTGGACAGAGCTCATAAGTCCCACTTCTCATGCACCTTGTACGTGTTTACTCTTTGATCATTTGTGGTGACCCTCGCTCTCGCTTGCCAGTGCCCGAAACTGTGCAAACAAATATAGAGCACTCAGGTGGCTAGCGAGAGCCATTTCCTTGTGATTTGCTCGGGAGACTGGTAATATAAACTTCATGGCAAAAGTAGTTGCAGAAGCTTTGGGGAAAGCGAGATCATATTATTCAAGAAAACTATCCACATATTCAAGAGAGTTTCGGCAGAGGCTGCTTGCAGCCTATGTTGATCTCTGTAAAGCGTTCGATTCAGTGAATCGGGATGTCCTCTGGAGGATTCTTGGTCTTCGTGGGATGCCATCAAAACTGATCGATCTGATGTCTGAACTCTACTCTGGTACTGAGAGTGCTGTGAAGTGTGGTGGTACCACCTCTGACTTATTTCCAGTTGTTACTGGAGTTCGTCAGGGATGTGTACTTGCCCCCACACTTTTCAGCACTTGTATGGACTGGATTTTAGGGAGGATGTCGGAGAGATCAAATTGCGGTGCATCATTTGGGAATGTCAAGATCTCGGACCTTGATTTTGCAGACGATGCAGTCATCTTTGCGGAGACTTTAGACATCCTTTTGGGGGCCCTCGAGGTGCTGAATGAGGAGTCGGAGCCGCTGTAATTATGGGTTTCCTGGGTAAAAACTAAGATCCAGGCTTTCAATAAAGGCCCGGTCACACCTTGACGTTTTAGCCAGCGATGGCAACGTATTAAAATGTATGTAAAACGCTGGCTGACGTTGAACTTTTGATGTTTTTTTTTTAAGATTCGGACGTATTCATAACGAGTTGGTCGTATGCATAACATATTAGTAATGGACACAGAACGTTTCGTTGTGTTATAGATAACTTATACCAACGAATGCTGAACCTCTTGTTGGCCTACACAACCGATGCCCAACGATAGTCTAACTTCAGCATAGCACGTTGCACGCATCGCCGACGATGTCGTGACGTAGCCTATTAAAAGGCTGACGCACAACGATTCGAATCATAACTGCCGTAGAAATGGAAGTGACAACATCGCGGTCACACCTTGGCGATCTTGCCAGCGTATGCCGACCTAAGAAAAATGTGTCTAAAACGTTGGGGGCACGTCAAATACGGTATGAGTAAGTTTGGTATACGTGAGTAGAACGCTAAAGTACGCTATCATACGTCGTAGTAAGTAGAGTACGTCAAGAAATTTTAAACATGTTCAAAATTTTACGACGTACTCGGCGTATGACACACGTTCTGCATGCGATGGGGATAAGTTGTACACACGATATGCGGACGCTTACACACATCCACAAAGGCTACTTATAAGCTACTCATAAGTCGAAACACGTCGCGGTAATGTCTTTTTTACGCTAAACGTATTTCTAACTTATGTTTGACGTGCTTTGAACCAATTCTTTACGTAGTCCCAACACACATCGACGTATGTAGACGTAGTCCAATGACGTCTTCCGGTCGACAAAAAAAAAAAAAATGAACGTGTTTCTTGCTTACAACTGCCATATAAAGACGTGTTCCCAGCGGTTTTGGGAATTGGTATATAAAAATGCTGCTCATAAAAGGGGAACCCAACAGTGTTTTCAAGTCCTTTTTGAGTCGATGTCCATGTCAGCAGTAACAGTATCAGTATCAATATCAGTATTAGTATTAGTATTAGTATTAGTAGTAGTTTGTTCATGTTGGCAGTAGTAGGTGAGTGTGAGGGGGAGGGTGTGGGTTATGATGGATCCTCCTTGCGTCCGCGTGTCCACGGGTAGGTTCATAGGCTGCCACTCAACGATTTAAATGGCTGCATCTCCACTATTGAAAGTAGACGCTTGCGCTCAACAATTGGATTTTTTTGACACTCAACGAGTTTTAAACGGTACCACTCAACTATTTTCATTGTTTACAATGAACGATTTAAATTGCTGTCACTCGCCTTTGTTTTTTGACGCTGGCGCTTGGAAATTTTAATCGTTTCTATTGAACGTGTTAAATCGCTCAAACCCCACTATTGAAAGTAGACACTTGCGCTCAACAATTGGATTTTTTTGACACTCAACGACTTTTAAACGGTACCACTCTGCTATTTTCATTGTTTACAATGAACGATTTAAATTGCTGTCACTCGCCTTTGTTTTTTGACCCTGGGGTTTGGAAATTTGAAGCGTTTCTTCTGAACGTGTTAAAACGCTCAAACTCGACTATTTTAAATAGACGCTGCCGATGGACAATTGGAATCATAGCCAAGCTAAACATCGAAGTGTGAACATCTTCGTCATGCCGAAGAAAAGTTTGAAGAATGCTGCAAATAAGTGTCCTGGCCGTGGCCGTGGATGCTGACGCAAGGACGATCCATTATACCGACGTCTTTCAGCCTATGAGTAACTTAAAAGTAACGTCTGTCGATGTGTGGCAACGATCGCGTAACGTGCCAACAACACGTTAATCATAGGTTAGAAATAAGTTTCGGGTACGCTAAACATTACCTCGGCGTGTCTCAACTTATGATTAACTTACAAGTAGCATGTGTTGACGTCTGTCAACGATCGCAGACCGTGCATACAACTTGTGGCCAGTGTAGCGGAACGTGTGAGTCATACGCCGGTATACGTCGTGAAATTTCAAGCATGAAAAAATTTGAGGACAACCGAAAAGTACAACGTTTAAAGCCAACGTACAACGACGTATGGCAGTGTTTTTTAGCGTGTTCTCAATGTTATCAAAACTTACCCATAACGTATTCAACGTGTGCCAGCGTTTTAGAAAAAAAATTCAAAAATCGGCATACGTTGGCTAAAACGTCAAGGTGTGACCGGGCCTTTAGATCTTGGATGCTGCTATCCTGTCTGTACCTGTTTGTAGTGAGGATGTTGAGGTGACGGAGAGATTCACTTCCCTTGGCAGTGATATTCATGTCTCTGCTGGCTGCGAGTCAGAGGTCAATAGACGTCTGGGTCGGGCCTGGGGAGTCATGGATTCACTGGATCATGGGGTGTGGCGCTGCCGGTACCTGTGCGGGAGGACGAAAGTCCGAGTCTTCAGGTCCTTGGTACTTCCAGTCTTGCTCTATGGGTGCGAGACTTGGACTCTGACCAAGGATCTGAGACGGAGACTTAATTCCTTTGGTACCAGGTGTCTTCGGAGAATCCTTGGCTATCGCTGGTCGGATTTTGTGTCCAACGAGCGGTTGCTGAGAGAGACTCGGATGAGATTTGTTACCTGCATAGTCCGTTAGCGTCAGTTGCGACTGTATGGACATGTGGCTCGTTTTCCTGACGCTGATCCTGCTCACCAGATTCTCTCAGCGAGGGAGTCTCATGAGTGGAGGAGGCCAGTGGGCCGACCACGTGCCTCATGGTTGCAGCAGGTTGACCATCATCTCAAGGAGATGGGGATGGGCCTGGCATCTGCCTGGGGGATGGCCAGACGGAGGCCCCTGGAGTACCGGCGGAAAGTGGACGCAGCGACGCGCTGTCCTGGCACATGCTCCCATACCTGACCTGATCCACATAACTTAAACTTGTGAACATGGCGATTTTCACAGGGATCTTTCCAAACGTACAGAATGAGGCAAGAGACTTGATTGGGTAAAAAAAAATTGGTTTGTGTTGATACATTGACCGTGACACACCGGGGATGAGCCCAAATGTTTGAGTACCACATTCCTTCGAGGCAATGCTCACTAACCAATTACACATCGTGATTGCATTGCAGGGGACCGTTTAAAGATCGTAATGCTATGCAAATCAAAGAGGACAAAGGATATAAGAGCTGTGACCATAGCAGTTGCTGCTCCCATGGCAAACGAGCCACCAAACACACCCACAAAGTTTCCCACGGCACCAAAGAAAGCTCGAGTGTTGAATGAGTGCAGGCTGTAGCTGGCGATGGAACTGCAGCAAACACATGGGCAAGAAATAAAACCAACAAACTCGAGGTACGCACACTCGCCTATGTGCTGTCAAGCCTGGTTTTAATCTCAGCCCAGCTATAAACTGTCATCCCAGTGTTTCACCAATGCGTGTGCTGTCCCTCGGATGGATGTGAAACTGGGCGTCCAATCCACCGGTATTAGCTAGTGGACGTTAAATATCCTACGCTGTCCTTCCAGAAGAGTGGGTGAGTTATCGCCGGCACCATGTACAAATTACAAATTCCTGCTCTAACCTACTTGGGAGAGTGCCATAGAATACTACAGTTTGGCAAACTTAACAATAGGCGCCATGTTGTTACCCAACTGTACACGTGCGTGTGGAGTTAACCAAGTACTATTGGAATGTACCTTTGAGATCTTTAGACCTTTTCGATCCATTAGACCTTCAACTTTAGACCCTTTAAACTCTCAGACATTCAGACCCTTTAGATTTTTACAGACCTTTAACGTTGGACCCTCAGACTCGACACATTTTAGAGACCTTCGACCTTTTCGACCTTCGACCAGTGGGTCCCAAACTTTTTTGTCCACGAACCAAAAATTTGAAATCACATTTGCCTCGCAAGCCAAATGTTCCCGGTAGCTACTTGGTATCGGTACCTCCAATAAAAAAAATTGTCGGAGAAAACGCTTTCGACGTAAAAATCCCCCCTTAAAAACGGGTATTTTGAGGGGGAGTTTTTCAAGTTTGGGTCGCAACCCTGGGTTTTGGAACTCCTGCCTTAGACCCTTAGAGCTTTAACTTTATAGTTTGGACCCTTAAGACCCTTTAACCACTCAATACCCTTAAGGCACTTCGACCCTTTAACCCCACAAGACCCTTTAACCCCTCAAGATCCTCGAGACCCCAATAGGCCCTCAAGACCCTTTGCTATGAGCCTAGCTTATTAATAACTTAGGATGAGCTCTTTGAATACACCAGGTATGCCAAGTCACAGACAAGGTTTCTTATAACTCAGCTTGCCTTAACTGATACAAAACATCAACATAACCAGTCACATTTCGTGACATTTCATGGTTTTCTACAGTGGTAATATTGCTTTCGTGCACGTAATGTATGATCCACTCATGATTTTGTGTGGTCCATTATAAGTAATATTAAATAATACGTAATGTTACATGACATGCATATCGGAGCGTACAGATTAATTTATTATTAGCTTATCTGCAATTTAAATTCCATGTGATCATGTGACCGGAAGTGTGTCAAATGGCGGTCACGCAAATTCCTTCCAAAATCTTCTTCTCCTGATTCACCAGTCAGAATGTCACTAAATTTGGGTTACAACATGAAGCCAGGGTAGGGATGTTAAAATGCCAGTCATGTCGATCACGTGACCAGAAGTGTGTCAAAATTGCCGACTTCTTAAATGTTTGGGAAAAAAATCGCATAAATTCCTACCAAAGTCTTCTTCTTGAGACCCACCAGTGATAATGCTATCAAATTTGAGTTGCAACATTTGGCCAGGGTCGGGATGTTAATTAAATTGCAGAAATAATGCCGATCACGTGACCGGAAGTGTGTCAAAATGGCGGACTTATTCAATGTTTGGGAAAATCACGTAAATTCTTTCAAAAACCTTCTTGTTCAGACTCACCAGTCAGAATGCTGCCAAATTTGGGTTACAACGTCAGGCCAGGGCCCAGATAAGCTACAGGTCCAGTGGTCCTATTTTTTGGACAACAACTTGTATTACATTCATTACAGAATATCTTTCCCATTACAAGATCGTATAATCATAACATAGGACGTCACATGGTACAACTGATTCTACTTGGATGCAATTGCTAATTCCAGCACAAATTTGGCAAACAATGTCGACGGAAAGAACAAGTAAAACAAATAAGAAGTAAATACCTTAAACGATGAATGATCCACCGTGAGAGAAAGGAATCTGTAAAAGGGAATCCCTTTCTCTTACCGCGGATCAATTACCATTTCAATTATTTACTTCTTATTTGTCTTGATTTTATTCAGCTCGTTTTAACAGCAACAGAATCACTCAACACGGCATGCACAAACGAGTCGTCGTTGACTCTCTATTCCATGCAACGAACATTTTCTTTACCATAATTTCCTCCTTTCTGGATCATGAGGATAAAGATGCATCTTCGTTCCACTGTCTGATCGATTGGAACTGCCCCATGATGAACATCGCAGCAACTTTTACACCCCAAAACTGACTTCAGAATGAAAAATTATGATGACGAGATGTAAATGGGACAGAGAGTCTACACAGGTGCACACAATTTAGCGCTTTGCTTGGCGAAAATGAGTAACAAGATGGTGCCTTCGGATCATATGATCACGTGTCCTCCAATCACAATCGTTTTTTCTCAAACAGAGTTCATTTTTTTCTGTAAGTGTGGCTGTGCCACTGATGCAGTGTCGCTTTTACCAGTAAGCTTGTACTCAGACTGTCATCCTTCCGAGATCGGCAAAATGAGTCAACCCATCTGGTGTTACTTCAACGTTATTGACAGGGGCTCGAACTCGAGACACGAGGATCAAAACCAGCCACCTTATCAGTTAAGCCAACACCAGGCTTACATGGGGTGCACTGCATCAGTGGCACAGCCGAACACCGAGCAGATGGTGCAACCAGCAGGCATGTGCTGCATACGAAAGGAAGGACCTTCTGAACTCAGGGCTTTGAAAACTGAAAAGCCCATTACCGATACAACAAACCATTCATTTTGAATGAAATGAAAATATGACATGTCGGGTTATAATCGCTGAATGCAAGACATTTTTTGTCATCCTGGATTCATTTATAAGACTTTCACTTCATAAAACCGCCAACCGGCAACTGCACTATGATGGAATTGTACAAACACTCTGGCTTATACTTTTACCAAGAAAGTTCATTTGGTCAGGTGTCAGGAAGGAATTATATAATTCACCTGGAAATAACACTGGGTGTCAAACTGATAATCTAGAATTGGTGCAGGTACAAAAAAGTCATTTTTGCAGCAATTAGTTATTTATAAAGGACACAGGTTTAATTTTAAAGTCGACTCGATCTACTTCTCCTTTTAAAGAATCATACATAATATATACCCATGTTATGAAAGGTAACCTCGAACCCCTGTGAATTAGTAAGCCTCCTTGGAAGACTGCATTTGTGGGAATAATGTCTTGAATGGTTCGACTGAATAGAGCATCAAATGACAAATTTCGGACTGCCACGTGTCCTCTGTCATTGCGTTGACAATTGGAGTGCGCTTTTGCTTGACCCATTTTTTTCGCTCATATGGAAATGTCATTCCAGGGAGGTTATGGGATGGTGCTTTGTCCGTCAATCAGTCCATCAGTCCGTCCGCAAACACTTGCAACTTCTCTGAAACTACACACACAGTTTCGATGAAACTTGACCACAACCTTCAGGTACCAAAATTTGTTCACTGCATTAAAAAAAAATCCATAGGTATTTACTTTTTTCTCATATTTTGTGGCTCATCCACACCTTCCAGTGGTTCCCTGGTTTTCTTATCAAGCCGCAACCAGGTGAGCGCCCAGGGGTATTGGCCCTATTTTGATATATACAGTGTCGAGGCTCGTGGAGAACCTCTGAAAACATTTGTTCTGCTTCGCATGTCAACGTTGGGATCTTTCTTTCAGCATTGCCAGGATTGTTGGGAAGGAAAAAATGTTCAAGTCTCCACACTAATTCAGAGCCACAATGGTAATCGCTGGTTTTGCTTCCAAAATAATTGTTATATAGGTACCCCTTGTCAAATATTGTATCACCAATTTTGGCGAAATGACCCGAACTAGAGGCGAACAAAATCTCATAGACGATATTATGTTACGAACCCAACCTTAAAGGTCCACAGAATCAAAAAAAATGGTTTTTGATGTGATTATATTTATTTTTAAGTATGAAACAAAGAACTGAATGTGGTTTTTAATCCTCATAATTTTTAAGGTGTTACAGTTAAAAAAAGCAAACCCATCGGGTACCGCCCCTAAAATTTTCAGATAAACTGCCATGACGTAATTGAGGGAAAGATTGTCAGCACACAATGGATAATGGCTGCTCAAATTGCTTCAGACTTATCACAAAGTGAATTTGATGAAGAAATTTCTGATCAATATTCCCCAGATTACAACGATTGCCCCCGAGTTTGAGATGACGTCATGGGAGGGGCGCTCCCCCACCCCACCGAGACCTGACAATACCTCACCCCTCCCCCAAGATTCGATTATGCCTTTTATCACCCACCCCACGAGATTGGACCATGCCTCAGCTCTCCCCGCAAGGACAAAGCCTTGCAGGTGATGTTGGGCGATGACCTCCCATCTGTCCTGGTGCAGCCTGCATGCCGAATGGCATGGTGTGGCCAGCAGACTAACTTCTTACAGAAACAACCGGCTGCAAGCCATGTGACATTGAGAAATAACAGGTTTATGATGCCCTTCGATGTCTGGGGCCGCACGCGTCCCACAGTGGATACCTAGCATATACCTTCATCTTTGCCGACAGGCTCGGGTAAACTGCTGAACCCCCATCCCTGATGAGGACTGGGGCTTGAGACAGTGTCCCACGAACGAGGAATTCCAAGTAAGCGCGAGTCATCAGCTCACGTTAAGTCCCTGTCCTTGTACACACCGCCCATTGCTACTACTGATCGGACGGTTTGGTGATATCTTCGGATCAGCCCCTGCACGGGCCATCCATGGTACACGTTACACGTTGTTGTTGTTGTTGTTGTTGTTATTGTGTCGGCTCATGCCAGTGCACCAAAAAGATGAGGAACTTGACTGTCGAGAGGAAGTGAAAGTCATAACAAGGTAAGTAAAAGTCCCTTCGAGGAAGTAAAAGTCCCCTCAAGATTTGACAACGCCTTCCCAAAGAGATCAAAGCATGCCTCCTGCCTCTCCCACCAAAATCTGACAAGGACTCCCACCTCCTCTCCCCACTCCCCCGAGATTCGTCCATGGGTGTTCCATCATGCCCCCAAAATCCAACTATGACTTCTCCCCTACCCCCAAGCCCGAGATCTGACCAGATCTCTCCAAAATCCAACGATGTTTCTCCTCCCCCTCCCCACCCACCGAGATCCAACCATAACTCTCACTCCTTACACCCCCTTTCTGCCCCCCATTTTTTTTTTAAACATTAGCTTTACCATTTTCCACACCACAAACATCAAACAAAGGTTAGTGGCAAAGCTGAGTTGCACACCATGCCTAAAAAAGGTAGGTGTTGTGGCTCATGAAGGCTGGAGACTGGCAGTGCAGTGCGGAGGCTGCATAGGCGGTGGTGGAACAAAATATGAGTTTGATGTTGTTTGGAGCAAATGAATCACTGCTCACTACCCAGGGTGAATGGATGCATGCTTTGTGTTTAATGTGCATATATGTATGAGGATGGACTCTAATTGTACAGCTTTGAGGACTCCATGTTCATGGAATATTTCACCACAGCAAGTAGAAAACATGTGTGCTCTCATTGTTACCATATGGTTCTGAATGTGGACCCCTCCCCCTCCACTCACCCCCATTCAGAAGTATGTGAAAAGATGAGACTCCTTTCATCACAGATGCATATGTACAACACGAGGCATCTCTGACAAACAACAGTGGACTCCACACATTATATCACAAGAAGTTAGGCAATGAAAGGAAGGACTTACAAACAGCAGGAGATAAAGTCACTAAGTGCCACCTGGAGTGGCTAGGTCTCCTTTCGCACATGCTTGACCATCATCTCTCAAAAACAAGTCTTTCATGTTGGCTTCCTGAGTCTTTTTCAAAGAGTAGTCTGAAAACTATGTGGAGAGGTGGGATTTGGAAAGATCCTCAGTAAATAAAAGTGCCAGAGGACAAGTGGTATGAGTGGGCATTTGCATCGCAGGCAAGATGGCATGCCAGCTATTGCCCAGGCATGGAAAGAGACCCAGTTAGATCACAGCAACAAGAAAAGCACTTGAGCTGCACTTTAAGAAAGCAAAGTAACAAAATGAGAGAAATATATATTGGAAGGGGTGAAACATGTTAGTGAGCAGCATTGTGCTGCCCAATATTCACCATGCAACAGATGGTGACACAATGCCTGAGGACTCTCAGTGCACCCATCCAAACCCACATCACAGTGAAGGAGGAGGAGGACATTGGGACCATACTCTGTGCAGAGCGTTGGTGCCTCTTAAGCAATCTCCTTGGCTGTTGGGCACAATCCTGGATGGGTCACCACTCCGACACAGTGTACCAGCATGCTGGCACTCATTTTGCCGACCTCGGAAGGATGGCAGGCAGAGTCAACCCCACCTGGTATTAATTCAACAGCTGAGCGGGATTTGAACTCAGGACCCGAGGATCCAAAGCCTGCCACCCTAACCGTTAAGCCAACACCAGGCATACCACAGTGAAGTCATGCTGGAAACTGAACATTTTCTCTTTGGGGGTGGTGTGGTAAGAATGGAATCTGTAAGACGGAGTGTGTGTGTGTGTGTGTGTGTGTGTGTGTGTGTGTGTGTGTGTGTGTGTGTGTGTGTGTGTGTGTGTGTGTGTGTGTGTGTGTGTGTGTGTGTTTTGTGTGTGTGTGTGTGTGTGTGAGTGTGATAATGCCTTCTCTTCGGTAACATACAAACACACACACACACACACACACACACACACACACACACACACACACACACACACACACACACACACACGACTAGACAAGAGACAATTAAATATAGTATCTGGGAATCCAGCATAATGAGAGATGTGTGTGCTGTTCGGGTTAGGGTAAGCACCAAACATGCTCTTCCATTAACATGCATTACCTGCAGGAAAAAAAAATCCATTCACATGTTTTTTTTTTAGAACTAATATGTTATTTTACTGTAAACTAATGATGAGACAACAGTGCAGTCATGATTCAACCGTGGAACAAATAACTTATCCGATCGTATTATCACAAGTATGTTGAAAAGACAATCGGCACAATAAAATGTTTCCTTGTACATTGAGGGCTGCGATTGTAATTTAAAATTAAAAACACCTGAGACTGAGAAAATTATTGAATCAAGAGCCCATCGCAGACAGCATACACCATTGACTGGAAGACAAAGATGAAATGAGAGATAAACTCCATCCAGACAAACTGCAAATGCCCATGTAATCAATGAGGATCTCAAACGTTTGGTTTGCTGAGAAGGTAGTTTCAAATGTATGACAATGGAAAAGGACCGTTATGAAGAAGAAGCCTTACGAGGATAGCACAATGGCAACGGCGTCATTGAGGACACTTTCTCCAAAGAGCAGGGCGTAAAGGTCAACATCTGCATGGAGATCATTAAAGATGGCCAACACGGTCACTTGGACAGGAGATGAGGGAAAAGGAAAGAAAAAGGAGGACAACATTAAAAGGTGTCACACCTTGAGCATTTCAATTTATTGCAAAAGCATTGCTTTAAAAATGATCGACAAGGTTGGAATTCGACCTTTACAAACCTTTGGATATCCTTGTCGTTTGCTATTTTTATTGCTTAAATGAAGCTGTTGTACATATACATACATACATACATTATACCATATACAGTGCCTATGGAAAGTCGACACCCCCTTTCAAAATTTTCACCTTCTGTTGCCTGATAGCCTGGAATTAAATTTCATTACATCAAACTTTTTACACCTTCATTTACAAATTGTAACCCACAACTTCCAAGTGAAAAGCAAATTCTACAAATTTCAGAAAATTAATTAAGAACACAAAACTAGAATATCTTGGTTGGATAAGTGTCCACCCCCCCACCCCCTTATAATATCAACAAGCCGAAACCCCGTCACAGACAGATTCCGTTCATTCACCACCCTCACCAGCTCACCCACACTCAAGGGACATGAACTGGACAGGGCGTGCTTGCCCCCGCCTACTCATCCCCCGCCCCTGCCCCATTCCCCCACGCCTCCCACCAACGGCCTTCAATTTGCTTATCCCCGCCCAAAAATTTAATTACCCCGGCCCCGCCTCTTCACTCCCCGCCCCCCGTCTCTTGATTCCCCACCCCCTTACACTCAACCCCGCCTAATTCACCCCAGCCCCCGCCCACTCATACCCCGCCCCATTTCCTCCCGTCTCCCGCTTTCAATTTGCTTACCCCCGCCCCAAAATTTGCTTACCTTGCCCCCCGCCTCTTCACTCCCTGCCGCCGCCTCTTCACTCCTCGTCCCCGTCTCAACGGAAAATATTTATTCTGCTTCAGAGTTGAAAGTTGATTATTGCCACAATGTGTGATGTACTCTTACAGGTACGAAGTTTCTTTCAGTCCAGGTCACAGGACCGAGAAAAATGTGACGCGACCGCTAGGAGGAGCACAAAATTGGTCCTTCGGTATATATATATCCCTGCGTCGTAAGAGGCGACCAGGGTTGCGTCAGGAAGGGCATCCGGCGTAAAACATGTGCCAAATCACTTTGCGCATCATACGGATGATCCGCTGTGGCGACCCCTAACAGGAGCAGCCGAAAGAAGGATATATATATATATATATATATATATATATATATATATATATATATATATATATATATATATATATATATATATATATATATATATATATATATATATATATATATATATATATATATATATATATAGAAGATACAATGTTTCTTGTTACATTTTTTGTGTCAAATTCACATTCTGAGGTCGTCAGCATGTGCAGAAGAGGGTTTTACATTGCAGACGCTATTTCCGAGGAGTGGAATTGCACCTCTCAGCGGTAACAGTCTGTCGACGACAGACGTAATGACGTCAGTGAATGACCGATGATGTCATGACGTCCTGACGCCTCTCAGCGGTGACGTCACACGTCGCCATGCAAACTAATGTAAAACGAAAAGTGTTTATTCTGCTTCAGAGTTGAAAGTTGACTATTGCCACTATGCATATGTCATATAGTCAAGTGGCTTAGTGACATAATTGTTACAGACTGTATACAAGCACCAAATTTTCTGTGCATACCCTTTGGGTAATGGCTATCAAATTTTGAGTAGGAGCCCATCCAAAATATTAACCTTTTCATTACGAAGTACACATTAGCAAAGAGCCTGTCGGCAAATTGCATTCAATATTTTGATATTGGTAGTATTCATTATTTCCATCTCTGATGCTATTAATTGTTAATTTTTTTGTATTAATTTTTATTGTTAATTTGTATTTTGTTATGTTAATTTGTATTTTATTACAACTAGGATGTTATTAACCTCCACCATCGAAGATGGATGGAGGTTACTGTTTTCACCCGTCTGTTAGTTTGTTTGTTTGTTTGTGATCAGTATTACGGAAAAACTCCTGGACGGATTTCGACGAAACTTGGGATTCGGTATGGTCCAAGGATCATGCCATCAGATTTTGGACTTGGTCCAAAGTCCAATATGGCCGCTATGGCGGCCATTTTGAAAAAAAATTTGAATTTTTGTTTTTGCATTTCTACATGTTTTAAGTGATTTCCAACCAAAAAATAAAATTTTGCTGGAAAAAAAAAAATTTGCAACTTTTTTTCAAAAAAAATTTCGATTTTATTTGAAAAATATTTGAATTTTTTTTTTTGCATTTCTACATGTTTTAAGTGATTTCCAACCCCCCCCCCCCCCCAAAAAAAAAGATTTGTTAGAGAAAAAAAAAATTTTTGCAACTTTTTTTTTAAAAAAAATTGATTTTTTTTTTTGGCATTTCTACATGTGCCTCGATCTCGTTTAGTTTATTCAATCGTGGTTCAGTAGAGTCTGATCCGTTTTGACCTACAATGAATAGGATATCAGGTTCACTTAAGTGACCCAGCAGTATTGGCGGCGGAGGTTTTGCACTCTACCGAGTGCTCCCCTTCAAGTTCATGTTGTGTAGGTCTTAATGAGTAATAAGAAGTCAATATCGATATTAATATTTCGGCACGCCCCTTGTTTTGTTCCACCATCAGATTTTTGTTACTGCATGAAATGAAACAAGCTTTGACATATATAGTAATGATATTATTGTCTTCCTTCAGAGGCCCCTCAAAATTCGTTTTGATGATTATGGTAGTTAAACAGTTCATGTTCTCCATTTGCAAAATGGGAGGAATTAATGCACAAAAAAGAAATAAAAATGTTTCCCATTTTTTAGATGACCACTAAGATGAGTTCGGCTCATAGAATCACGCTCCATTTGGGGAGAAAACAGTTGAGTTCATACCTGACGAATTTGGACTTTCCATGTGCCGTAGTTTCTTCACAAAACCATGACTTTCTGACTAAGTACAAAGTATTTCTTTGCTTTTTTTAATGTATACATATATGGTTGCCGTTTTGAAATTTTCATAGACCGATACCCGCTGCCCAGCCGGACCAACTGCCAACAAAGTATCGCCCGGTCAGTTACAGTTAAACCAAAAATCATGATCATCGTTTTAGTGTGGAGGTGAGTACTGACAGTGTACTTGGGTTTTTTTTCCAGGTGGGTGCAGGATTGAGCACATGCACATAAAAATCTCGGGTCTCCGCATAGTGGCGTACAGGCTTAAGTCGTACTTCTGTTTACTACCGTAGAAAATCACAGAACCATCCGATCGACATGCTGTTAACAGTTTCAGAATCAGCTAAATTCTACAACATATGAATATGTAGACGAAACTGATCCGGCCTTTTGGATCACTTTAAAGTAGGGTGCCCTGTAATTTTAATGCGCTCTATGGATCCTCCGGAACTCACGAATGGTACACGTTGTGTAGTCATTAAACTACGTGGTAATGTCATCGAAGTGGAGCTACTGCGGGACAGTCGAAGGGGAAAACCTGAATGATAATCAATGGATAAAAATGATATAATATATTGTTTAAAATACATTCATGCTATCTGTCTTTTACCATATGTTGCCAGTGAAGCCCGAAGACGGGCACCTTTACTAGTTCAAAATAACTAAGAGAAGTAAATTATAGAACAGGGGTTCCACGTGGTTGTGAGAAATTGAAAGTGAAACTTTTCTATTTTTTTTTTTTGCAGGCTATCAGAAAATGGAAGAAGACTGGAACCACTGCATTATTTGCCAGAAGATTACCGAAGAACCTCTTAGGTGCCCATTACAAAGCCCTGGTGCGAGCAGTGACACGGCTGTGAGACCTTATCAGACATTTCTTGACAATGTCAAGCAGTTCAGAGAGATTGGCATGCTACCAACAGAACTTTTCTTTGGACAGGAAGAAACTGCTGATGGTTTCGCTACTCATTCTGCTTCTTGGCACAAATCCTGCAACCATAAATACAATAATACAAAATTATCCAAAGCCAGAAAGAAGAGGGAGGCTAACCCAGAACCTGATTAACAACATCTGAGAAAGCGGCAAGCAGTTGATGTTCAATTAGTCTGTATCTTCTGTGAGAAAGGTTGTGAAGCTGGTGACTTACGTCAGGTATTAACTTTTGAAGCAAACAACAATATCAAACGAATGGCGACAGAACTTAAAGATAGTGTACTTGTCTCAAGAATAACCAGTGGTGATCTCATAACCATTGAAGCAAAATGTCACCTCAACTGCCTCGTCAATTTGAGAAATAGATATCGGTCTCAACTGCGAAAACAGAATAGAGAGCCAGAGGATTTAAATGAGAAGGTCAACAAGAGTCGTGTATTTGTGGAAGTGACTAGTTACATAGAAAAAGCAGTTAACCAAGGAATCCTTCTCTTCAAGCTATCCGAACTTCATACCTTGTACCAAGAAAGATTGAAGGACTTCGGCATTGTTAAGACTGTGAATAAAACCAGACTAAAAGATCAGCTGCTGAAACATTTCACTGAAGCTCAAGAGCAACAAGGTGGAAGACACACCATACTTATCTTCAAAAATGGAATGGCGAATTTGCTACGAGAAGCCCCGAGGAAGAGATTTCTCAGATGATGCTTTTGTGCTAGCAAAGGCAGCAAAAATAATCTGAGATGACATTTTCAACCAACAGCAATTCCATTTTGAAGGAAGTTTCCATCCCAAGTGTCAAGAAGACTCAATACCCTCGAGCCTGAAATCATTCATTTTTCAGGTGTTCAATGGTACTAACTGTGCTGTGTCACGTGATTGGGTTTTCGTATATCATGCCTCGCCCGCTAGGGGTGGCAGCAGTGTGCTTCTGGTCGCGCAATAAAGCGGAGTAGATGGTGGCCCGCGTGCTTCTTGCGTCCCCACTGCACCTCGTACACTCTAGTTGGCTGACGAGGATGGTTGAATACGGACTTATGCCCGTTTTCGACGGGGACGACTTCAAATTGTTTTCGGAGCAATTGTAATGCTATTTCCACGCGAACGATGTGGTCGATGAGAGCAAGCAGAAGTCGATCTTGCTCGCTTCGCTTTCGCCGGAGCATTATCGGCTGCTGGGTGATTTAGTGGCACCGAACAGGCCCCGGGATGACGGGCTGTCGTTTCGGGACATTGTGGAGAAAATGAAAGCACACATGGCGCCGGAGAAGTCATTGCAGCTCGCTCGATTCCAGTTCGATCGCCTCTCGAAAGGGGCAGAGGAACGCGTCGCTGATTTTGTGGCGCGGATTAAGCATTCTTCCGTGGCCTGCAAGTTCACAGTGGGGGAGCGGCCAGCTCGGCTCAGAGATCGTTTTATTGCTGGTTTACGAGATGCGAAGATGGTTTCAGCGGTTTTACGGCTGAAGGATGAAGCCATTATATTCGACTCTGCGGTCAGCACGGCTACAGCGGTCGAGCAGACTCGCGGGGATGTTCGAGCCATCACCGGCCACGCGGGGTTGCGAGCACCCCGGGACGCGCGCACGACCTTCGATGCGGGTCGGACGTCGCCACGCGGCCGCACGTGCAGCGGGGTGACCCCGCGGACATGCTTGGGATGTGGAGGTCGACACCTGCGCCGTGCATGCCCGTGTAAAGGCAACGTGTGTTTGAATTGTCACAAGGTGGGTCATTTGGCGCGTGTGTGCCGTGGGGCGCCGGCCACCGTTAAGGTCATGGACGGCGATGTGCGAGGCGACTCAGGGCGGAACCAGCGGCCGTTGATGGGCCTGTTTTCAATTGGCCCGGCGACGGCGCGCCCGATGACGGTGGAAGTCAAAGTGAACGAAACGCCGATCACGTTCCAGGTCGATACGGGAGCAGCGGTGTCGCTCATCGGCGAACAGACCGCACGTAGACTCAACGGCTTGAAGCTTATCAGGTCAAACCTCACGCTGTTCACGTACACCCGCGAGAAGATAACGCCAGTCGGGATGGCAGACGTGTCTGTGCGGTACCAAGGCCAGGTCGCCACGCTTCGGGTGTACGTCGTGCGGGGGAGCGGGCCGTCTCTCCTCGGCCGAGATTGGATGGCCCGCATCAGGCTAGACTGGGCCGCAGTTCACCTTGTGCAACCCGTGCCGAGCCAGTGGGAGGATCAGTTGGAGGAGATTCTTCAAAGACATCAAGGGTTGTTTAGCGACGACCTTGGGAAACTCAAGGGCATGGAGGCGAAACTCTTCTTGAAGGAGGGGGTGGTTCCTCGTTTTTGTAAACCACGACTGGTGCCGTATGTCCTGCGGGACAAGGTCAAGGGTGAACTGGATAGGCTGGAGGCCTGTGGAGTGATCGAACGGGTGTCGTGCTCGGATTGGGCCACCCCGGTTGTCACGGTGCTGAAACGGAATGGAGACGTCCGATTGTGCGGGGACTTCAAATCCACGGTTAACCCGGGGCTCAGCGTGGAGCAATATCCATTGCCGTCAATCGATGAAGTATATGCGCGATTGGCGGGGAGTCGATACTTCACGAAGCTAGACCTGCGTGATGCATATTTTCACCTGCCGATGGATCCCGGGAGTAGCGAGCTTTTGACAATCAACACGTGTCAAGGACTCTATCTTGGGATTGCTTCGGCCCCAGCTTTGTGGCAGAAAGCCATGGATCAGGTTTGCATTGGCCTGCCCGCTCAGACCTACCTGGACGATGTGCTCATTGCAGGGAAAACGGCGGACGAGCATCTTGCGAACATTGCCCAAGTGCTGACAAAGCTAGAAGCGTGCGGCCTGCGTTTGAACAGGGACAAGTGCGCGTTCTTCAAGCAGCGCTTGGAATACCTCGGGCACATCATCACGCCGGAGGGGCTGTTGAAAGGTCCTCGGAAGGTGGAAGCGATTCAACACATGCCACCGCCTCGCGACAAGACGCAGCTGCGCTCGTTCATTGGTATGGCCCAGTATTACCAAAGGTTCGTGCGCAGGCTCAGCTCACAACTTGCGCCGTTAACGCGGTTGCTCAAGAAGGACGAGCGCTGGGCTTGGGGGCCTGCACACCAGGCGTCGTTCGACCGCGTCAAGCGGCTGCTCACAGAGGATACGGTCCTCGTGCACTACGAGCCTGCGCGTCCGCTCCTATTGGCATGCGACAGCTCTGCATATGGCATCGGGGCAGTGCTCTCCCACAGGATGGACGATGGTTCCGAGCGGCCTGTTTGTTTTGCATCCCGGACCCTGTCCACAGCAGAGTGCGGATATGCCCAGATTGAGCGTGAGGCTCTCAGCCTCGTCTGGGGTGTGCGGAGGTTTCATCAATATCTGCTGGGGCGGCATTTCACTTTGCAGACGGATCACAAACCGCTTCAATTCATCCTGAGACCCGAACGCGGGGTGCCGGTGGTGGCAGCCGCGCGAATACAGCGGTGGTGTCTGTTTCTGGGTGCTTACGATTATGATATTCAGTTCCGAAGCACCGAGAAGCATGCTAACTGCGACGGGCTCTCACGCTTGCCGTGTGCGGAGGGTCCAGCTGCGTCTGAGTTGAGCGACCGGGTTGATGTGTTCGCGCTGGGCCAGGTCCAAAGCGGGCCGGTCACGGCCAGGCAGGTCGCAGTGGAATCGGCTCGTGATCCGGTGCTTGCCCGTGTCGTCCAGGCGATTTCTACGGGGAATTGGAGCGATCTGCCTTCGACACCGGCATTTCAACCTTTCACGTCACGCGCAGCGGAGCTGTCGTTGGTCCAACGGTGCGTAATGTGGGGAATGAGGACCGTGATTCCACCGAAGTTCAGGCAGCGGTGTTTGGATGAACTGCATGTCAGTCACCTTGGCATCGTGAAGACCAAGAGTCTTGCTCGTAGCCTGTTGTGGTGGCCGGGGTTGGACAAAGACATTGAGCAGTTGGTTAAGCGTTGCGCCACATGCCAGACAGATGCTGATAACCCGCGTCGAGCTTCGGGTCTCTGGCCTGTGCCAGACCGAGCTTGGCAGAGGGTCCATGTAGATTTTGCGGGACCGGTTAATGGAAAAATGTTTTTGATTGTGATCGATGCATTCTCTAAATGGCCGGAGGTTGTAGTAATGCGGCATACATCAGCAAACATTACAGTAGAGAAACTGCGGACGATCTTTGCTAATAAAGGGTTGCCGGAGATCCTGGTCTCTGATAACGGTCCGCAGTTCATCGCGGGT